>NC_137782.1:95289669-95872348 GCF_963455305.1 Plecotus auritus
CACATGAAATAAATGCAGCTAAAGTGAAATGTAGTTACATTGTCACATGGCCCCAGTTCATAACAGTGGGAAAGGATGTAATTGAAGATAATGGGAACATAGCCAAATAAGCCACCTTCACATGCACCATGAATATCCATAAATATTCCAGTACATAGCCCTAAGAAATAAGGAGAAATCTTAGAAATAAAGGTGGTCGCATACATTACTATTAGTTAAAATAGTAACAATAATATTCTAATATCATTAAAGAACTGTTAACGTAAAAACATTCTTATGGAAATTAATGCCAAAAGAAGTGGAGAAAAAAAAAAAAAAAGCCTCCTCTTTGTCCCCAACTCAGGGGAGAGCAGCCTTAAGGATAGCCACGTGCTTGCTGCTGCCCCCTGGGGGCCAGGCCTGGTAATGCTCTTCTCACATACATGACCCCATCTTTCCAACACTCTGATAGTGACTGCTGGAAACAGACTCTGGAATTACTTTGCAGATGGAGAAGCCAAGGTTTAGAGACACCATTATTGATTTTTAAACTGAGCACCTACTATGTGCCTGGACCTGGGGATGCAACAGCAAGTTAATTAGAAATATCAGGTCCCTTCCTGGACCTCAGAGAGGAAGTAACTAGCTCAAGGTCACACAGCTCTCAAGGACATGAGCTGGGATTTGTGCCAGGTCAGCCTGACCTCAAAGCCTTTGTTCTCTCCCTAGAGTCACCTGGCTATAGTCAAGGAGCCCTCAGAGGTGGGGACATGGCAGTTCACACCTGACCGGACTTCCAAGTCATAAAAGCTGCTTCCCACCTCTGTCTCCCTTGTTCTGTCAGATTCCTGCCCTCTGAATGAGCCCAGGGCCCTCCAGGCTCTGCCTGCTCTTCAGCGAGGTCACCCAGGCACCAAAGGTGTGCTGAGATGCTCGACAGCACCCAGTACCTATGGTCTCTTCAGAGTTGAATCTTGGGTGCTCAGAAGTCACATACTCCCATGTCCCCTGAGGTCACAGGGGGGTCTCAAGGCCACCCTAGGCCTAGCCCAGAGGTGCCAGGGGCTGTGTTGTGCTTTTCATTTTTGTTTTCATTTAATCCATAAATATTCCAGTACATAGAAATAAGAAATAAAAAGACGCTCCAACTGGTAGGTTAGCTTGCTGCTGGGGTCCGGCCAATCAGGACTGAGCAAGAAGGGCTTGACACACCCTGGAGCCCTCCCATGGTTCCTCCCCAGCTGGCCAACCTCCCTTGTCTCTCCCTGGCCCTGCTCATGCACCAATGGGGTCCCTCGGCCTGGCTTGCGCCCTCTCACAATCCAGGACTCCTCGGGGGATGTCGGAGAGCCAGTTTCGGAGTGATCCTGCAAGCCAGGCCAAGGGACCCCACTGGTGCATGAATTCGTGCACCAGGCCTCTAGTAAGAAAAAAGGAGAAATCTTAGAAATAAAGGTAGTTACATACATTACTATTAGTTAAAGTAGTAATGATAACATTCTAATATCATTAAAGAGCTATTAATGCATAAAACATTCAAACCTGTAAAGAATTTTTGTGAGTTTAGCCTTAGCCAGTTTGGCTCAGTGAATAGAGTGTTGGCCTGTGAATTGAAGGGTCCTGGGTTCAATTCTGGTCAAGGGCATGTACCTCAGTTGCAGGCTGCTCCCTGGCCAGTGCCCTGGTCAGGGCTCATGCAGGAGGCAACTAATTCATGTATTTCTCTCACATTGATATTTCTCTCAGTCTTTCCCTCTCTCCCTCGCACTCTCTCTAAAAATCAATGGAAAAATATCCTCAGGTGAGGATTAAAACAAAAAAAGAATTTTTGGGAGTTTACTTGAGTCAAACTGTCAACAAATGCCTGGAATCTCAATGTATTGAGATAATGCTCCTGAGAATGGCAATTTTTCACCTTGTTTTATACATTACAATCAAAGGAGGAGATGTAAGTGGGTTACATGAAATCCACTGGTGATAGATTAGAGAGACGAGAGAAAGCAAAGTGGGGGCGGGGGACCTCTTGGGTTGTTTAAGAAGTAAAATGGTAGGCACATATTTCTTTTACTTAGGGGGGTACAGGATAGTTAACAGTCAACAATTAACATGATAGCAATAACAATGAAGGAATTTATGGTTGTGTGCTGGAGGGGTATGAAAAGAGGGAATTTACAAGTTACACTGACATCCCACAGGTATGTTATCTTAGATATAAAGAGACAATAGGCTCAGTTAAGGTAAAGATTGGCCTTTGTGGAGAACCTGATAACCAAGGATGGCAAGTGGAGACCACATAGCGACTGGTAGGAGGGCAGAGGCACCAAAGGGCTGGCCGGGCTCCCACAGGTAGCACCTGAAGTTCTGCAGAGATATCTCAGCTGTGGGGGATACCACTGAGAACTCTAGGGTATAATCCCCAAGCTGCCCCCCCCCCCCAGCAGAGAGCATCAGAACTGAGAAGGGTACCCACAAAACATCTGACTGTGAAAAACAACAGGGTTGCTGTCATCCAGGGAGAGACAGCTGAAAATGCAGACAGCCTCTTAAAGGGCCAATGCACAAAATTTCCTGTGGAGCTACCCACCTTGGGCTCTGGGAGGGAAAGGGCAGAGTGGACTGGAACTGTGTGAGCAGAAGCCAGAAATGGGGACTCTGGGATTAGAGCCCCAAAAGCAGACACCGCAGTTTCCTGTGCTGAGTCATTCCCTCAAGCTGCAGAGGCCATCTTTCTCATACTAGGGGGAAGACAGTTGATCCAACCTATTGGAATCCAGCTTGCCCAACTGTGTGGAGTTGCTCAGGCCCATTAAGATACTGAAAATAACAATTAGCCTCTAGAAAGAAGCAATTGCCCCACCCTGTTGAAAAAAAACCCTCTTGCCACACCTGTGGATGATTGCCTGAGGGCAATTCAAGACAAAATCCTATCAGTCTGAGGACAGAAGCAGCCTCTGGAGGCTTTAAATCTTCGACTGATCTAATTAGCCAGAAACAGCATTTCACACAGTCCTGCACTAGAGATTGAGGCATAGCAGATCTACTTAATACATAGTCACAAACCTAAACAGGCAGCCAAAATGAAGAGACAAAGAAACAACCCCCAAATGAAAGAACAAGAGAATTCTCCAAAACAAGAGATAAATAAAATGGAGATAAGAAACTTATCTGGTACAGAGGTTAATGATGGTAAAGATGCTCAATAGCATGAGAAAATATCTAGTAACTATGAAAACAGAAATAAAGAATGACATCGCACAAATAAAGAACACATTGTAAGGACTACACAGCAGATTAGGGGAAGCTGAGGATCAAATCAGTGAATTAGAAGACAGGGTTGGAAAAAATCACTCAATCAGTGAACCAAAAAGAAAAGATAATTACAAAACAGGAGGACAGCTTAAGGAAGCTGTGGGAGAATGAGAAACATAATAATATTTGAATAGCAGGTATGCCAGAAGAGGCAGAAAGGGAGAAAGGATAGAGAACATGTTTAAAGAAATAATGGCAGAACACTTCCATAACCTGGTAAAGGAAAAAGTCACACAAGTCCAGGAGGCACGAGAACCCCAAGCAAGAAGAACCCAAAGAAACCCACACCCAGACACATCATAATTACAATGCCAAAAATTAAAGACAAAGAGAGAATCTTAAAGGCAGCAAGAGAAAAGAAAACTGTTACCTACAAAGGAGTTCCCATAAGGCTGACACCTTATTTCTCATCAGAAACTCTACAAGCCAGAAGGGAATGGCATAAAGTACTCAAGGAAATGGAAAACAAGGATCTGAAACCAATATTACTATATCCAGCAAGGCTATCATTCAACATAGATGGTCAAATAAAGAGCTTCATAGACAAAAAAAAAAAAAAAAAAAAAAAGGCTAAAGAAATACATCACCACCCAGACAGCATTACAAGAAATGCTAAAGGGACTGCTGTAATGAGAAGAAATAGAGAAATAGAGAGAGAAAAACCTAGGCATACAGAATTAAAATGGCAATAAATAAGTACCTATTGATAATAATTTTAAATGTAAATGGATTAAATGCTCCCATCAAAAGACATAGGGTATCTGAATGGATATAAAAACATGACCCAACTATATGCTGTCTACAAGAGAACCACCTCAGAATAAAAAGCACATAAGATGACAATGAAGGGATGAGAAAAAAAATTCCATGCAAATGGAAAAGAATAAAAAGCTGGAGTAGCAATACATATATCCAGCAAAACAGACTTCAAAATGAAGGCCATCACAAGAGACAACAAAAGTCACCACATAATACTAAAGGGATTGATCCAACCAGAGGATATAACCCTGGTAAATATATATGCAACCAATATAGGAGCACGTAAATATATTTAAAAAAAAACAACCTTCCAGAAGTCTTTAAGGGAGAGATCAACAATACAGTCATAGTAGGGGACTTTAACACCCCACTGACTTCACTGGATAGATCATCCAGACAAAAACTTAACAAGGAAACAGTGACTCTAAAGGACACACTGGATCAGATGCATTTAATTGACATTTATAGAGTATTTCACTCCAAAGCTGCAAAACATACATTCTTCTCAAGTGCACATGGGTCATTCACAAAGATAAGCCAAATGTTAGGACACAAAACAAGTCTCTACAACTTCAAGAAGATTGAAATCATATCAAGCATATTCTCAGATCACAGTGGAATGAAATTAGAAAGCAACTACAGTAAAAACACCCAAAAACATTCAAACACCTGGAGTCCAAATAGCATGATATTAAACAATGAGTGGGTTACCAACAAGATCAAGAAAGAAATCAAAACCTTCCTGGAAACAAATGAAAATGAACACACAACAACCAAAAATCTCTGGAATACAACAAAAGTGGTCCTGAGAGGGAAGTTCATAGCACTACAGGCATACCTCAATAAACAAGAAAAATCAACAATAAACTATTTAACCCTAAAACTTAAAGAACTAGAAAGAGAACAACAAGAATAGCCCAGAGTAAGTAGAAGGAAGGAAATAATAAAGATTAGAGCAGAAATAAATGACATAGAGACAAGAAAAACAATACAAAAAAATCAATGAAACCAAGTGCTGGTTCTCTAAAAGGATAAACAAAACCGACAAACCTTCAGCCAGACTCATCAAGAAACAAAGAGAGAGGACCTAAATAAATAAAATCAGAAAGGAAAGTGAAGAAGTAACCACTGACACCACAGAAATACAAAAGATTGTAAGGAAATACTATGAACAACTATATGACAACAAGCTGGATAACCTGGGTGAAATGGACAAATTCCTAGAAAAATACAATCTCTGAAAACTGAATCAGAAAACCTGAATAGGCCAATAACAACTGATGAAATAGAAGCAGTAATCAAATAACTCCCAGCAAATAAAAGCCAGGGCCCAGATGGCTTCACAGAGGAATTTTACCAAACTTTCAAAGAACTAACACCTACACTCCTCAAAATATTCCAAAAAAATCCAAGAGGAAGGAACACTTCCAAGCTTGGTTTGTGAGACCAGCATTGCCCTAATTCCAAAACTGGATAAAGACACTACAAAGTAAGAGAATTACATGCCAATATCCCTGATGAACAAAAATTATAAAATCCTCAACAAAATATTAGCAAATCACATCCATCAATATGTTAAAAAGATCATACACCATGACCAAGTGGGATTTATTCCAGAGATGCAAGGCTGGTACAATATTTGCAAATCAATAAACATGATACATCACATAAAAAAATTGAAAGGCAAAAATCACATGATCAAATCAATAGATGTGGAAAAAGCATTAGACAAAATCCAACACCTCTCCTATATAATAAAAGGGTAATATGCAAATGAACCAAACGGCAGAATCACCGGTCACTATGACATGCACTGAACACCAGGGGGCAGATGCTCAACACAGGGGGAGTGCCACTCAGCCAGAAGCCAGGCTCACAGCTCACCGCCCACGGCTGGTGAGCGCAGTGGTGGTGGCAGGAGCCTTTTCCACCTCTGCGGCAGAGCTAAGGATGTCCAGCTGACGGCTTAGGCTTCCTTGTGGGGAGCGGGCCTAAGCCATCAGTCGGACATCCCCCGAGGGCTCCCAGATTGCGAGAGGGTGCAGGCTGGGCTGAAGGATCCCCCCCCCCCCCGAGTGCATGAATCTCATGCACTGGGCTTCTAGTTTTTTATAAAAATCCTCAGCAAAGTGGGAATAGAGGGAGCATATTTCAACATGATAAAGGCATTATATGACAAACCTACAGTGAACATTATACTCAATGGACAAAAACTAAAACCATTTTTCCTAAGAATACCATTACAGTCAATGAATATTTGACAAAAGAGCATAAGAGACAGGGATGTCTACTTTCACCACTCTTATTCAACACTAGAGGCCCGGTGGCGAATTTGTGCACGGGTGGGGTCCCTCAGCCTGGCCGGCAATCAGGGCCAATTGGGGCCATCTCGCCCAGTCCCGATCGGCTGGACCCCAGCAGCAAGCTAACCTACTGGTCAGAGCATCTACCCCCTGGTGGTCAGTGCCCATCATAGCGACTGGTCGAGCAGTTGACCGAACGGTTGACCGATTGGTCGGACACTTAGCATATAACACCTTTATTATATAGGACTAGAGGCCCGGTGCACAAAATTTGTGCACTGGGGGGGGGGTGTCCCTCGGCCCAGCCTGCACCCTCTCCAATCTGGGACCCCTCAGGAGACGTCTGACTGCCGGTTTAGGCCCTATCACAGGGATTGGGCCTAAACCGGCAGTCAGACATCCCTTTCACAATCCAGGACTGCTGGCTCCCAACCACTTGCCTGCCTGCCTGCCTGATTGCCCCTAACCGCTTCTGCCTGCCAGCTTGATCACCCCCTAACCACTCCCCTGCTGGCCTGGTCACCCCTAACTGCCTTCCCCTGCAGGCCTGTTGCCCCCCTCCAACAGCTCTCCCTCCCCTGCAGGCCCGGCCACCCCCAACTGCCCTCCCCTGCCAGCCTGGTCACCCCTAACTGCCCTCCCCTGCCGGCCATCTTGTGGTGGCCATCTTGTGACCACATGGGGGCAGCCATCTTGTGCAAGGGCATGATGGTCAATTTGCATATTGCCTCTTTATTATATAGGATAGTACTGGAAGTCCTAGCCACAGAGATCAGACAACAAGAAGAAATAAAAGGCATCCAAATTGGAAAGGAGGAAGTAAAACTCTCCTTATTTGCAGATAACATGGCATTGTACATAGAAAACCCTAAAAACTCCTCCAAAAACTACTAGATTTAATCAATGAGTTTGGCAATGTAGCAGGATACAAAATCAACACTCAAAAATTGATGGCTTTTTTATACAATAATAATGAATTCTCAGAAAGAGAAACTGAACAAGCAATCCCATTTACCATTGCAACAAAAAATGTGAAATATTTAGGAATACACTTAACTGAGAAGGCAGATGACCTGTATTTAGAAAACTACAGGACGTTGGAAAAAGAAACAGAAGAAGATACAAAGAAGTGGAAGCATATACCATGTTCATGGATTGGAAGAATTAACGTAATTAAAATGTCTATACTACCCAAAGCAATCTACAGATTCAACTCAATCCCTATTAAAATACCAATGGTATACTTCACAGAGCTAGAACAAATACTCCAAAAATGTATATGTAACCATAAAAGACCCCAAATAGCTGCAGCAATCTTGAGAAAGAAGAATGTAGTAGGAGGGATCACAATACCAGATATCAAACTGTACTACAAAGCCATTATAACTAAAACAGCCAGGTACTGGCACAAGAACAGGGATATAGACCAATTCATCAGAACAGAGACCACAGATATTGACCCACACCATTATGGTCAATGAATATTTGACAAAGGAGACAAGAGCATACAATAGAGTGAAGACAGTCTTTTTAACAAATGGTGCTGGAAAACTGGACAGACACATGCAAAAAGATAAAACAAGGTGGATAAAAGACTTAAATGTAAGGCATGAAACCATAAAAATCTTAGAAGAAACCATAGGAAGTAAAACCTCAGACATCTCAGGAAGCAATATGTTTATGGATACATCTCCTAGGACAAAGGTAACTAAAGAGAAAATAGACAAATGGGACTATCTATACTAATAAAAGGATAATATGCTAATTAGATCAGACATCTTCTGAACATCCTTCCTGACAAAGCTGGGCCCAGGTAAAGCCACCTGCGGCTGCGGCTGGCCAGAGGGAGGGAAGCCCAGGTCCTAGGTGCACGGGCTGAAGCAGAGGTGGTTAGGGGCGATCAGGCAGGCAGAGGAGCAATTAGGGGCAATCAGGCCATCAGGAGAGCTGTTAGGGGTAATAAGGCTAGCAGGGGAGCAGTTAGGGGTGATCAGGCTGGCAGGCAGAGGGGTTAGGGGTGATCGGGCAGGCAGGGGAGCAGTTAGGGGCAATCAGGCCATCAGGAGAGCTGTTAGGAGTAATCAGGCTAGCAGGGGAGCAGTTAGGGGTGATCAGGCTGGCAGGCAGAGGGGTTAGGGGTGATCAGGCCGGCAAGTAGAGAGGTTAAGGGTGATCAGGCAGGCAGGCAGAGTGGTTAGGAGCCAGCAGTCCCAGATTGCAAGAGGGATGTCCCGGATTGGAGAGGGTGCAGGCTGGGCTGAGGGACCCCCCCCCCACCCTGTGCACGAATTTCATGCACCAGGACTCTAGTCTATATATATAAAAGCTTAAGCAACCAGCCGACTGGCCAGTAGCTATGATGTGCAATGACCACTAGAGGGCAGACGCTCAATGCAGGAACTGCCAAGCTGTGGTGACTTGGCAGTTGCGGTTCTTGGGTGATGCACCCAGAACCAGAGAGGAGGGAGCCCGATTCCAGGGTGGGTCACCCAAGAACCACCCTCTTGCAATCCAGGAGCCCCTGGGGGATGTCGGGGAGCTGGCCGAGGGACCCCACTGGTGCACGAATCCATGCACTGGGACTCTAGTCCTATATAATAAAAAGGTAATATGCAAATAGACCTAACGGCAGAACAACTGAACAACCAATCAAAGCGTAATATGCTAATGATATGCTAAGGTTGCTTAACCGGTCACAATGACATTCACTGACCACCAGGGGGCAGACAGTTGACCAGTCCACCAGTTGCTATGATATGCACTGTGGGCGCTGCCGGGGGTAGATGCTCCGACCAGTAGGTTAGCTTGCTGCTGGGATCCAGCTGATCAGGACTGAGCAAGATGGGCTGGACACTCCCTGGAGCCCTCCTGCGGTCCCTCCCCAGCCTGATCGTGCACCAGAGGGGTCCCTCAGCCTGGCCTGTGCCCTCTTGCAAACTGGGATCCCTCGGGGAATGTTGGAGAGCCGGTTTCAGCCCGATCCCGCAGGCCACTCCCCTTGGGAGGGCTCCAGATGCAGGGCTCATGACTGGCGAGTGAAGCTGGAGAAGAGTAAGCCTCTCCCAATTGGGACTGATTGGGCCTGAGCCCGCAGCAGACACAGTGGGGCCAGGATGAGCGGGAGCTGCAGGTAGGAGCTGCAGGCGGCGTTGGACTGTGGATTTCAGCCCGATCCCTGCAGGCCACCCAAAGGGACCCCACCCATGCACGAATTCATGCACTGGACCTCTAGTATCAAAATAAAAAGCTTGTGCACAGCAAAAAACCCACCATCAAATTGAAAAGGGAACCCACAGAATGGGAGAACCTAATTGCCAATGATACATCTGAAAATATCCTATCTAATAAAGAGAGAATATGCTTATTGACCCTCATGCTGTCGCAAAGAGGGCTGAACCCACAGCCAATAAGGAGGAAATATGCTAATTGACTGCCCCGCCATAAAAGATGGCAGTGCCCACAGCCAATAAGGAAGGAATATGCTAATTGACTGCCACACCCTCAAAGATGGAGGTGCCCACAGCCAATAAAGAAGGAATATGCTAATTTACTGCCATGCCCTCAAAGACAGCGGTGCCCACAGCCACAAGATGGCTGCGCCCAGTCCCCTCAGCCCCGCCAGGGCGGCAGATGCACAGCAAGGTTGGGTCTGCCCCCAGGCGAGCCTGGCTGCTCTGTGCTTCTGCCTCCGGAGTCCCCCAGTTCCCTCAACCCCCAGCTGCCTAGGGCCGCCCGAGGCTCAGGTAACCAGGGCCAGCCGAGGCTTGTGCTGCTAACAGTGGCAGGAGCAGAGGTGTGATGGGGCTTCGCCTTCCCCTGATCACTGGGTCGCCTCCTGCCCCTGAGGGCTCCCAGACTGTGAGAGGGGGCAGGCTGGGCTGAGGGACCCGCCCTGCAGTGCATGAATTTTCATGCACCAAGCCTCTAGTATATATCACTCATACAACTCAACAAAAAGGAGACAATCCAATTAAAAAATGGGAAGAAGAGGAGGATTAAAAATGGCAGCAGATTTAGTGGATGCTGCAGACACACTTCCAGGACCAAACTGGAATTACAATTAAAATACAGAAAAACTTCCTGATAAATCAATGGAAAACTCTCTGGAGAAAGCCCTGACAACCGAGGATGGAAAGTGGAGACCACATAGAGACTGGTGGGAGAGGCGGAGGTGCAGAAGGCTGGCCAGCTGGTCTCCCACAGACAGCAACTGAAGCTCCACAGAGATATCTCAGCTGTAGGGGTTGCCACTGAGAACTCTGGGGTATAATCCCCAAGATGGGCCCCCCAGCAGAGAATACCAGGTCTGAGAAGGGTATCCACACAACATCTGGCTGTGAAAAGCTGCGTGGTTGCTATCTGCCAGGGAGAGACCACTGGAAATGCAGGCACCCTCTTAAAGGGCCAATGCACAAAATCCCCATGTATTCAGAAAACTACAGGACATTGAAAAAAGAGATAGAAGAACATAAAAACGAGTGGAAGAATATATCGTGTTTATGGATTGATAGAATCAACATCATTAAATTGTCCATACTATCCAAGGCAATCTACTGATTCAATGCAATCCTTATTAAAATACCAGCAGCATATTTCACAGATCTAGAACAAATATTCCAAAAATTTATATGGAATAAAAAAAGACCCCAAATAGCTGCATCAATCTCAAGAAAGAAGAGCAAAGTTGGAGGAAGCACAATACCAGATTTCAAGTTATACTACAAAGCCACCGTAATCAAAACAGTCTGGTACTGGTACAAGAACAGGCATATAGATCAATGGAAAAGAACAGAGACCCTAGAAATCCACCCAAGCCATTACACTCAATATTTGACACAGGAGGCAAGAGCATAGAATGGAGTCAAGACAGTCTCTTCAATAAATGGTATTAGGAAAATTGGACAGCTACTTTCCAAAAGATGAACCTAGATCACCAACTTACACCATACACAAGAACTCTGGGGTATAAGCCCCAAGCTGGGCCCACCAGCAAAGAGCGCCAGAACTGAGAAGGGTACCCATACAGCATCTGGCTGTGAAAAGCAGTGCGGTTGCTATCTCAAAATAGATAAAAGACTTCAATGTAAGTCCAGAAACCATAAAAATCCTAGAAGAAGCCATAGGCAGCAAAATCTAGGGCATCTTTCCTAGCAATATGTTTATGGATACACCTCCTAGAGCAAAGGAAACTAAAGAGAAAATAAACAAATGGGACTACATCAATAAAAAGCTTCTGCACAGCAAAAGAAACCATTAAAAAAGTGAAAAGTGAGCCCACTGTATGGGAGAACGTATTTGGCAATAATACACCTGATAAAGGGTTAGTATCAAAAAAATATAAAGAACTCACACAACTTAACAGAAGGAAGATAAACAATCCAATTGAAAATGGGCAAAGTATCTAAATAGACACTTCTCCAAAGTGGACATACAGATGGCCAAGAAACATGAAAAAATGCTCAAAGTCACTGATCATCAGAGAGATGCAAATTAAAATGACAATAAGGTATCACCTCACACTGTCAGAATGGCTACCATCAAAAATCAACAAATGACAAGTGCTGGCGAGGATGTGGAGAAAAGGGAACCCTAGCACACTGCTGGTGGGAATGCAGACTGGTGCAGCCATTATGGAAAACAGTATGGAGTTTCCTCAAGAAATTAAATATGGATCTGCCATTTGACCTAATGATCCCACTTCTAGGAATATATCCTAAGAATCCCGAAGCACCAGTCAGAAAGAATGTATGCACCCCTAGTTCATAGCAGTACTATTTACAATGCGAAGATCTGGAAACAGCCAAGTGCCCATCAGTAGATGAGTGGATAAAAAACCTGTGGTACATTTATACCATGGAATACTATGCAGCAGTAAAAAAGAAGAATCTCTTACCCTTTGAGACAGCATGGAGGGACCTGGAGAATATCATGCTAAGTGAAATAAGTCAGTCATAGAAAGACAAGTATCACATGATCTCACTCATATGTGGAATCTAAGTAACAAAATAAACTAATGAATGGAGTGTATCCAGAGACATGGAAGCATGGAACAGAGTGTGGAATCTCGGAGGAAAGGCAAGGAAGGCTGGGTGGGTGGGTGGGTGGGAGGTAATCAACCAAAGTCCTTGTGTTCAAATATGCGTAACCCATAGACAAGGGCAATAGGATGGTGATGACCTGGGGGAGGGAGTGGAACTGGGAGGGGGTAGAAAGGAGGGTGGGGGAAATTGGAGATATCTGTAATACTATCAACAGTAACATATGTGTATATATATGGAGAGAGAGAGAGAGAGAGAGAGAGAGAGAGAGAGAGACAATCCCATGTGGTTTCTATAGACTCAGCAGAAATGGATCTCCTTGGCACTTGGATCTCCTTGGCACATTATCCAAGGCAGGGAAATACCCAAATAACAGAACAGAATAGGGAAATAAAGGTGATAATGTCAACAATATATAATAACAAAAGCATAATATGCTAATTAGACCGGACAACCTTTGGACGAAGCCAGGGCTGCGAGAGAAGCCCAGGTCCTGGGTGCCTGCTGGTGGCCAGAGGAAAGCCCGGGTTCCGGGTGCCAGAGGGAAGCCGGTGCCAGCAGCCAGGGGAAGGAATGCCTACTCTTGCACGTATTTCATGCATTGGGCCTCTAGTTAACATATGAATTGCAATGGTGTCCCAAGTAGATCCCGGGAAAGGATCTGGGGTGTTTATCTAAGGCAGTGGTTGGCAAACTGCGGCTCGCGAGCCACATGCGGCTCGCGAGCCACGGTTTGCCACTCTGTTGACTAATGAGTTTGCCGACCACTGGGATAGGGGCTTAATCACAAGGAACAACAACAGCCTGTAATTATTGGAATTGAGAGTCTAGGTCAGTGGTCGGCAAACTCATTAGTCAACAGAGTGGCAAATTGCGGCTCGCGAGGCACAGTTTGCTGACAACTGATCTAAGGCATCCCTTGAAATAAACTTTAACCGCGCAGGAGTTGGGACATTCAAGTAGTTACTAGCGAAGAGGCTACTCTACTCAAGCAGTACCAAAGGTAGGCCTAGGACCGAAAAGACCAGAAGCTTTAATTTCAATTTTAAGCGTACGCAAAATAATTCAATTAACTGTCAGAGGAATTACAGCACATGAAACATATGTAGTTGCAAATCATACAGCACTTTATTACTCACACAAGTTCCTGATGCTGAGGGTACAGGCTTGATGGGATCCCTGTGGTGCTGTCCTCTGGGGTCTGGCAGCTGGGCTGGGCTGGTCCGGATGCAGGGGGCCGGCGTTCCTCACCTGAGAGCTTGGTCACGTCTCCAACAGGAGGTACTAGCCGTTCTTCTGTCGTCTGGCAGGAAGAGGAACGTGGAGCGGCGTCACTTGCTGGACTGACAAAAGGACATGCCTTTGTGGCTTTCTCAACAGGCGAGCACTGGTGGCTGGCCAGGACCTATTTTTAAAGCCTGTTTTGTACCTGCAGCAGTTCAGGTGGCTATCAATGAATTACATCAATGCACACATGTTAATCTCAAACAGGGCGAGGGGCTACATGTGGTTATCTAGGGGGAGTACATCACTCACACAAATGGTTATCTTGTCAAGTCACTCTAAGTCAGTAATTGAAGTTCAAATCCTTATCTCTGGGGTACACACACTCCAGGGCAGTGGGGAATGTGTCCTTAATATCACACTTTAAGTTTCAAGAAGGTTAACTCAAACATTTTAAAACCTTTTTGACATTTTAGACATTTTAAAAGCATTTTTAAACATTTCTATATATTACTACAACAAATGGTTTTGCTGCTTGGCAGGAGTTTTGCTCTGACTCACAGACAATTGTCTGGAAAGCGATCGCACTGCCCTTTGGTGGCTGCTACAGAGATTGCAGTCTCACTTTCCTGCTTCCTGGTCTGTCACCTGAGGATCCCATGGAGGTTGGGCCTCTGTGATGAAAGGTTTTGGTGCACTGCCTACATGTCTTTAATTTATTTTGCTTCATCTTTCAAAATGAATAGAAACTTCATGTTTCAGCTTCCACAATCTAGACGTATTTGTGATGACTTAAGTGATCGCATTATTAATTTTCTTATTATAAGATATAGGAGCCCAGGTGTGTCCTTTGACCTCACACCATTACACCACCTGGACAAGGACCCCTGAGGGGGTGTGGCCACAGCCTGAGAGGCCTGGGCTCTGAGCCGGCCTGTAGCCCTCCTGCCAAGGCCCTGTGCCAGGCCTGGGAGCCCCGGGGTGCGCTGCAGGCTCACCCCACCTTCCTGTCCTACACCGGGACTCTCTGAAACCCTCCAGACACAGGAGGGCGTCTGAGCCAATAGGTTATGGGGACTTGATGCCATAAGGGCTCCCATGTATCAGGTGGCTCTTGTGTGCTGGCGACTTGTCACTCTCTCCCACCATCCCACGAAGTCAGCACTTCCAATCATTCCACAGAGGACACGGTGCCAGTCCTATCCTGTGGACTCCCCCTGGACACAGACCCACTTCAGCCCACTTCCCGTGGCCACATGCTCATCTCCTGGGCAGCCAGCTTCTTCCCCCCTTGCTCCAAACCAGGTCCCAGTCCCATTGATCTAATTTACAAGCCACTGTGAGCTCAGGAAGCTGTCTTTGAAATGAATGGGGTGCGTGAATCCTCCTGTGACAGTGGGATGTGATGGAAGCACAGCCCCCATAGGAGGCTTCATGCCCCCTGGGAGGGACCGCACAATCCCTGTCACTGCATCGCACAGCGCCCAAGGTGAAGGTTATGCCTCTCATCCATAAAGGCCATTTTGGCCCCAAAAAGGTTAATTAATTTTCACAAGGTCACACCACTGGGTTGAAATGAATCATTCTGGCCACATCTGGGTGAAAGACACTGGTGTCACCCAGTCATCACTCGTCAACTGGGGCTGAGGGTCCTGACTACCTTTGTGCAAGGACGAGGTCTGTGTCCTGCATCCAGACCCGGAGGGACAGACTTATGGGGACAGACCTGGGGGAACGGGTGGCTACAGTGGAATAATGGAAAGTGGCTGGTCAGGGCAAGGGAGAGGAGGTGGGACCCTGATAGGTGACCAACCATACCGGTGTGTCCAAGAATGGGCAGTTCCTGGGTGTGGTTGGCTGAATAAGGGCCCCCCAAGATGTCACACCCTAATCCCTGGAAACTGTGAATTGGTCACCTTATGTGGTAAATGGGACTTTGCAAGTGTGATGAGGTTACCGGCCTGGAGATGGAGACGCCCTCCTGACCCATCCAGGTGGGCCCAGTGGACCCTCCAAAGCTCCTGTGAGAGGCGGTGGGAGCGTCTGAACCAGAGAGAGACTGAAGGCCTACCTGCCCGCTGGCTTCGAAGATGGAGGAAGGGAAGCAGCTGCGGGAGGAAGGCAGCTTCCAGACACTGGACAAGGTGAGTGGGGATTCTCCCAGCTTCAAGGAGGCCGCCCTGACACCCTGACGGGAAGACTGCTGGCCCCCAGAGCAGGAGGAGAGTAATCCTGCTCTTTGATTGTTAGTTTTTTGTTAATCCTCACATGAGGGTGTTAACGTAAAAAATAAAAATAAAAAATTCAAACTTGTAAAGAATTTTTGTGAGTTTATTTGAGTGAAACTGTTGACAATTGCCAGGAAGCAGAATCTCAACAGATGGGGATAATGCTCCAGAGAATGGCAGTTTTTCATCTATTTTTATACATTATAATCAAAGAAGGAGATGTAAGTGGGTTACATGAAACCCATTGGTGATAGATTACAGAGGCAGGAGAAAGCAAAAGGGAGGGGGGGTGCCTCTGGGATTAGATAAAAAGTAAAATGATAGACACTTGTTTACTTAGGTGGGGACAGGATATTTAACAGTCAACAATTAACTCAATAACAATGACAATGAAGACATTTATGGTCTCAGTCCTGGAGCCCAGGTGCATTTGGTTGTGCCCTGAGGGCTCCAGAAAAAGGGAAGTTACAAGTTACCCTGACATTTCACAGGAAGGTTATCTTAGATGCAAAAAGGCAACAGGCTCAGTTAAGGTAAAGATTGGCCTTTATCAGGGAAGATACTGGCCTAGGACATGACTACCCACTGTAAACTGCTTTTAGTTAAAGTTTTAATTTCAGACCACCCTTTGTGTCTTTGAATTTGCAGGACTGCCATGCAGGCCTTCCCCCGAGCTGGTCAGGTTAGTGTAGATGAAAGGGGCCACATGCTGACCTGAAACGCTCAGGGGAGGCCTGCATGGCAGTCTTGCAAACTGAGAGACCTAAAGTAACCACAAAGGATGGCCTGAAATTAAACTTTAACTAAAAGCAGTCATGATGGGTAGTTACATCCTAGGCCGGCTGTTGTAGTAAAATATAGAAATGTTTATAAATGCTTAAAGAATGTTAGAAAAGTTTTTAAATGTTTGAGTTAACTTTCCTTAAAACTTTAAGTGTGATATAAAGGACACATTTCCCACTGCCTTGAAACGTGTGTACCCCAGAGATAAGGATTTGAACTGACGTGGAGTGACTTGTCAAGATAAACACTTGCATGAGTGACGTCTCCCTAGCCCCCTTGCCTTGTTTGAGATTAACATATGTGCATTGACGTAAATCATTGATAGCCACCTGCGCTGCTACGGGTACGAACAAGCTTTAAATATGGACCCTGGCCAGCTAATGATACTCGCCTGTCAAGACAGCTACAAAGGCATGTCCCTTTGTCGGTCTGACAAGCGACGCCGCTCCATGCTCCTCTCCCTGCCAGACAACAGAAGAACGGCTAACAACCCCCGACTGAGACAAAACCAAGGCTCTCGGGTGAGAAACGCCGGCCCGCAGCATCCGGACCAGACCAGCTCAGCTGCCGGACCCCAGAGGACAGCACCACCGGGATCTCTAACTAAGCTTGTACCCACAGTTCAGGAATTTGTGTGATAAAAAAGCTGTGTGATTTGCAACTGCATATGTTTCATGTGGTGTAATTCCTCTGGCAGTTAATTGAATTATTTTATGTACGCTTAAACTTAAATTAAAGCCTTTGGTCTTTTTGTTCCTAAGCCTGCCCTCGGTCCTCCACTCTCTTCATCCGCAACTACTTGAATGTCCCAAACCTGCACGGTTCAAGTTTATCTCAAGGGACGCCTTAGATCAACACCCCAGATCCTTTCCCGGGATCTACTTGGGACACCGGTATCTTCACTGACAAGGTCAGCCTTTACCTTAACTAAGCCTATGTGTCTTTTTGCACTTATGATAACATACCCTTGAAATGTCTGAGTAACTTGTAACCTCCCTTTTTCTGGACCCCTTGGGGCACAACCTTATGTGCTGGGCACCAAGACAGATACCACAAATTCCTTCATTATCATGTTAATTGTTCCTGTACCCACCTAAGTGTGTGTCTATTATTTTACTTTTTATCCAATCCCAGGGGTTTCCCTGCTTTGCTTTCTCCTGCCTCTCTAGTCTATCACCAATGGATTTCATGTAACCCACCTATGTCCCTTTCTTTTGATGGCAATGTATAAATACAGATGTAACCTTCCATTCTCTGGAGCATTATCTCAATTCGTTGAGGTTCTGCTTCCCAGCATATGTTGACACTTTGGCTCAAATAAACTCATAAAAATTCTTTATAGGTTTCAATGTTTTTTTACATTAACATTACTTGGCGTAGTCGTGGCAGGATTCCAAAGAAGCTCACCCAGGACCATCCCTTGGACTTGGACTCAGTACTAGGATCCAGCAAAGGGACCATTGAGCCCACCAGTTCTCCGCCCATTGGGTGAACTTGGATGAGTTGTCTCTTGGATCCAGGACCTTCCCTTGCTTTTTGTAGAGGGTCTGATTGCGAGTGCCCCCCGCCCCCCCTCCACGTCCCACATGGTGCAGGGTTCAGGTTCAGGTTCGGGCTCTGGAGAAGGCTGCACACAAATGAAAGAGACTAGACAAGAAAATATTAATTTGGAAATATTGAGGGCCAGGCAGGAGCCCAGCTCAAGAGGAAGGACTCCGCTTTGCTCTGGCCTTGTGATCCCTTTTATTCAGGTTTGGGATCCACCCATAGCTCTTAGGCAGGCAATTCCAGTAATAGCTCCATGATAGCCCATCAGCAAGGATTTACATAAGACTAAAAGGTGGAAGTTGCTTCAGCTCCCTTTGTCTCAACTAGACAGTGGGTGCTTAGCTCTGACCTTTCAGAGCCTTCAAGGTTAACCAGCCTTCCAGGTTCCTTGTCCATACCTCTCTGCTAGTGAAGGCAATGGGCAGCTTCCAACATCTCCCCCATTTTTTTCCCTTAAAAAGTCTTGCATCTGCAGACTAGAAATAAACATATGAGAACAAAAATGAGACAAAAAATAGTGGTTATGCTGAGAGGCAAATGAATCAGTCTGTAGTAAGTTTCTTTCTGGGCCCACAGTTCTTTGAGTCCCAATTTCAATGTCCAACAGTTTTGGTCCCAATTTCAATGTGCAACAGTTTTGAGTCCCAATTTCTCTTCTTTTTTTTTTTTTTTTAGTGACTAATATTTTCTTTTATTTTTTTTAATTAAGGTATTATGTGTACATATCTTATCATTGCCCCCCCACCCCACTCCCATACATGCCCTCACCCCCCAATGTTTTGCATCCGTTGGTTACTCTTATATGCATGCATATAAGTCCTTCAGTTGATCTCTTATTTCCCCCACCTCTCCCTAACCTTACAGCTGTAATTTGACAGTCTGTTTGATGCTTTACTGCCTCTGTATCCATCCTTTTGTTCAAAAGTTTATACTGTTTTTCATTATCCCCAAATGAGTGAGATCATGTGGTATTTTTCTTTCATTGACTGGCTTATTTCACTAAGCATAATGTTCTCAAATTCCATCCAGGTGCCTACAAATGGTAATAATTCCTTCTTTTTTTATGGCAGCATAGTATTCCATTGTGTAGATGTACCATAGTTTTCTGATCCAGTCATTTGCTGACGGGCACCTAGGCTGTTTCCAAATCTTAGCTATTGCAAATTGTGCTGCTATGAACATAGGGGTGCATATATCATTTCTGAATGGTGTTTCTAGTTTCTTAGGATATATTCCTAGGAGTGGGATTACTGGGTCAAATGGGAGTTCCATTTTCAGTTTTTTGAGGAAACTCCATACTGTTCTCCACAGTGGCTGCACCAGTCTGCATTCCCACCAGCAGTGCACGAGGGTTCCTTTTTCTCCACATCCTCGCCAACACTTGTTGTTTGTTGATTTGTTGATGATACCCATTCTGACAGGTGTGAGATGGTATCACATTGTCGTTTTGATTTGCATCTCTCGGATAATTAGTGACTTTGAGCATGTTTTCATGTGTCTCTTGGCCTTCCTTCTGTCTTCTTTAGAAAAGATTCTATTTAGGTCCATTGCCCATTTTTTTATTGGATCATTTATCTTCCTTTTATTAAGTTGTATAAGCTGCCTGTAGATGTTGGAGATTAAACCTTTATCAGTGATACCATTTGCAAATACGTTCTCCCATACAGTGGGATTTCTTGTTGTTTTGTTGATGGTTTCTTTTGCTGTGCAAAAGCTTTTTATTTTGATGTAGTCCCATTTGTTTATTTTCTCTTTGGCTTCCGTTGCCCTAGGGGCAGTATCAGTGAAGAAGTTCTTTTGGCATATGTCTGAGATTTTGCTGCCTGTGGATTCCTCTAGTATTTTTATGGTTTCCCATCTTATATTTAAGTCCTGTATCCATTTTGAGTTTATTTTTGTGTATGGTGTAAGTTGGTGATCTAGTTTCATTTTTTTGCATGTATCTGTCCAATTTTCCCAACACCATTTATTGAAGAGACTGTCTTGACTCCATTGTATGTTCATGCCTCCTTTGTCAAATATTAATTGCGCATAGTGGTTTGGGTCGATATCTGGATTCTCTATTCTATTCCATTGATCGATATGTCTGTTCTTGTGCCAGTATCAGGCTGTTTTGAGGACAGTGGCTTTGTAATACAGCTTGAAATCTGGTATTGAGATCCCTCCTACTTTATTCTTCTTTCTCAGGATTGCTGTGGCTATTCGGGGTCTTTTTTTATTCCAGATGAATTTTTGGAGAGTTCTTTCTAGGTCTGTGAAATATGCCATTGGTATTTTAATGGGGAGTGCATTGAATCTATAGATTGCTTTGGGCAGTATGAACATTTTAATGATGTTGATTCTACCAATCCATGAACATGGTATGTTCTTCCATCTGTTTACATCTTCCTCTATCTCTTTTTTCAGTGTCCTATAGTTTTCCGCGTATAGGTCTTTTACCTCCTTGGTTAGGTTTATTCCTAAGTATCTTAATTTTTTTGGTGCGATGGTAAATGGGATTGCTTTTTTAGTCTCTCTTTCTGTAAGTTCACTATTGGTGTATAGAAATGTCATAGATTTCTTGGCGTTAATTTTGTATCCTGCTACATTGCCGAATTCATTTATTAAGTCTGTTAGTTTTTTGATGGAGTCTTTCAGGTTTTTTATGTACAATATAATGTCATCTGCAAATAAGGACAGCTTTACTTCTTCTTTTCCAATTTGGATGCCTTTTATTTCTTCTTCTTGTCTAATTGCAATGGCTAATACTTCCAGTACTATGTTGAACAGGAGTGGTGTGAGTGGGCATCCCTGTCTAGTTCCTGTTCTTAGGGGAAATGGTTTTAGTTTTTGCCCATTGAGTATGATGTTAGCTGTGGGTTTATCATATATAGCTTTTATTATGTTGAGGTATGATCCTTCTATTCCCACCTTGTTGAGAGTTTTTTTTATCAAGAAAGGGTGTTGGATTTTGTCAAATGCTTTTTCTGCATCAATTGATATGACTATGTGATTTTTATCTTTCAATTTGTTTATGTGATGTATCACATTTATTGATTTGCGGATATTGTACCATCCTTGCATTCCTGGGATAAACCCTACTTGGTCATGGTGTATGATCTTTCTGATGTACTGCTGGATCTGATTTACTAGAATTTTGTTGAGGATTTTGGCATCTACGTTCATGAGGGATATTGGCCTGTAATTCTCCTTCATTGTGTTGTCTTTATCTGGTTTTGGTATTAGGGTGATGCTGGCTTCATAGAAGGAGCTTGGAAGTGTTCCTTCCTCTTGAATTTTCTGGAATAGTCTGAGGAGGATAGGTTTTAGTTCTTCCTTGAATGTTTGGTAAAACTCTCCTGTGAAGCCATTTGGCCCCGAGCTTTTGTTTGCTGGAAGTTTTTTGATGACTGCTTCAATTTCTTCCATAGTTACTGGCATATTGAGCTGTTTAGATTCTTCATGATTGAGTTTTGGAAGGTTATATTTTTCTAGGAATATGTCCATTTCCTCCAGGTTGTCCAGTTTGTTGGAATAGAGTTGTTCATAGTATTTTTTAACAATCCTTTGTATTTCGGTGGGATCTGTTGTTATTTCACCTCTTTCATTTCTGATTTTGTTTATTTGCTTCTTGGTGAGCCTGGCTAGAGGTTCATCAATCTTGTTTATCCTTTCAAAGAACCAGCTCTTGGTTTTGTTGATCTTTTGTATTGTTTCTTTGGTCTCTAGGTCCTTTATCTCCACTCTGATCTTTATAATTTCCTTCCTTCTGCTTACACTGTGCTTTCCTTGTTGCTCTTTTTCTAACTCTTTGAGTTGTTGGGTTAGGTAATTTATTACCATTGTTTCTTGTTTTTTTGCAGTAGGCTTGTAGAGCTATGAACTTCCCTCTCAGGACTGCTTTCGCTGTGTCCCATAGATTTTGGATTGTAGTGTTTTCATTGTCATTTGTTGCCATGATGTTTTTTATTTCTTCTTTGATCTCTCTGGTAACCCAGTCATGGTTTAATAGCATGTTGTTTAGTCTCCATGTATTTGATTTCTTTGGGTTGTTTTTATTGTAGTTGATTTCCAGTTTTATGCCACTGTGGTCTGAGAAGATGCTTGATATGATTTCTGTCTTCTTGAATTTGAAGAGACTTTGCCTATGTCCCAACATATGGTCTATCTTTGAAAATGACCCATGTGCACTTGAGAAGAATGTATATTCTGTGGCTTTGGGGTGAAATGTTCTGAAGATGTCAATTAATTCCATCTGGTCTAGTGAGTCATTTAGGATTGATGTTTCTTTGCTGATTTTTTGTTTAGAGGATTTGTCCAATGGTGATAGTGGGGTATTAAAGTCTCCTACTCTGAATGTATTTCTGTCAATCTCTCCCTTGATATCCTCCAGGAGTTTTTGTATGTATTTGGGTGCTCCTGTATTGGGTGCATATATGTTTACCAGAGTTATTTCTTCTTGTTGAATTGCTCCCTTTAGTATTATGAAGTGGCCTTCCTTATCTCTTGTTATGTCCTTCACTTTGAGATCTAATTTGTGAGATATAAGTATTGCTACCCCAGCTTTTTTTTCCAGTTCCATTTGCCTGGAAAATCTTTTTCCATCCCTTCACCCTCAGTCTGTGTGCGTCTTTTTTTCTGAGGTGGGTTTCTTGTAGATAGCAGATATATGGGTCGTGTTTTCTTATCCAATCGGTTACCCTATGTCTTTTGATTGGGGCATTTAA
The DNA here is from genome assembly GCF_963455305.1 of Plecotus auritus. Taxonomy (NCBI): domain Eukaryota; kingdom Metazoa; phylum Chordata; class Mammalia; order Chiroptera; family Vespertilionidae; genus Plecotus; species Plecotus auritus. Next base: position 95,312,547 of record NC_137782.1, read on the forward strand.
TCCATTTACATTTAAAGTTATTATTGATAGGTACTTATTTGTCACCATTTTTATTCTTTACCCCTGTGTTCCTTCTTCGCTTCCTATTTCTTTTCTTTTTTTTTTTTTTTACAGCAGACCCTTTAGCATTTCTTGCATTGCTGGTTTGGTGGTAATAAATTCCCTTAGTCTTTTTTTGTCTGTGAAGCTCCTGATTTCACCTTCAGTTTTGATTGATAGCCTTGCTGGGTACAGTATTCTTGGATTCAGACCCTTCCTTTGCATGACTTTGTATATTTCATTCCATTCCCTTCTGGCCTGATGAGTTTCTGTTGAGAAATCAGTTGCTAGTTTTATGGGGGTTCCTTTGTATGTAACTTTCTGTCTCTCTCTTGCCGCTTTTAAGATTCTTACTTTGTCGTTGGTGTTTGCCAATTTAATTATAATGTGCCTTGGCGTCGGTCTTTTGGGGTTCATTTTGCTTGGGACTCTGTGAGCTTCTTGGATATGTGTGGGTTTTTTCTTCCCTATATCAGGGAAATTTTCTGTCATTATTTCTTCAAACAGGTTTTCTATTCCTTGCTCAGCTTCCTTTCCTTCTGGAACCCCTATTATGCAGATGTGTTTTGTTTCGTGTTGTCCCAAAGTTCCCTTAGGCTCTCCTCCTGCCTTTTAATTTGTTTTTCTAGAAGTTGCTCTACTTGGCTATTTTTTCCCATCTTGTCTTCTAGCTCACTGATGTGGTCCTCTGCTTCTTCTAGTCTACTCTTGATGCTTTCTATTGAGTTCTTTACAGCAGCGATGTCATTTTTCATTTCTTCTTGGTTATTCTTCATTTCCTCTTGGTTCTTGCTCATATTGTCGAATTTGTCTTCCATTCTTTTCAGCCACCTTATGACCATATCTCTGAATTCTTTTTCTGGAAGGTTGCTTTCCTCCATTTTGTTTACTTCCTTTTCTGGTGATGCCTGCTTTTCTTTCATATGCGGACTGTTTCTTTGTCTCCCCATGGTCTCTCTTCTCTGGGTATCTGGTTATGTAGTTCTCTCTCCCCTTATCCCAGGCGAAATCTGACCTTTCCCTGGTGGAGTGTAGAGCTCCTCTGAATCCGCGTTTTTGCGCCAACTGGGTACCGGTGTTTTGGGGCTCGCAGCTGTTCCGTGGGTGCCGCAGTTGTGGATTTTCTTGAGTCCCAATTTCAATGTCCAACAGTTCCTTATGTGTACATGTCAGCAATGATATTTCAGTTCTGGATGGTGGGCAAATGGTGGCAATGCAGATCCGACCTTCTCTGGTTTTGGTCCTGGGCAACCTGCAGCAATGCACAACTGCTGACTGCTAGTATGGCAAGGCGTCTTCACTATCTTCCATCTCTGGACTGTTTCTCCTGTTGTCTTCATGGCTGGAGCAATCCGGTCAGCTCCTCTCCGGGATCTGTTGTTGCAGAAATCCATATGGTCTTGGAGTTGTTTTCTGGAAATATACAAACATATTCCCGACCAAAGGTTAATAAAGGAATCTTTTCTATAAATTAGACTTGGGATCCTTTTTCATTTTTGCCCAAATGATTTTCCTTTGGCTTGTTTTGACAGTATGTGTGTTCATGGGTGTCTTGCTGTTAGCATTACAAATGAAAATTAACCTTCAAAGTAAAAAGTTTTCTTGATGTAATTTACTTTCAAGATATTTTTCTTACAGGATATTATTCTACTATCCTCCCTTTTTTATGTAAATATTAGGAGGCTTTTGGAAATTTTATAATGCAGTCATGATAACTTTTATTTTTTGCACAGAAATATCACTGCTTTGGATTCATAGCATGTTTGGCAATTTTACTATGAGATGAACCATCAATAAAAATTTTAGTTAATACTTCAGGAACAGTTTTTTGTCCAGTACAATTAAGTTTTTATTTTTGAATATTGATTCATTTCAATTAGCCAATTTAAATAGTCTGAAATAAGGTATATTTTTTTATTAATTTACTTTAACTTTATGAGTCCTTGGTTACGGATAGTAAATGACATTAATTTCAGTTAATCTTTGAGTAACTTTACATTAGCTATATTCAAGTAGGAAAAAACACAAGTTATTTATTTTTTTATGAGGCAAAATATATTGACTTTTAATTACAATTCTTCAGATGTTTGAGGGACACCTCTCTTTACTTCCTTCCAAATTAACTTTCAGGCTACAGAGAGTTTCATTTAAAAATCTTTGTCTTTCTTTTTACAACATGCAGCCTACAAGGTTGCTGCTTAATATTTGCTCATGCATCTGAATAGCCTGTCACAAGAAATCTCATTACAGTAAAGTTGACTACTATTTTACTGTCAGATTTAATACTCTAACAACAATTTTAGTTTACCCTGTAAATATCAGTGAAAGAGATTTCAAAATTTTCAAATTTCTCCTTTTTATTAAGCTAGAATTTTATTTTTAAAGAGTATCCCCTTTGGCTAATTAGCATATACAGAGGGATCATGGGAGGTCTCAGTGACTTTATTCAAAGATAGGGGTTGGCCTTTGCTGTTTCAAGATGGCGGCTCCCAGGAGAGCGGCAAGCCATGAAGGCCAACATGGCGGCTGCCAAGTCAGGTAGTCCAAAACTGGTGACTGTCTAAATTGTTAAAGCCCAAACTACACTGCAGACAAACAGAAATCTCACTAGCTGTTTCTGGTGGCTTTACTAGAATTTAATTGTTTATAATTTAAGTAGGTATCTTTAATTAAAAAAGCAAAGCAAATTTAGTAAATGTTTACATCTGATTCACAAGGCACAAAATCGGTCCCACCTTCAGCCTAATTAAAAATGCAGGCGGCTATGGGCTTTTTGTCATTTTAACTTTCTGCTGTTGGATTTTAAGAAACATTTTGCCCTCCTTAGAGGCCAAAACTTTCATAACATTTGTAAGTAAAATATAGTTATTAATTTTTATTTGATAAAGCTTTCCATGCAATTTCAAGTATATTAGATCAGTTAAATTCAAAATATTTCTTTTAAGAAGATAGAATAACTTCTTGAGTTACTCTTGGCCCTTGGAGCTCTCCAAGAATCATCTCTCGGTTAAAGCCTTGAAATTTTAACATTGGAAAAAAACATCAAACAAATATCTATATATGATTTAAAGATTATATTACTTTTTATAATTATCTTAAGATACCAATTAAATTTAAACTGGTCTTTGCATTAAAAATTTTGTTCAGATCACAAAATTAATCTTTCTTTTTTAATTAGACCAATAAACAACATATTTTGAATTCCTAATTATCAGAGAAAATACATTTTAAATTTTATTTTCTCAAAAATAAATTTCTATACTTTAAGCATTTAGTTACCACAATTATATTTTCTCCTAATTTAATTTGAACCTTGAACTTGTAGAGCTGGCAAGTCAAATATTTAGCATTTATTTGATTATTAACACTTATATTTTTAAGAATAAATTTCAAAAATACAATAATTAACTTTAAACCGACCAGTTTTTTCCTGCCTGGGGAAGTTGAGGAGCAAGCTTGCAGGTATTCAAATGCAAAATTGTCCTTAAAGAATGGCTACTGGCAGGAAACTGATTTCAAAGGAGCCACATTTTTTTAATTTAAGAGTTTGCCGCCTCAGGAAAAACTTTTAGCCTAGCGAAACAGGTTTTGTGGCCTAGCCGCTTAACTTTTTAAAACTACCATGATTTTTAAAATTCGAATCTCGCTGCTAGAACCTCGCCTGAATTTTTCTCCTGGGTCAAATCCACCATTTTTCTTAGGAAAAAAACCAGTCTTGGGTTTTTCTACACCATCTGTAAAGAGAGTTAAGCTTAGTTTAAGACTTTATTAAAATCCAAAATCAGACCATGTGCCCATTTTGTCTTTAAGCTAGCTTTCTCTCCTTATGGGCACAGAAATTCCAGACACATTTCTAAATTTTTAAAACTTTTTCATGGCGAGAAAGGAGACTTTAAATTAGCATACTGGAGAGTGTGCTTCCATATTGGATTGCCACGTGTCTCCCTTCCCCCACATCCTGCTTACTCTGGAGGAAGCATCAGTAACAGACCTGGCCATGTATCTTTTCATGCTTAATAGATAAAGACAGATCTTAAATTTTTTCTTTCTTTTTTGCTTTCCAAAGTAATTACTAGCACCCAATTTGGCCAAATTTTGCATTTCCCTGCGACTTCTCCTATAATTTTTAAACAAAACTTTAAGTAATCTCATTGCGGGAGAGCGGATAGCCTGCCCTCTCCTGCCACCTTTGAATTTCTCTGCACCAGAGAGGGTTTCATCAGGTGAGTTTCATTTATTATTACAGATTTTAGATTCCAAATACAAATTAAGATTTTAATTTGAACAAGAAACCACATACATTCCTTAAGTATGTAAACCAAAAGTCTATAATAAAGTTTACTTTATAACCTAATTCTGCCCCATTAGCCTGGTTGAAAAAGACATTCCCACCCTACTTACAGATCACTACTTCTGCAGCTGATCGTGAGCTTTGCGTGCGGTGAATTTCCCTCCCCTATACAGTGAATTCTTCCCCACCTTTTTGGTGAATTCTTCCTTTCTTTGCTCTAGGTGAAATATCATCCCCTTCAGAGGTCCCACATTGAAGACGCCAGTTGTGAGTACCCCACATTGGGCTGCCAGTTGCGAGTGTCCCCCCTATGTCCCACATGGTTCAGGGTTTAGGTTCAGGGTTTGGGCTCTGGAGGAGGCTGCACACAAATGAAAGAGACTAGACAAGAAAATATTAATTTGGAAATATTGAGGGCCAGGTAGGAGCCCAGCTCAAGAGGAAGGACTCCGCTTTGCTCTGGCCTTGTGATCCCTTTTATTCAGGTTTGGGATCCACCCATAGCTCTTAGGCAGGCAATTCCAGTAATAGCTCCATGATAGCCCATCAGCAAGGATTTACATAAGACTAAAAGGTGGAAGTTGCTTCAGCTCCCTTTGTCTCAACTAGACAGTGGGTGCTTAGCTCTGACCTTTCAGAGCCTTCAAGGTTAACCAGCCTTCCGGGTTCCTTGTCCACACCTCTGCTAGTGAAAGCAATGGGCAGCTTCCAACATCTGACTTTATTTGAGCTGTGTTTTAAAATTCTCGAGGTGGAACCAGGGTTGACAGAACCCAGGCTAAGGCAGGAGTGAAGGGAAAAAAATGGGTGGCTGGTTTTGATTTTGGCTTTACAACTGGAGTTGCTGAGAGTCCGAGCAAAAAACTTTTGCCATATAAATGAGCTGAACTCATTTAGCTCCGAAGATAAAGGGGCACATCCTCCCTCCAGTCCAATTCTGGGGTGTTCTTAGGTGACTAAGAATCGTTGTGGAGGTTTCAGAAATGCAGGAACCCCATAGGGAAGTCCCAACGCAACTGTAATTAACTAAATTTAGGGGGCCACCATAAGGCTTGGTCTGCCCAGGGCCCCGAACCTTTCCTGTGATTTTAGACAGCCGACAGAGAAACTGAGGCCACATTTGACCCACTACATAACATGTCTAGAAAGTTTGCTCAGACTACAGATATCCAAAAATAAAAAAAATTAACATGGGAAATTGTGCCTCCAAGGCCAGAAGTTCCCAAACCCCAACCCTCATTTAATACTCCTGATCGGAAGCCTTTACTTGCAAGTACTTTACAGAAATGGGAAGATTTAACTAGAAAATATCAACTTAGAAATGGCCAAAATGCACTTTGTTTTGGGTACCTACATTAATATTTTGCATTCAGAAATTAGAAAATGCTGGCTCTGAAATTAAACTGAATGACTATATGGGAAGCATATCTTGATTTGGAAATTAGAAGCTTCTAAGGAAAAGCACAGAAAAAAATTCTTCCAAAAAGATGGAAATTAATAAGAAATTTTAGAGACTGTCTCAGAACTATTCTGAAGTTAACAAATGCCTACACCAGGTTTTCCTCCCTGTAGGAAGCATGCCTCTGATTTATCTCCATAGAAAAGAAACAGTAGGTGGCCAGGCCATTTACTGAATTCCCCAGAGCAAACAGAATGTGGCGGTGCGGAGACACGTGGCCAATGGCACATGGCCTAGGAGACAAAGGGAGGTAGAGGTAACTAAAAAAGGTCCCAGCCCATTAATTACTAGGTCTCTTGGTGATCCTATAAAATGGATGCCCACTCTAGGGAGTGTTATTAAAAGTCTCATTTTTGCAGTGTTTTTATTTCACAGTTTGTCATTTGAAATTTGGATAGATGAGCCATTTCTTACAATTTAGGGATGCTTCTGGGACTTCTATACCCATGTAGAGGGAAAGGCTAGTTTAAGGGGAAGGCACCCCACCTGATTTTGGGTGGTCCCTTGGCCTAAGTCCCATCTCTTTACGGATGCTATAGAATAAGCCCAAGACTGTTTTTCTTTGGAAGATGGAGAAAAATAACACAAGGAAAATATACAGGCTGGGTTTGGGAAACAAGGTTAGTGTTTCCATAATAATAGGCAGTTCTTGAATAATAATGGACCGAATTCCAAGGTTGACTCCCAGGTCCCAGTGGCATTTCTGTTTTTATAAAAAAATAAAATAAAATAATACTTTAACATTAAGGCCACTGAAAGCCAGTAATTTATCTCTGTTACAGAATTTGCCAAGGAAAATGCATTGGGTAATAATAATTGGCTTTAAAATCTCAAAGTTGTTAAGGCAAAATATATATAACTAAAATAAAGGGTATATGATAAATCTTTTTCAATGGTAATTATATATGTCTAAACATAGTTTTCCAAAGTCTTTGGTAACTTAAAACTTTGAAGTTTGCTGAATTAAATAATAAAAATTATTAAATATCTAGGTATTTTGAAATAATAGAATACTGAAATATTAATCTGAGTTTGTCTCATATGAAAAATCTAGAGGATAGATTTGAATTTATTAATTAAATAAGTCTTATATTTTATTTGAAATATGTCCTTAAAAATGTAAAAGTATTACTAATCTGAAAAACGCTAAGTATTTAACTTGCCACGTAAAAATTTAAGGCTTCTAAGAGTTAAAAGTTCAAACTAAGTTGGGAGAAATTATATGGTTGTAATAATAGAATGCATGAAGTATGGAAATTCGTTTTTGAGTAAAATAATTCTTGCGTACTCTCTGGAAAAATTAGTACTTCATAATATATTATAGTCTTTACTAGAAGCCCGGTGTACGAAATTTGTGCAGGGGTGTGTGTGTGTGTGTGTGTGTGTGTGTGTGTGTGTGTGTGTTTCCCTCAGTCCAGCTTGCACCCTCTCCAATCTGGGACCCCTCTAGGGATGTCTGACTGCCCATTTAGGCCCGATCCCAATAGGGCCTAAATGGACAGTTGGACATCTCTCTCACAATCCAGGACTGCTGGCTCCCAACTGCTCACCTGCCTGCCTGCCTGATTACCCCTAACCACTTATGCCTGCCAGCCTGATCACCCCCTAACCACTTCCCTGCCAGCCTGATTGATGCCTAACTACTTCCCTGCCAGCCTGATTGCTCCTAACTGCCCTCCCCTGCCAGCCTGGTTGCCCCTCACTGTCCTCCCCTGCAGGCCTGGTCCCCCCCAACTGCCCTCCCCTCCAGGTCTGGGTCCCCCCCAACTGCCCTCCCCTGCAGGCCTGGGTCCCCCCCAACTGTCCTCCCCTCCAGGTCTGGGTCCCCCCCAACTGCCCTCCTCTGCTGGCCCAGTCACCCCTAACTACCCTCCCCTGCAGGCCTGGGTCCCCCCTCAACTGTCCTCCCCTCCAGGCCTGGTCTCTCCCAACTGCCCTCCCTTGCAGGCCTGGGTTCCCCCCAACTACCCTCCTCTGCTGGCCCAGTCCCCCCTAACTGCCCTCCCCTGCAGGCCTGGTCGCCCCCAACTGCCCTCCCCTGCTGGCCTGATCACCCACAGCTACCCTCCCCTGCCGGCCATCTTGTGGCGGCCATCTTGAGTCCACATGGGGGCAGCCATCTTTGACCACATGGGGGCAGCCATCTTGTGTGTTGGAGTGATGGTCAATTTGCATATTACTATTTTATTAGATAGGATGCTTATGTGTGTCTGTGTACTACATGTGGTAAAATTTCAACCTAGAATATAATATTTTATTGGCCCCCCCAAAAAAGATTAATTCTATAGTCCAAACCAAATTTTTAATATTAAAATTGGTTTAAGCTTAATTGATGTCTTTTAGAATAATTACAAAAGAGTGTGTGACATAATCTTTGGGTTGTGTATATTTGACAGTCTTTCCAAGTTAAATTTCAAGACTTTAACCAAGAGATAGCTTTGGGACATTTCAAGGGCCCTGGAATGACTCAAGGATTTATGCTATCTTTTTAAAAGAAATATTTTTTAATGAAATTAGGCCGATTTAATATACTTGACATTATATGGGAAGCTTTGTCAAATAAAAATTAATAACTATGTTCTATTTATATACATATATTTTGTTAAAGTGAATGTTATAGAAATTTCAGTCTGCTTCAGAAAGGAACTTGCAAAGATTAAGAGACAAGTTCAAACAAGAAACTTTCAGGGGGGAGCAGGTGTCCAGTCAGGGACACCAGGCAAGCCAAGAATGATGATTCTCTGCGGGGGCATCTGCCAGTGATACTCTGGGTATTTGCCTTTCACATATTGGGAGTGTATGAATTATTTTCAATGCTCAATACACTGCTTGCAATAAGCCATGTGCCTCATTTTAAAATCATACATGTCATTTATTCTTTATATGCTGAAATTATAATTAAATCTAAAAGTATACAAATTTTATATTCTCTATGTCATTTTACAGAATTGTTATTTACCAATAAATTGTTGTCTTAGAATGTTATATTTTATAGAAAAGCAAGTTTTTTATCAAATCTATAACCATGCCACTTTTAAATTTTGTCATTCATGGACAACCGTTGCTTTTCTATGATGCATTTGTAGATATATCCCATGAAAAGGACTCTGACTTACTCTAAATTGCAGGCATCTAAGAAGGTTATATCTTTGAACTGCGTGAGGATTTATAGAACTTCAAGGAATAACTGAATTAAAAAAAAAAACTACTGGAAAATAATCAGGATAAACAAAAATAACTATGGGACTAAATGAATTGAGAATAATTATTCTTATGACTCTGTTTAAAATATCATTGGCTTTTTTTTAAAAAATATGTTTTATTGATTTTTTACAGAGAGGAAGGAAGAGGGACAGAGAGTTAGAAACATCGATGAGAGAGAAACATCGATCAGCTGCCTCTTGCACACCTCCTACTGGGGATGTGCCCGCAACCAAGTTACGTGCCCTTGACCGGAATCGAACCTGGGACCCTCCAGTCTGCAGGCTGATGCTCTATCCACTGAGCCAAACCGGTTTTGGCAAATATCATTGACTTTTAAATGTTTTGTTTCCCAAATATAAGGGAAAGTAAAAAGCAGACATTCTGCATTGTAGGAACTAATAAATTAGTAATATTCATTTCACAGTACTCCCAGGAGACAAAAATTCAGACTACGACAACCGGGAGATTTTTGCCCATTGGGAAATACATTAATGAAATATTCTCTCCAACAGTGTTAAAGGGACCTTACCTTATTAGGTATCTAACGATGAATGGACATCTGCCCCTGTCTCTGACACTCGCCTTCATCTCAAGGATGAAAAGCCCCTGACTACAGAGGAGGTAGACAGCCATCCCAAGACATCAACAAGGCCTGTATGCTCACAAATTGATACTGCTCAAACCTTGTTCTTCTATCACCTAATTGTTATTGATTGAACATATATAAAATGATTTTTATATTATTACTAGAGGCCTGGTGCATGAAATTTGTGTGTGTGTGTGTGTGGGGGGGGCGTGTCACTCAGCCCAGCCTGCACCCTCTCCAATCTGGGACCCCTTGAGGGATGTCCGACTGCCTGTTTAAGCCTGATCCCGGTGGGATTGGGCCTAAACGGGCAGTCGGACATCCCTCTCACAATCCAGGACTGCTGGCTCCCAACTGCTCACCTGCCTGCCTTCCTGATTGCCCCTAACCACTTCTGCCTGCCAGCCTGATCAACCCTAACCACTCCCCTGCCAGCCTGATTGATGCCTAACTGCCCTCCCCTGTAGGCCTGGTCACCCCTAACTGCTCTCCCCTGCAGGCCTGGGTCCCTCCCAACTGCCTTTCCCTGCAGGCCTGGTTGCCCCCAACTTCCCTCCTCTGCTGGCTTGGTCACCCCTAACTGCCCTCCCCTGCAGGCTTGATCGCCCCCAACTGCACTCCCTTGCAGGACTGGTTGGTACCTCCCAACTGCCCTCCCCTGCAGGCCTGATCGCCCACAACTGCCCTCCCTTGCAGGCCTGGTCCCTCCCAACTGCCCTCCCCTGCTGGCCATGTTGTGGCAGCCATCTTGTGTCCACATGGGGGCAGCCATCTTTGACCACATGGGGGCAGCCATCTTGTGTGTTGGAGTGATGGTCAATTTGCATATTACTCTTTTATTAGATAAGACTAGAGGCCCGGTGCACGAAATTCGTGCACTGGGGAGGGGGGTGTCCCTCAGCGCAGCCTGCACCCTCTCCAATCTGGGACCCCTCGAGGGATGTCTGAATGCCCATTTAGGCCCAATCCCACCGGGATCAGGCTTAAATGGGCATTCGGACATCCCTCTCACAATCCAGGACTGCTGGCTCCCAACTGCTCACCTGCCTGCCTTCCTGATTGCCTCTAACCGCTTCTGCCTGCCAGCCTGATTACCCCCTAACCACTCCCCTGCCAGCCTTATTGATGCCTAACTGCTCCCCTGCCAGCCTGTTTGCCCCTAACTGCCCTCCCCTGCAGGCCTGGTCACCCCTCACTGCCCTCCCCTGCAGGCCTGGGTCCCCCCCAACTGCCCTCCCCTGCAGGCCTGGTCACCCCTAACTGCCCTCCCCTGCAGACCTGGTCCCCCCCAACTGCTCTCCCCTGCAGGCCTGGGTCCCTCCCAACTGCCTTTCCCTGCAGGCCTGGTTGCCCCCAACTTCTCTCCTCTGCTGGCTTGGTCACCCCTAACTGCCCTCCCCTGCAGGCTTGATTGCCCCCAACTGCCCTCCCTTGCTGGCCATCTTGTGGTGGCCATCTTGTGTCCACATGGGGCCAGGATCTTTGACCACATGGGGGCAGCCATCTTGTGTGTTGGAGTGATGGTCAATCTGCATATTACCCTTTTATTATATAGGATAGAGGCCTGGTGCATGGGTGGGGGCCAGCTGGTTTGCCCTGAAGGGTGTCCCGGATCAGGGTGGGGGTTCCCTTGGGGTGTGGGGTGGCCTGGGCGAGGGGACTGTGGTGGTTTGCAGGCCGGCCATGCCCCCCGGCAACCCAAGTGGAGGCCCTGGTATCTGGGATTTATTTATCTTCCATAATTGAAACTTTGTAGCCTTGAGCGGAGCCAAGCCTCCGGCTTGCTCGTGGTCACAGCCATTTTTTGGGGGATTTATTTATCTTCTATAATTGAAACTTTGTAGCCTTGAGTGGAGGCCTGGGCCTGCCAGGGTGTGCGGAAAGCTTGGCTTCCTCCATTCCTGGGGAAACCCAAGCCTCCTGCTCGCTCTGTGGCTGCAGCCATCTTGGTTGGGTTAATTTGCATACTCGCTCCTGATTGGCTGGTGGGCGTGGCTTGTGGGTGTAGCAGAGTGATGGTTAATTTGCATTTTACTCTTTTATTAGATAGGATTATCCTCCTTATGGTTTCCTAGTGGAAACAATATCTGTCTCTCTAGACCCCTTTCCCTATGAGACATGAAAAATTTCCCACCTACTAGACAGTGATATTCTGACTATCAGCTATGATAATGAAGTTAATGTTGTTGATTTTTGCCACACACTGGTGGCCTTCTACTATCAATATAAGTATTGGTACATTTTTTAGGCTATATCAATTATAAAGGACCTACCTTGGACAAACCTCTCCAAGAACACTTCCCTAATACTTCCCCTGGTAAAATAATATATAGATCTAATCTAGATAAGTATTTTAGATGAATATTTTCTAAATATAGAAATGGATGAAATTAACTGTTCAGAATAAAAAAATTGGAACTTAAGGATAATAGCAAATACTTGTTTTCCCTCAGATCGTTCCTTATCTAATAATAGACATTTTCTGTTCCTAATCAATGTTACTGGTTTATTATTGTTACTTTTATTCCTGGTATGTAAATGTTATACTAGATGCAGAAAAACGAAACTTGACAAACAGCAAAAAGACTCGGATCATGATGGCTCAAAAATTAGAAATGATCCAGAATACTTTTTAACAAGGACATACAGGATCTGACTGCCTCCCACTTACCTTCCCTTTTTGAATAATAATAATTTGACCTTAAATGCCATCTAAGGTTATGGTCTTGCCCCATCCCCAGTGGTCCACCTGTTCAGCAAGACCTGCTGACACTGAGACATCCCAGAAATGAGCCTTCCTAGCACTGTGGGACTCCATTATCCAACCAAAAGGTTGGTCATCAATGCATCCTTTGGATTGATTTATGACCTAAAGGGGGATGTGTGGACGAAAGGGGCCGCATGGTGACCTGACAAGCTCAGGGGAAGCCTGCATTGCAGTCTTGCAAACTCAGAGACCTAAAGTAACCACAAAGGATGGCCTGAAATTAAACTTTAACTAAAAGCAGTTATGGTGGGTAATCACCTCCTAGGCTGGTATCTTCACTGATAAGATCAACCTTTACCTTAACTGATCCTATGTGTCTTTTTGCACTTATGGTAACATACCCTTAGAAATGTCTGGGTAAGTTGTAACTTCCCTTTTTCTGAACCCCTTGGGGCACAACCTAATATGCTGGGCACCAGGACAAATACCACAAATTCCTTCATTATCATGTCAATTCTTCCTGCACCCACCTAAGTATGTGTCTATCATTTTACTTTTTATCCAATCCCAGTGGTTTCCCTGCTTTGCTTTCTCCTGACTCTCTAGTCCAGGGGTCCTCAAACTACGGCCCACAGGCCACATGCGGCCCGCCGAGGACATTTATCCGGCCTGCCGGGTGTTTTTGCCGCCGCTGCCTGTCCTGCATAGCAGCTGACTCGTCCCGGGCCCGCAGTGCGCATGTGTGGAATGTGCACCGCACTCTCCGACTCCCCTCCTTCTCTCTGTCTCTGGACTCCTCCTCTCAGTCTTGGGTGTGATCGGACGAATCACGAGCTTGCCTGTGCAGAGCCTGCTGCTGCCTGAGGACTGAGGTAAGAACAAGTTAGGATTTATTTTTTTTTTGAAGTTAGGAGGTCTATTTTTTTTTTATTTTGCAGTTAGTAGGGCCTTTTTTTATGCGATTAAGGGGGGCCTTTTTTTTCTGAAGTTAGAAGGTCTTTTTTTTTGCAGATAGGGGGGCTCCTTTTTTTAAGTTAGGAGAGCCTTTTTTTTAAGTTAGGAGAGCTTTTTTTTAAAACTTGGTTAGTTGGTTGGGGGTGGTTTCTAGGGGGGTTGCATCACAGTGATAACGCAAATAGTCAGCGCTCAGTGCTAATGCAAATTGTCAGCGCTCAGAGGTAATGAAAAAGTCAGTGCTCTGTGGTAATGATAATTGTAAGTGCTCAGTGTTAATGCAAATGGTCAACGCTCAGTATTAATGCAAATTGTCAGTGGTCAGTGTTGTCGCAAATGGTCAGCGGTCAGTGTTAATGCAAATGGTCAGTGCTCAGTGTTATCGCATGGGGGCCCCAAACTGGTAATCTGCCTAGGGCCCCATGGGAACTTAATCTGGCTCTGCAGACAGCCGAGGAGTAGGAAACCCAATTTAACTGACAGTAAGTGCATTTATATTTTGATTGCTATTCAGTTGTGTATGATGTTGTATGCTGTGTGCTGTGTAAGCCCCGGTTCACACTGTTGAGATCTCTGAGCAGTGCGAGTTCAGCCATATGCTTGTATGGCTGAACTCCCATTAGATTCAGAAGAAAAAAGTCATACGTGTCTTCTTTTTTCCTGCAGTGGAATCTGATTGCATGGGTCTTCTCACCCATGCAATCAGATTCCTGTGCGAGTTCACAGATCGCAGTGCGATTTGCACAGGGTAATGTGAACTGGAAAGGTGGTGGAGGAACCGGCTCTGTAATCGTGCTGGTTCCCGCACCGCACCAGTGTGAGCCTAAGGTAAAAGCGGAGTCCCACCAATATGGGCACTGGTGAGGCTGAAATGATGTGGACTGGCAAGGCTGCATTGATGGACACTGATCAGACAGCATTGATGGGCACTGATCAGACTGCATTGATGGGCAGTGCAGTCTATATGTCTCTGTGTGGGCAAAGTTATTGCTGGTATATTGTTTTTGTAGCGCTGTATATATATATTGGTATTTTACTAATAGCAATTTGGAATCCCTAGGAAACAATGATATCAAGAAAGAGAAAAATTGACTCGGAGTGTAGGATATTCAAAGAACAGTGGACTTATGATTACTTTTTCATGCAGAACAAGGAAAGAGCTGTGTGTTTGATATGCCAGAATATAGTGTCTGTGTTCAAAGAATACAATTTGCGTCGACACTATCAAACTCAACATAAAGATAAATATGATTGTTTGGTCGGAGAAGTGAGAAAAGATAAAATATTAAAACTGAAAAATATATCGACAACTCAGCAAAATACTTTTGTGAAGCAGAAGCAGCTAAATATTTCATCACTGCGAGCAAGTTTTCAAGTTGCCAAGTTAATAGCATGCACTGGCAGACCATTTGTGGAGGGAGAATTTGTTAAAGAAGGCCTTCTTTCTGTTGCCAAAGAGATGTGTCCAGAGAAGGCCGATTCATTTAGTACAGTGAGTCTTTCAGGACCTACAATTACACGAAGGATTGAAGAAATGGGAGACAACTTGCATCAGCATTTGCAAAACTCCACAAAAAAACTTTCCTATTTTTCCTTGGCACTCGACGAAAGTAATGGTGTTCGTGATTCTGCACAACTTCTAATTTTTATTCGTGGGACGAATGACTATTTCGAAGTCACAGAAGAGCTTGCTGCACTGCAAAGCATCAAAGGAACAACTACAGGAGAGGATATCTATGGAAAGGTTTGCCAAACTGTGAATGGTTTGGAGCTGGACTGGGCTAAACTAGCCAGTGTGACAACTGATGGTGCTCCTAGCATGGTGGGGTCTAAGAAAGGAGTAATTGCTCGCATTAACCAAGAGATGGACAAACATAACCATTCTCATCCAATAGCCATACACTGCCTCATCCATCAACAAGCGCTGTGTAGTAAATCACTGAAGTGGGACTCTGTTATGAAAATTGTGGTATCTTGTGTTAACTTCATTAGAGCTAATGCACTAAACCACAGACAATTTCAGGAATTTCTGTCTGAGCTAAATGTTGCCTGTGAAGATGTTCTGTACCACACAGAAGTCCGTTGGCTGAGTCGAGGGAGAGTTTTGAAACATTTCTATGACTTACTTCCACAGATTACAGCTTTTCTGCTTTCAAAAACCAAAGAAGCACCAGAGCTCAATGATGCAGAATGGAAATGGCACCTTGCCTTTCTGACAGATGTAACAGAGCTACTCAACAGTTTCAGTGTGCAACTTCAAGGAAAGGGGAAGCTCATCTGTGATATGCAATCACATGTGAAAGCATTTGAAGTAAAATTAGGCCTCCTCATCAAACAAGTGAAGGAGGAAAATTTCTGCCATCTCCCCACAACTCAAAATCTGTTAGCGGGAAAAACCATTGGTTGCATTCCCAAACAAAACATGTGTGGATTCACTGGAAAAGTTGCAAAAGGAGTTCCAATTTAGATTTAAAGAGCTTCATCTCCATGAACCGGACATACAGCTTTTCTGTAACCCATTTTCTATTGACATTGAAAATGTGGATACAATTTACCAAATGGAACTGGCTGAACTGCGGAATTGTGACTCTCTGAAAGACGCATTCAAGTCAAGCAGCCTTCCTAATTTCTATGCATCTCTCCCCTCTGAGACATATCCTAATCTCAGGAACCGTGCACTCAAAATGGCAACCATCTTTGGCAGCACTTATGTCTGTGAACAGACTTCTTCCAGAATGAAACATCTGAAATCTCCAACCAGATCTAGACTAACTGATGCACACTTGCATCACTTGTTACGACTAGCAGTGACAAACATGGAACCGGCCATTGACCATCTCATTAGCCAAAAGCAGGCCCATAGTTCCCATTGAAATACTGTTAACTTTGTTGATTTAACTTTACTTGTTCTTCATTTTAAATATTGTATTTGTTCCCGTTTTGTTTTTTTACTTCAAAATAAGATATGTGCAGTGTGCACAGGAATTTGTTCATAGTTTTTTTTTTTTAAACTATAGTCCGGCCCTCCAACGGTCTGAGGGACAGTGAACTGGCCCCCTGTTTAAAAAGTTTAGGACCCCTGCTCTAGTCTGTCACCAATGGATTTCATGTAACCCACCGAAGTCCCTTTCCTTTGATTGCAATGTATAAATACAGATGTAACCCACCATTCTCCGTAGCATTATCTCAATTCGTTGAGGTTCTGCTTCCTGGCATATGTCTACAGTTTGGCTCAGATAAACTCACAAAAATTTTTTATAGGTTTCAATGGCTTTTTTACATTAACATTAGCATGTGGCCCCTTTCATCCACCCATCCCCCTTTTGGTCATAAATCAATCCAACGGATGCATTGATGACCAACCTTTTGTTTGGATAACGAAGTCCCATGGTGCTAGGAAGGCTCATTGCCAGGTTGTCTCAGCGTCAGCATGTCTTGTGGAACAGGGTGGACCACTGGGGATGGGGCAAGACCATAACCTATGGTAGTTAAGGTCGAATTATTATTCAAAATAAAAGTCAGGTGAATATGAGGCAGTCAGATCACATATGCCCTTGTTAAAAATATTTTGGATCAGTTCTAGCCAGTTTGGCTCAATGGATAGAGTATCAGTCTGCAGACCAAGGGTCCTGGGTTTGATTCTATTCAAGGGCATATGCCGGGGTTGCAGGCTCAGTCTTCAGTGTGGGGCATGCAAGAAGCAGCCAATCAATGAATCTCTATCCTATTAATGTTTCTATCTCTCTCTCCCTCTCCTTTCTTCTCTGAAATCAATAAAATAATTTTAAAAATGTTTTTTTTTAAATATTTTGGATCATTTTTAATTTTTGAGTTACCATGATCCAAGTATTTTTGCTGCTTGTCTTAAGTTTTGTATCTAGTATAACAGTTACATACCAGGAGCAATAGCAATAATATTAACCAGTAACATTGATTAGGAACAGAAACTGTCTAAAATTAGGTAAGGAAGGATCTGAGGGGAACAAGTATCTACTGTTATCCAGAAGTTCTGATTTTTCATCTGGTCAGTTAATTTCATCTATTCCTATATTTAGATACTACTCATCTAAAATACTCATCTAAAATAGACCCATATATAATTCTACCAGGGGAATTATTAGGGAGGTGTTCACAGAGGGGTTTGTCTAAGGTAGGTCCTTTATAATAGACCAGGGCCCAGTGCATGAATTTGTGCACCCTGAAAGGAACTGTGGGCCACAGTGGGCACAGGGGCAAGTCTCGGCCCATCCTCTGCGCCCCCACCTGGCCCCTCCCGCCATGGCCCCCGGTCCCCTGTCTCCGCTGCTCCCACACACTGATGGTGCTGGCCCCACTTGTACCTGCTGATAGAGTAATTGGGGCCAATACCAGCAGTGGGTGTGAGTGGCGGCTGCTGCCCTGATTGCCCCTCAGAAGCAGGGGGAGGTGGAGAAGCCCTCAGGGACAATGGGGGCCAGGAGCTGCCACTCACACCTTCTGATGGTGCCAAGCAATTGGGACCAGTGCCAGGCTCCAGCAGCAGGTGTGAGTGGCGGTTCCACTACTGGCAGTGGGTGCAAGCGGGGCCGTCATCAGCAGCGGGTATGAGAGGTGGCTAACGGCCCCGATCACCCCTCAGGAGCGGAGGGAGGTGGAGAAGCCCTGAGGGGCAATTGGGGATGGCAACCAAGCGATCGGGGCCAGTGCTGGTTGCCGGCAGCAGGTGTGAGCGGTGGTTCCAGCACCAGCAGCGGGTGCAAGTGGGGCCAGCGCCAGCAGCAGGTGCAAGTGCCAGGCGGGACCACTGCACACTGGAGCAAAGAATTTTCAGTAACCAGCAGAGACTTGCCTTGATGACAGTGACCCCGCCTCGGTCTGGCGCCCCTGCTCACCTACTCTACCATCCTGCCACAGCCAACACCTGCCATGTTCCACACGTGGCCCCTGGTGGTCAGTGCACATCATAGTGACTGGTTGTTCAGTTGTTCTGCCATTCGGTCTATTTACATATTAGGGTTTTATATATATAGACACTAGGGGCCCAGTGCATGGATTCGTGCACCTTGAAAGGAACTGTGGGTCGCAAGGCTGCAGTGGACACAGGGGCAGGTCTCAGCCCAACCTCCTTGCCCCCACCTGGGCCCTCCCACCACAGCCCCCGGTCCCCTGTCTGCTGGCAGCCCTGCTCCCACTGCCGCTGCTCCCACACACTGACAGCACTGGCCATGCTCACACCCACTGATGGCGTGAGTGATTGGGGCCGGCGCCAGCAGTGGGTGTGATAGGTGGCTGCTGGTCCCAATCACTCCTCAGGAGCAGGGGGAGGTGGAGAAGCCCTCAGGGGCAATCGGGGCTGGCAGCTGCCACTTGCAGCCGCTGATGGCACCGAGTGATTGGGACTGGTGCCAGGTGCTGGCAGTGGGTGTTAGCGACGGCTCCAGCACCAGCTGCGGGTGCAAGCAGGGCCAGTGCTGGCAGCAGGTGCAAAAGGCGGCTGCCGGTCCTGATCGCCCCTCAGGAGCAGGGCAAGGTGGAGAAGCCCTAAGGGGCAATTGGGGCTGGCAGCCACTGCTCACACCTGCTGATGGCGCTGAGCAATCGGGGCTAGCACCAGGCGCTGGCAGCGGGTGCAAACAGGGATGGTGCTGGCAGCAGGGACGAATGCTGGGTGGGACCGTGGTATGTGGGAGCAAAGAATTTTCAGTAATCACCAGAGGCTCACCCTGATGACAGCGACTGGCATCCTGCCTTGGTCTGGCACCCTCACTAGCCTGCTCCACCATCCCGCCATGTTCCATGTGTGGTCAGTGTATGTCATAGCAACCAGTTGTTCAGTTGTTCTGCTGTTCCGTCTATTTGCATATTAGCCTTTTATTATATTGGATAGCCTGCAAAAATGTACCAAAGCTTATATTGATAGTAGAAGACCACCAGTGTGTGCCCAACAAAACGATAACTTCATTATCATACCTGATAGTCAGAATATCATTGTCTAGTAGGTGGGAAAGATTAGCAGGTACCCAAGTTAAATATTTTTCATATCTAATAAGGGAGGAAGATCTAGGGAGGCGGAAGTTGTTTCCACTAAGAAACCATTAGGGGGATAATAACAGTATAAAAATCATTTTATATATGTTCAATCAATAACAATTAGGTGATATAAGAACAAGGTTTGAGCAGCATCCATTTGTGAGCATACACGCCTTGTTGATGTCTTGGGATGGCTGTCTACCTCCTCTGTAGTCAGCGGCTTCTCATCCTTGAGATGAAGGCGAGTATTAGAGACAGGAGCAGATGTCCATTCATGGTTAGGTACCTGATAAGTAAGGTCCCTTTAACACTGTTGGAGGGAGTCTTGTATTTCTCAATGGACAAACAAACAAAAATAAAAAATCAATGGGTTGTCGTAGTCTTTGAATCTTTGTCTCCTGGGAGTACTGTGAAATGAATGTTACTAATGTATTAGTTCCTATAATACAGAATGTCTGCTTTTTAGTTTTCCTTATATTTGGTAAACAAAACATTTAAAAATCAACAATATTTTAGGTCCACGCACACCCAGCGGTGGCAACACTGGTGGCGTAAGTGAGCTCCATGGCAACACTGTAAGCCACAAGCTGGTGCAGCAGGGATAGTGCCCAACATATGGCCAGCAGTGAGGGCGCGGTGGCTCTGGGAGTGGGGCCTTTACAGGGCCCGCATCGCGCTGCTGCGGGAGCCCTGGCCACCCAGCTCAGCCATTCGGCCACTGGGCCATGGCCACAGCAGAGCCCCGAGCTGGGAGCCATGAGATTTGAGGTGGTGGGACCTGTCAGCAGAATGTGTCCTCCCCTGCGAGCGACTTTGAGGTCACTGAGATGAGTTTCGTGGCCTGGCCCTTGCAAGTACCCACATCTCACTAGCCAGGCGTCTGCCAGGTGCCATGGTGTCTGTGCAGCAGCAGAGCCACCGTGGAGAGGCCAGGGTACAACAAACTTAGGGATATTGACAAGAAAAGAGGGGAAGGGGCGTCAGAGGAAGGCGGGAGAATGTCCAAGGCTGGTGGCCCAACCAGCCACAGTGTCAGCACATGGGGACCAGTTTGGAGGTCCTGATGGTGAGCCCCAACTTCTGGGTCGGGTAGAAGATAGGCTGTGGCAACTTTGGGGAGCTCAGCTCAGACAGAATCTCTATACAAGTGAATACTTAGCTCTCCAATTGGAGCCCATTAAGTGCAGGCGCTGCAGCTGCTCCTGGAACACCGCCTCTACCAGCAGCTGGCTCGCAGAGGGTGTCCCTCAGGTCCCTCTGGCCTGAGCGGGAAGTACAACGCCATGGTGCTGGAGCTGCTCGGCCCAGCCTGGAGGACCTACTCCATCTGTGTGACCACACATTCCCGCTCAAGACTGTGCTCATGATCGTCATCCAGCTGATCACATGCATGGAGTATGTGCATACCAAGAGCCTCCAGCGGCGACATGAAGCCGGAGGACTTCCTGGTGGGGCGGCCGGGCAGCAAGCGTAGCACACCATCCACATCAGCGGCTTTGGCCTGGCCAAGGAGTATACGACCCCGGGACCAAGAAGCTCAACACCCCCCACCTCTCCCCCGCGAGCACAAAAGCCTGAAGGGCACAGTGCTCCATGAGCATCAATACACACCTGGGCAAGGAGCAGAGCACCCTGACGACCTGGAGGCGCTAGGCCACGTGTTCACGTGCTTCCTGCGTGGCAGCCTGCCCTGGCAGGGGCTCAGGGACATGCTCAAAGAGCGCTACCAGAAGATGGGGGACACCAAGCGGGCCGCGCCCATGGAGGTGCTCTGCGAGAGCCACCCAGAGGAGATGGCCATGTACCTGCGCTCTGTACCTACGGCGCCTGGACTTCTCCAAGAAGCCTGACTAGGGCTACCTGTGCAAGCTCTTCACAGACCTCTTCAACCGCAGCGGCTTCGAGTAAAAATGGGCGGGGAAGCCCCTGCCTACGCCCATTGGCACAGCTCGCACCCACCTGACTGGGCAAACGCAGCCTAGGGACAAAGCCCAGCAAAAACAGGCCCTGAATTCCAGCCACGAGAGCTGAATGCGGGCGGCCCCACTACTGGTCACTCCAACGCCCCATCACAGGGCCTACAGAGGTAGAGGTGGCGGATGACACCAAGTGCTGCTGCTTCTTCAAGAAGAGAAAGAGGAAGTCACTGCAGAGGCACCAGTGACCCTGGCTGTGGCTCCTACACCCTCCGCTGCGGTTCCTGGAGGGGCTCTCCCGGGTGGCTCACAGCCAAGGCATAGACTGTGGCCCGGAGCTGCTCACCCCCACGTGGGTTACTTCCTTCACATAAGACTTGGGCCGAAATTTCTTCACCTGTGTCTAGTTCTCCCTTCCAAGAGCATTAACTTTTTAAAACAAGGAAAAGAAAACACCGCCTGCCCTGCACCTTTGCCAGGTCTGCTGAAGTGAGTCGTGTGAGCTGGAGGTCCCGCGCTGTCCAGCTTGCCCGCCCCATTAGTGTCATAAAGTCTACCTCGTCCCCCCCCCCCCCCCACACCCCGCCTCCCCACCATCCAAAGGCCGTTTTCTCCAGGGGGCGCTGTGGGGCATTGCTGCCAGGGGCGAGCCCACCCTGGGCCTCCCTAAATCAAAGGGGAAGGCGCAGTGGGAGTGGCACCCCAACCAAAATTCTGCACTAAAGCTTGGGCGGCATGGCCCGCAGGTGTTCCTGCTGCACCTGCTCCTGGAGCCTGGGACAGCCACCTGTGTGGCCGCTGGGCCAGGGCTGTGCCTGGTGTGAAGGCGTCTTGTATCTGAGCCGCCAGAAATAAGAGCCTTAAAGCCCCGTCTCAGCCCACAGGAGTGGCAGAGGCAAGGCTGTCAGGGTCAGGTGGGCGGAGCCGTTGGGGCGTTGGTGGTGGTGTGTGCATCTCTAGGTGTTGCTTTACAAAGTGTAAAGAAATGGCACTTCTGTTTCTCTGATGCTTCGTGGAAGCCATAGAACTTAGGGGCTTTTAAAAAAAAATAAAGGAAAATGAAACAAACCCAAAAAATCAACAATATTTTAACAGTCGTAAGAATAATTATTCTCAACTCATTTAGTCCCATAACTATTTTTGTTTATCCTGATTATTTGCCAGTATTTTTTGAATTCAGTTATTCCTTGAAGTTCCATAAATTTCCATTCAGTTCAAAGATATGACCTGTTTAGAGGCTGCAGTTTAGAATAGGTCAGAGTCTTTTTCATAGATTTTTCTAAAGCTATAATATACCTGCAAATGCATGAGTAAAGCAATGACTGTCTATGAATAACAAAACTTAGAGTGGCATGGTTACAGATTTGATTACAATGAAATTGATAAAATTGCTTTTCTATAAGATATAACATTTAAAGACAATTTCTTGGTAAATAATAATTAATGTAAAATGACAGAGTACAATATAAAATCTATATATATTTAGATTCAATATATAATTTCAGCATATAAAGAACAAATAATATGTAAGATTTTAAAACGTGGCACATGGCTTACTGGAAGGGTGTATTGAGCATTGAAAATAATTCATAAACTCCCAAAAGGTGAAATGCAAATACCCAGAGTATGACTGGGTCACTGGCAGACGCCCTCCCCCCCCCCACCACCACACACACACTGCCACAGGGAACCATCACTTTGGCTTGCCTGGCATCCCTGACTGGACACCTGCTACCCCTGAGAGTTTTCTGTTTGAACTTGGCTCTGAATCTTTGCAAGTTCCTTTCTGGAGCAGACTGAAATTCCTATAACATTCATTTTAACAGAATGTATGTACATAAATAGAATGTAGTTATTATTAATTTTTTTACAAAGCTTCCCATGTAATTTCAAGTATATTAAAAAAGCCTAATTTAGTTTTAAAATATTTCTTTTAAGAAGAGAGAATAAGTCCTTGAGATATTCCAGGGCCCACTGGAATGACTCAAAGTCATCTCTTGGTTAAAAAGTCTTAAAATTTAAACTTTGGACAGATTGTCAAATATACTTAACCAAAAGATTATATCATAAGTTCTTTGTAAATCTAGGTAATAAACATATATTTTATGGTAATAACTCTAAAAGACATTAATCAAACTTAAACCAGTTTTAATATTAAAAAGTTTGTCCAGACCATAAAATTATGCTTAATTTATGTAAGTATTTAATTTTTTTTTTAAAAAATTAGGCCAATAGACCTAGCTGGTTTGGCTCAGTGGATAGAGCATAAGCCTACAGACTAAAGGGCCCCAGGTTTGATTCCAGTCAAGGGCACATTCCTGGGTTGCAGGCTCAATCCTCAGTAGGGGGTGTGCAGGAGGCAGACAATCAATGATTCTCTCTCGTCATTGATGTTTCTATCTCTCCCTCTTCTTTCCTCTCTGAAATCAATAAAAATATATTTTTAAAAAATTAGGCCAATAAAAGATTATATCCTAGTAATGTCATCCAGGCTGAAAATTTACCACACGTGATACACAGACAAACACTTACCACATAAGACCATACACATAAAGACCTTAACATAATTCAAATTACTAATTTTTGCAGAGAAAACTCAAGAAATTTTTTTATTAACTTAAAGTTTTCCAACTTTTATAACCTTCACATATTATAAACCTTCCTACATTTTTTCACAAACCTTCTTACCCATTCAGAAATAAATATCTTTAGAACTGTTAGGGTCGCCAAAGGAAGAATGCAGGAGGCCACAGTGGTGAGGGATTATGAATCTGTTAGGTCATCTGGAGACCAGATGGCTGAGTCCCGAACTGGCATCAGCACCCAGGGACGGGGAGACAGATTTTAAAGGACTCTAGACGGGCTTTTTATGGGTGGAAAATTCTCTGGGCAGGTATGGATCCTGGGAAGGTCCAGAGGAGAGAGATAATGGTCTTAGCAAGTGGAATGTGGTCTAAGCGGAAGGGAATGTCCCTTGGGAAGTGGCCTAAAAGTCGGTTCCCAGGGGAGAGGTATCAATTTAACTATTTGATCAAACCTATCAAGAACAAGTTATTTCCATCCTTTTCCCTAAAAAAATGAATCTCCATACCTCATGCCTTCTATTATCACAACCATATAATTTCTCCCAACTTAATTTGAACTTTCAATTCTTAGAAAGCCTCAGTTTTCAGTAATAACCAAAATAAAATAAATGACCAGCATTCTTTAGATTGACGTTTATGAACACATTTTAAACACACTCTCACTTTCAAGAAACACACCTTCAAGCACAAGACATTATATCAATAGCTCAAATAATTTTTACGGACTTTTGGGCAAAAAAGACAAAAGCAGGTGAATTTAAAGACTTATCTAGTGATCAATGTTTCAGTATTTCACGTTATTTCAAAATATCTAGAAATTCAATAACCTTAATTGAAATTTACTAATTTAGAAAGGAAAAGTTGAAATAAGTTAAGTGATTTGTTTAGGTGGCTATCTTCCAGAGATTGTATTTTAAAAATGGCCCAGACCAGAGTTCCTGGTATTTGCATCTCAAAGGTCCTGGGACTTTGGTTTTGGAAAACCAGTTATCTATGAGCATTTAAGCTGAACAGGGAAGGTTTGTGGGAATGTAAAAGGATTTAGTGGGTTTTGATATTCTGGAGCCACACACACCTCTCTGGCCCTTAAAGACTGCATAGTAAAGCAAGGACAGTACTTTAATTCCTCAAGGATTGGCAACTTTTTTTAAATGTTTCTTTTCATTTGAGTATCTTTCTCTGAGGTTCTGTCGCAATTACAGAGATATCTAGTTTACAGGTAACGTATAGTTTGCATGTATGGAAAAGACATATTAATCTAAGGCCTCATTCTCCATTCACTTCTCTGGGAATGTGAAAACAAGTTTAGCTGCAGGGTAGCATTACACTTAATGGTGCCATTAACTGGCCAAACCTCTCCATTGTCCACTTTATAGTGGGGCCAGGCTATGTTGCAAAAAAAGATTAGCCTTTTTACTTGAGGGACCACATGTCAAATTTCTCCCAGTTGAAGAGTTCATACCCCAAAAGAAAAGGGGATTCTCAAGGCCCTGTGGCCTGGTTCCCCATCTACAGAGGCATGTGTAGCAAGCAGAGAGTTAGGCATCTCTGCAAGTCTCTGGGCTGTTTGGGCCATTCTGAGTAGGCGGATCCCCTGTTAAGCCTCCTCTCAGGCTCTCATGGAAGTTAATGAAGAAAAGATGATTGGTAAACGTTCAGTCAGTCTCAAGATTATTTCCTCTTGGGAGTTTCCTTTGAAATCACCATTTTCCCCTTTTGGTTCAGTATCTGATTCGTTTAGTTCTAAATACATATTACCCTTCTGAAAAAAAATATATGGGCATCACTGATTTTAAAATCTCTACCTTCGTGAGAAACACGCTCACCTGTCCAAAGTCAAATAATGGTCTCGGAAACACGAAGCATAGCGAAAGCAAAACTTTTAATGTCAGTCTTGCAAGATCAGGTGTCTGATGGGCAGGCAAGCCCAAAGTGATTACAACCAGCATTATATTCCCTAGTGCACAGGTCCCCTCCCCCGTTCCTCATTGGCTGAGTGCTATGGGGTGTACAGCCTTTCTCAAAGGTCGCTTAGGTTCTATTACTTCCTATTGGGTTATTTAAAAGTGGGCTGTGGGCTTTTTAGTTGTCTCCACATCCCTTTTCTCTTTGTGGTGGAAAGATCTTCCTGGGGTAGGTACCTTCTGACAGGCATCCAGTCTTTACACACTTCCTCCTTTTATTGTAATCTATCCTATCTACCCTCCCCCATATCCTGTCTGTTACAGGGACTTTGCAGTTGCATTAACTAGTTAAGCAAAAAAGGCTCTTAATATTTTTCCATTTAGGATGAGATATGTTGAAAATGGACCACTGAGGCTTATTGCTAACTCCTCTTTTCTTTTTACTTTTACTGGTCTTATTCTCACTCTTGTATTTTTCATTTTTCAAATTGCTCAAGAATCTGTTGACTTTCTTTATCATAGGAGAGTGAGTCTAATTTGGTTTCTAATAATAACAGGTTATTCTTCTGGTAGGTCATGGGCATTTGCTTGTTAATAGCTGCCTCAATTAGTCTCTGTGCTAATCCTCTCACACAGGGATAATAGAACACCCTACCGCTGTCAGGACTCCTGCTGCAATGATGAGAGATGTAAGAATCGAGGCCATTAAGCCTTTCCATTTTCAAAACTATTTTTCCAACCATCCTGTGAAGGGGTCATCAATGCTGGCATTTTCAGCCAGTTCATTAGCCAAAGTCATCAGTCCCTGGAATGCCTTTGTGATGGTGCCATTGGGAGCTGTGCTATTGGGAATGAAGATACAACATTTTCTTCCTATCATAACACAAATCCCCCCCTTTTTCTGCTAGTATCATGTTTAGTGCTATTCTGTTTTCCCAAGCCATCTGGCTAGTGGCATCCAACTGACTAGCTACCTCCTGAAGGGCATCCTGGTGTAATTGATAAACCTCTGCTGATTATAATAGATGTAGTTAATCCAGTCTACGTTTTTATTAATAGTGGATCACCAGAAGAGCGCAGACTCAAATCCAGCAGCTATTTGATTCCGGGCCTTAAATTCATTAGGGACCCCCTCAGGACTCCTATTGAATCAATATAAATATTGGAGTCCAAAGATCCTGCTGCTGCTCTTCGTGTCCTGACTATTCTGTCTGGATTCTCGGTGGAATGCCGGGGTGAATGGTATAGCCAATTGAACTAAGGCACACGTCCCAGTCCAATTGGATGCTGTGCGTTACAGAGGTTCCCTTTCCCACAATACCACCGGACATGTGCCCGGGTGTGCGAAGAGCAGAGTAATTGCTAGCGCTTGGCCCATCGGTGACGTTTAGTAAGACATTGGTGCAAGTCATCAGTTCTGCCATGGGTCTAGTGAATTTTGCCCCCTGCCTAGAGAGGCAAGAAGAATAGTTCACATTCCCTATAGAGAAAGAGGGGATGGCCTTAGGGTCTGATCTTTGCAAAGTGGGAAAGAGCAAAGACAGACACCTACAGGTCTCATTTCCCCATGCATCCTTGTCTTGGTACAGGGCCGGCATGCAATACATTCCTTCAGGATCAGTATCCCATCCGAGGGGAAAGGGAACCACCTGTGGTTGTGGCCGTCCTGCAGCACATGCAAAGCAATCGCTCTTGTTAAGAGCCTGGACCATAAACTTAACCTATTCAACCCAGGCATTCATATCACCATACCCAGTTTCTATTTTAAGTCTGCCTTAAGTCTGTGACTTCAATTATTTTTACTCTCTTCGGATCATTTTTCTAGCATCTCAGGACCCTTCGTGGGGTCGAGTTGTGTTTTTACCTGTAGAGAGTGTAGTTGTGTTAACTATTAATCTGAGAGCTAGTCTCTCTAGGGGGTCTTTTCCTGAGCCTAAACCATATACTCTAGTGACTACCTCAGGTGACTGAGTCATGCCAGCTGGATCATTGATAGTTATGAGTATAGAGTTGCACTCCAAATTTTTGCAGTTGTCCAGTGGGATACCTTTGGATAGAGGTTATAACTTAACCTTAAGGGGTTTCTAAGAATGAGATACCCACGAGTCTCTTACTATCCACCCCTGGTATTGTTATCTACCATAGATCATTCCAGTTGGGGCAGGGACCTGTGTGATGTATCCATTTCCTGGTTTAGGACAGAGGTACTTGTTCTCTCCCAAGAGTTGCCTTTGACTTTCTAACTTCCCACAGGGTAAGACCTGACAGGCATCAAACTTGATAGTTTGAGGTGATGGGGTCCTAGTTATATTTATTACTAATTTAACTGGTTGATTAAAGCTTGTACTTGGGGCAACAACATATCCAAGCCAAAGTAATCTGTAGAGGGAGAGCCAGGCCATGATTAGGGGGGGTTAGTGTGTTTCTTTTCTTAGGACTATCTTTAAAGGTTTTTCTGTTGACTCTACTATTTTCCATTGATATCTTTCTCCCTCTGCAGAGTCTCTTTTACCAGTCCCTTGACCCAAGTGTAGTGTGTGTAGACCCTTTCTGGGCTGTCTGTATGGCAGTTTCAGTAGTCAGGAGCACTTGGTAGGGGCCTTCCCAACTGAGTTAGAGCTTGTCCTCCTTCCAGGTCTTGATCAGCACCAGGTCACCAGGATGGACATGATGAACTGTGAATTTGAGAGGCAGGGTCTGGGCGAGGAGTCCTCTGAGCCTGAGCGATGACAGGGTAGGAGATATGGCCAATATATATTTCTTCAAAAGTTGATCTTTAGTGTCCATGGTAGGAAGGTCAACAGTCCTGCCAAATATGGAAGCCCGTATAACATTTCATAGGGGACAATCCCCATCTTTCCTTGGAGCTGTTCTAATCCTAAGGAGAGCTGTTGGGAGACATTTGGTCCAGGGCAATTTGGTTTCTAGGATCAGTTTCATAATTTGTTTCTTAAGGGTCTGATTCTTTCTTTCCACCTTTCCCGAGGAAGGGGTGCCAGGGAGTGTGATGGTCCCAAATAATGTCTAACCCTTCCGTTATTTCCTTCAACACCTTTGAAGTGAAGTGACTCCCGTTGTTTGAGTCGACATTTTCCATCAGACCGAACGTAGGTACAATCTGCTCTGAGACTACTTTGATGACTCTCCTTGCTGTGGCAGTTGAGAAGGCCTCCACCCAGCCAGAGACGGGATCCACTATTACCATTAGGCATCTTTGTAGTCCCACCCTAGCAGCTCTGTGAAGTCTACCTGAATGCTCTGAAATGGTCTCAACCTGGGTGGTCTCTCCCTTTCATCTGTCTCCTTACCACTTTTTCATTTATTCTTCGGCAAGCCACACATCCCCCACATACCTGTTTAGCAATTGTATAAATACTCACTATGGGGGCCCTGACCTAAGTACGCCAGAGGTTCAAGGTCTCCTGGCCATGCACATGTGTTACTAGGTGAAAGGCCCCTTTGCCCTACATATGTGCGAGGGCAATAACTCAGCAATAGCACTATATGTACTGTACAAGCTCACCCTTATATAACCTGTTTATATTAAAACTAGAGGCCTGTTGCACAATATTTGTGCAAGAATAGGCCTTCCTTCGCCTGGCTTCACTCCCAGCTGTCCAGGAACTGGAAAGTCCTCGCTTCTGACTGGAGCACCACTCCTGTAGCTCCCTCCACCGTCCCCTTCCCCCTCATAGCAGGCGTCCTGCCCCTCCCGGCCGCTCCACGCCTGCATATGCAAATTAACCCACCATCTTTGTTGGGTTAATTTACATACTCACTCTGGTTGGCTGTGGATGTAGCGGAGGTACGGTCAATTTACATGTTTGTCTATTATTATTTATATTAAAATAACATGAGCATCACAAATTGGCATGAAGCCTCTTTTGTTTAAGCATATATATAAATTGCCACTGACCTGCCAGTTGCTGGCTGCTTTGTTCATAATAAAGCATGTCCCACATACCTGTTATTACCATGTGTTTTTCCAATTCCCTGCACCCAGAAGGGTCAATCCTTGGGTAAGGAGCTTGCCCCTAACACTTGGTGTAGTCAGCAGGATTCTGGGGTAAGTACCCTGTCTAACCCATCATCAGAGGGCATGTGGCCTCCAGTCAGGTTGTGGTATCTGGTAACAGTGGTCCTGATGCCTTGGAGCCCCCAGAGGACTGTGAGCAGGTTAAGGTAACACCGGAGGCATTAGAGAAGACTTTGTCATCCTTGATGGCCTGGATTCCCAAAGACCAGCAGGAGGCTGCCAGGCAGGTAGCCAGGTTGCTCCTAATGGCCTTGAAACTGAAACACCTCAGGAAGGAGACCTTGTAGGCCCAGGTATGCATCTTAGAGCAGGAGGGAGCCTCCTGGGACAGGAGGGACCTGGAGAAGTAGAGCCAACCAACAGCTTGAAGGACAGTGTTACCGCTGGTGCAGTGGCTCCTGCTTTGCATGCATGATGGATCATGAAGAGGCGTCTAAAACATGATCAGCCTGTGGCCCCAGGAGGTGGGGCTCGAGGGCTGCCCACAGTTACAGAATTAACAACATACACCTCCTATACCCCCACAGAACTGATAATTAGAAAAACAAAGCCACAGAGGCCCAGGGAGCCAATTTGGCATGGCTCCTAAAGTTATAAAATAACTAGAGGCCCGGTGCATGAAATTCACACACTGGGTCGGGGGCTGGGGGGGTCCCTCAGCCCAGCCTGCCCCCTCTCACAGTCCAGGAGCCCTCAGGGATGTCCTACTGATGGCTCCCCATGAGGAGCAGGCCTAAGCTGCAGTCTGGCCATGGTGGCTCAGAGCAGGTACCTCTGTGTGTGTCCGCTGGGGACCCGGTCCCAGACGTGCTGCAGCAGCTCGGAGCAGGCACCCCTGAATGTGTCCGCTGGGGCTGGGGGCGGCACGCAGTCCCGTCCTGCCCATCTGTGCATGCAGCCTCCTCCTGAGCCGGTCATAACGCCTTAAGGTGTCCTGGCTAATTTGCATATTACCTCTTTATATATATACTAGAGGCCCAGTGCACAAAATTCAGCCCAGCCTGCACCCTCTCCAATCTGGGACCACTCTCACAATCCAGGACTGCTGGCTCCCAACTGCTCGCCTGCCTGCCTTCCTGATTGCCCCTAACTGCTTCTGCCTGCCAGCCTGATCACCCCCTAACCACTCCCCTGCCAGCCTGATTGATGCCTAACTGCTCCCCTGCCAGCCTGTTTTCCCCTAACTGCCCTCCCCTACAGACCTGGTCACCCCTCACTGCCCTCCCTTGCAGGCCTGGTACCCGCCCAACTGCTCTCCCCTGCAGGCCTGGGTCCCCCCCAACTTCCCTCCTCTGCAGGCCTGGTCGCCCCCAACTTCCCTCCTCTGCTGGCCTGGTCACCCCTAACTGCCCTCCCCTACAGGCTTGATCGCCCCCAACTGCCCTCCCTTGCAGGCCTGGTCCCTCCCAACTGCCCTCCCCTGCTGTCCTGATTGCCCACAACTGCCCTCCCTTACAGGCCTGGTTCCTCCCAACTGCCCTCCCCTGCTGGCCATCTTGTGGTGGCCATCTTGTGTCTACATGGGGGCAGCCATCTTGTGTGTTGGAGTGATGGTCAACTTGCATATTACTCTTTTATTAGATAGGATTATTAGATTGGATAGTGGCCTGGTGCACAGGTGGGGGCCAGCTGGTTTGCCCTGAAGGGTGTCCTGGATCAGGGTGGGGGTTCCCTTGGGGCGTGGGGTGGCCTGGGCGAGAGGCTTATGGTGGTTTGCAGGCCGGCCATGCCCCCCGGCGACCCAAGTGGGGGCCCTGGTATCTGGGAATTATTTATCTTCTATAATTGAAACTTTGTAGCCTTGAACAGAGCCAAGTCTCCTGCTCGCTCCGTGGCCACAGCCATTTTTTTTGGGATTTATTTATCTTCTATAATTGAAACTTTGTAGCCTTGAGTGGAGGCCTGGGCCTGCCAGGGTGTGCAGAAAGCTTGGCTTTCTCCATTCCTGGGGAAACCCAAGCCTCCTGCTCACTCCGTGGCCACAGCCATCTTGGTTGGGTTAATTTGCATACTCGCTCCTGATTGGCTGGTGGGCGTGGCTTGTGGGTGTAGCAGCATGATGGTTAATTTGGATATTACTGTTTTATTAGATAAGACAGGTGGTACAAATAGTTTGCATCTGTCTTCACCCAAGATGGAAAAATTATCCTCCATAATGACCCATTCTTCTCTGCGACAGTGACTGCAGATCAGTCCCCGTTTAAGAGCTGGACAGGGAGACTGCTCCCTGATGGACTGGTTAATAGCGATGTCTTGAAACATTTGGCAAAATGCAGGAAAATTGCCCCAAAGTGTAAATAAATGGATTACTACATAAAGTTAATACAAGTAATATGGAAAATGGACATGAGACAAGCCATATTTAACTTAAATACTTGTGATACTAATGATAAACGTTTTACAACACATATAAAAGAGTTAATTCTCCCTGCAGCCCCTCCAGTGGCACTCAACTCGTTAGCAGCCATTTTGACCCCTTTCATAGTCCACTATATACATGAAGTCACTACGGCCATGGCCAAGTTGGGGTACATGACAGTCAAACAGCAGCAACAAAAAATAACAAGACCCATAACTATACAGAAGCCTAAAGTACCTAAGGAGGTGCCTAAGACCTTAGACTTGAAATCCAAAAAACGGTGGGGACAAAGCCTATAAAAATCTCCCACACACAAATATGGATAGACCTGCTGGCTATAAAAATTAAAAAAGTAAAAATAAATCAGCAGCCCAATGACGTGCTGCTGGCCCTATGAAGATAATTACTAATAGAACAACACTTCCAAAAGGTGCCAAAAAAGGCAGTTCCCTTATATCAATACACCTCCAGGACTACTTAGACTCCCCTGAGGAGGAGGAATTTAATCTCCCAGACTAAAAAACAGGCTAAAAAAAAAAAAAAAAAAACAATAAGGAGGGAATCCAAAGGACTGAAGGCCACATGTTAAACTCACTATCTAATGGTCTCCCCACAACATACAACATATATTGACACTAATAAATACTAATACAGACTACAGTTTACTATATGGTAACCCAAACAAATATATGGGCCCAGTGCCTCATATAGACAAATACAAAAGCAGAACTGTCCAATTACAATAAGCAACTTTAACACTGGGTATTGGCTGCCTCCACCTGAAGGCCTATCCTATATAATAAAAGGCTAATATGCAAATTGACCTAATGGTGGCACGACTGGTCACTATGACATTCACTGACCACCAGGGGGCAAACAGTCAATGCAGGAGCTGTCCCCTGGTGGTCAGTGTACTCCCACAGGAGAAGCGCCACTCAGCCACAAGCCGGGCTCACGGCTGGTGAGCGCAGCGAGGTGGCGGGAGCCTCTCCCACTCTGCGGCAGCACTTAGGCAGGGAGCGGGACTAAGCCATCAGTCAGACATTCCCTCAGGACTCCTGGACTGCGAGAGGGTGCAGGACAGGTTGAGGGACCCCCCACTCCCAAGTGCACAAATTTTGTGCACTGGGCCTCTAGTACTATATATATCTCCCATACCCAAATACATCTTAAAAATAAACATATTTTAAAAATTAACAGTTACAACAACCCAAAATAAATTCCACTTGTGGGTACATATAATAAAGTCCATCACAAAAGGGCACCCTCATCACATAACCATAAAACTGCCTAACCCCTGCCGGGTAGTGCGGGTGCGACAATACCATCTCCCAGAAAGTTACAAAAAAATCAGACAGACAATATTACAACTAAAAAAAATATATATATATCATTTGGCCCACACACAGCCCATACAATTCTCCAACATAACCAGTAAAAGTCCTAACAGCACCTAACAAACGACCATAAATTACAAAAAAACTAAATAAAATGACACCCCCATTTAACCCCACAATGCCAGCTATTACGAATCTCATGGACCGCCTAACTCTGTCGTTAGGATGACACCACTATATAATAAATTTGACTAATCCTTTCTTTTCCATAAATACAGCTCTGAAAAGTCAAAAAATATTTATTTTCATATGAAAAGGTCAACAATGGACTTTTGTTATTCTCCCTCAAAAATATTTACACAGCCCTATTATCTATCATGGCCTGATGGCCCAAAATTTAGACATCTGGGCCAAGCCTCTCACAGTGGTAATATTTCATTATATTAATAACTAGTGGGCCGGTGCATGAAATTTGTGCACGGGGCGGGGAGTGTCCCTCAGCCTGGCCTGCACCCTCTCCAATCTGGGGCCCCTCAGGGAATATCCTACTGTTGGTTTAGGCATGATCCCTGGGATCATGCCTAAACCAGCAGTTGGACATCCCTCTCACAATTGGGGACTGCTGACTCCTAACCATTCACCTGCCTGCCTGCCTGATTGCCCCTAACCACTCTGCCTGTCAGCCTGATCACCCTCTAACCGCTCCCCTGCTGGCCTGATTGATGCCTAACTGCTCCCCTGCCAGCCTGATTGCCCCCAACTGCCCTCCCCTGCCAGCCTGATCTCACCCCAACTGCCTCCCATACTGGCCCAATCGCCCCCAACTGCCCTTCCCTGGAGGCCTGGTAGCCCCCAACTGCCTTCCCCTGCTGGCCTGATCACCCACAACTGCCCTCCCCTGCCGGCCATCTTGTGGCGGCCATCTTGTGACAACATGGGGCGACCATGTTGTGACAACTTGGGGGCAGCCATCTTGTGGTAGCCATCTTGTGATGATGTGGGGGTGGCCATCTTGTGATGATGTGAGGGTGCGAGGGCCACCTAGGCTTTTATTAGCATAGATATTGTATATCAGTTGTCCCAAAAGGGGACAACATGGGACTAGATTCCAAAAATTAAAAAGACCTTTCTCACTGCCCAAGCCCAAACCTTACAGGTTATAGACCCAACACAACCATTCCAGTTGGTCGTAACTATTAATCAGAATTTAATTAGGGTCTATGGCAACAACATAGACAAAAAAAGAACCCAAAAACATTAAATTCTGGTCTCAACTATAAAAAAGGACCAAAAAGCAATACTCCCTCATTAAAAAACAATTAACAGCCACTTATATGGCCTTACAGGTTTGTAATACAATCACAGCACAAAATAAAATACTCATAAAGACTACCTATCCTATAGCAATTGGCTTAGGTCCTGGATGACCACGCCCAAGACAAGAGTGACAGAAACCCCAACTTTAACAAAGTGGGGAGTCTATTTCAGACAGAGGGCAATGGTGAATACCAGCTCTTTGTCACAAAAATTACAAACCTTATTAGGTCCTACCCTATATAATAAAAGGCCAGGGACCATAAGCATAATGACCATAATGACCGCTTGACCAGTTGCCATGAGGTGCATTGACCACCTCTCAGTCCCTACTCCCCTCAGTCGCCATGAGGTGCATTGATCACCTCTCTTGGGGCGGGGTGGCTTGGGGCAGTGGGGTGGCTCGCAGCATGCAGTGGAGTGGGGTGGCTCGTGGTTCGTGGTGGTGGGGTGGGGTGGCTTGTGGCTCACCTGCTCACGATTTCGTGTGCTGCGCCTCTAGTCTATATGTATATAAGCATAAGCGACTGGCTGACCAGCCAGTAGCTATGACGTGCAATGACCACCAGGGGGCAGATGCTCTGACTGGTAGCTATGACGTGCACTGACCACCAGAGGGAAGATGCTCAATGCAGGAGCTGCCGAGCTGTGGTGACTTGGCAGCTGTGGTTCTCAGGTGACGCACCAAGAACCAAAGAGGAGGGTGCTCGATTCTGGGGTGCTTCACCTGAGAACTGCCCTCTTGCAATATGGGACCCCTCAGGGGATGTCAAAGAGCCGGGTCTGGCCCAATCCCGACAGGCCAGGCCGAGGGACCCCACTGGTGCATGAATTCATGCACTGGGACTCTAATAACATATAAGACCCTAGCAAAAAATAAAACTCCTATAAAAAATATACTCCTTAATCCATTCCAAAAAAATATTCCACCCCTCTCAAAGACCATATATTAAACAGACAAATCAAATTAAAAAAATCCTACTACATAGACAACAATAACTGTCAATTTAAATACAGGCAAACTATAGTACAATTCTAATGCTAAACAAAATAGCCAATGGACTAAATTACAAATAGTCTAGAGGGTTTTTAACAACAACAACAAAAAAACCTGGCCCTATGGCCATTAAAACAGACAGCGGGGCTGTCTTTAAAATCTTAACTTTATAATTACCACAATAACACAAACAACAATAACTAATAAAACATCATCCCATATGCAGACAAAACATAGTAAAAAATATATAAAAAATAGGGACTTCCAAAGAAACAACAACAATATACCATTTAAATGGCCATCAACCACTATTAGACCCTAAAACCAATAAAACAAATACCTTAACAAAAATCCAAAAAATGCCTTCCCCTCAAAATCAGACTTAATTAAAATTAAACAAAATTTAAAAATCCATAAAACATTATAACACATAAAACCACAAACAATAATACAAATGACTAAACAATGGGGCCTGGCCCTATCCACAAAAAAAAGCCCTACAACAATACAAAAATGTCCTCACTATACTCAGACACACCTCCACCCCTCTGTCAATATGGCCTCCAGGATAGAAAAGACCATGTCCTCAAAAAAGATGCCCCTACAACATCCTATCTAATAAAAGAGAAATAGGCAAATTGACTGTACCTCTGCTACACCAACAAGCCACGCCCACCAGCCAATCAGGAGGGAATATGCAAATAAACCCAACCAAGATGGCTATGGCCACAGAGAGCAGGAGGGAGGCTTGGGTTTCCCTGGCAATGGAGGAAGCCAAGCTTTCCGCCTGCCCTTGCCGGCCCAGGCCTCCACTCAATGCTACAAAGTTTCAATTATAAAAGATAAATCCCTTTTGGAGGAAAAATGGCAGCGGAATAGACAGACATGTTCCGAGCCTTGTCCCGGAGCAGAAAGAAAGAACAGCTGAGGGTCGCACGAGGAGTGTTTGTTGGCAAGTTAAGGGACAGCTAAACTCCAGAAGAAGGTGGAGGACTGCTAGATGGGGTTCCCCTGACCGGGCAGCCCCCACTGCAGCTGGGTCCCCTTTCGGAGCTATGGGCTCTGACGAGGAGTTTGCGCCATCTTGAACGGGAAAGTGGAGCTTATCGGAAGCCTGAGAATCCACAACTGCGGCACCCACGGAACAGCTGTGAGCCCCAGAACACCAGTCCCCAATTGGCGCAAACACAAGGATTCAGAGGAAATCTACACTCCACGACGGAAAGGTCAGATTTCCCCTGGGATAAGGTGAGGTCTCTGGTCCCGGCGGGAGAGAGGAAAGCGCGTTTTGCGGGAGCTGCAGGACCAGGGAAATCTGTGCCTAGAAAAATCCGTGGCTGTTGGGGCTGGCGTGATCCGTGAATGTGGAAGGGGGTCCTCAGAGCTGCTAACAGATGGGATCTCTAAAAAGCAATCCATTTTGATCTGACGTGCAGGGACAGCCTAAGAATTTCAAAGGTGTGCCGGCTGCCTAGACTTACGTGCAGCCCCGGAGTTCGCACACTTGGGCTTTTTCCTCTTCAAATCCTTGCTTCTGATTACTAAGCCCAATATATAGGATCACCCAGTTGGGGACACCCTGGGAGACTGCAGGGGAAAGTGTTTTTCTGGAACCTGGGGATCGGAGCAGGGAGTGACCATCGGAGAGCCAGCTCTGAGGCAGCCCACTCCCACAAACCGGTAGTGAGTGCCACAGGGAAAGAAGGCTCTAACACTGCCAAGAGAGGCCATAGATAGACCCGGAAGTCAATCCAGAAACACTGCCACCCAGGGGCTGAATCACAAATTGACTCTTGTGTAATCAAAAATAAAGGATTACGAGAAATTAAGACACACCGCCTGCTTAAAATCAGGACTGGCTTTCAACACTGAAGAGCAGTGGAATGCAGGGAACTGCAATACTGTCCTGACTGGGAAACAAGCATGCCAAAAGAGAACAATAGAGGAAGTGAATGACCTCCACTACTGCACATTTTATTTATTTATTTATTTTTATTATTTTATTTTCATTTTTTGCATCTTTTACTCAAGAAACTATTTTTTTCCTTTTTCCTCACTTGATTTTACCTTTTTAATTATTACATTTTTATTTTCAATCAGTATCATTACTACCTCTATTTTACCTTTTTTTTTAAAAGTATCATTTTATTTTCTCTTTATTTTACTTTGGGATTAGTGTTCTACATTCTATTTTCATCTTTCCTTTAGCATCGTTTTACTCTATCTCAACTCTACCTTTATGCCATCACTCTCTTCCTAACCTTCCCCTTTTCAATGTCCTATTTATCTTACCCCTTTCCTGCTTTAGATTTTCCCTATTCTTTCTGTTTACCCCTTGGTAAAATTTCACCCGACTTACATATCTAATATCCAATCCCCTGCTCTAAGTCCATACACACCTCTCTCTTCGCTGTCTTAACTATCCAAAAAATTGTTTTTCTCTCTGTCCTTTTGTTGTTGTTCGCTTGAATCTTGATTATATTGAATTTTTATGCTTTTTTGTGAGATTGTTTTGCTTATTCTTCTTTTGTTTTTTTATTTTTTGTTTGTTTTGTGCTTCTGTTTTCCCTTGCCTCACTCAATATTAGTTGGTGTTGTAGTTTGTATTAATCCCCAGGTACTTGTTGCTGGCATTTACTGGGATTAGTGATTGTTCTATTGGAGTTTTATCCCCACATATATATATATATATATATAGTTTCTTCCCCTTTCTCTCTTAGTCTCTTTCTTGTCTCTCTTACTTTTTTTTTCATTTTCCCAATTTCATTTTGACACTCCTTTTTTTTTCCTTTCTTTCTTTTTCCTCTTGTTATTTCTCTCCTATCCCCTAATTTGCCTTTCTCTGATGGTCACCTTTATTGGAGGTTATTAATATTGTGAATACATTTCTGTTCAGTGCCTTGTGAGTTGTACCTGGTAGTGCTTTATTTTGTGCCTTTAAATCAATGCAAGAGAGAGAGAACTACATAACCAGACACCCAGAGAAGAGAGACCATGGGGAGACAAAGAAACAGCCCGCATATGAAAGAAAAGCAGGCATCACCAGAAAAGGAAGTAAATGAAATGGAGGCAAGCAACCTTCCAGAGAAAGAATTCAGAGAAATGGTCATAAGGTGGCTGAAAAGAATGGAAGACAAATTTGACAATATGAGCAAGAACCAAGAGGAAATGTAGAAGAACCAAGAAGAAATGAAAAATGACATCGCTGCTGTAAAGAAATCAATAGAAAGCATCAAGAGTAGACTAGAAGAAGCAGAGGACCGCATCAGTGAGCTAGAAGACAAAATGGGAAAAAATAGCCAAGTAGAGCAACTTCTAGAAAAAAAAATTAAAAGGCAGGAAAAGAGCCTAAGGCAGGGGTGGGCAAACTTTTTGACTCGAGGGCCACAATGGGTTCTTAAACTGGACTGGAGGGCCGGAACAAAAGCATCGATGTAGTGTTTGTGTGAACTAATATAAATTCAAAGTAAAGGAGCAGAGGGGAGAGCAAGAGAACCCTCCGCTCTTTCGGCTCCGCGGGCCAGATAGAACAACCGAACAGGCCGGATCTGGCCCGTGGACCATAGTTTGCCCACGGCTGGCCTAAGGGAACTTTGGGACAACATGAAACAAAACAACATCCACATAATAGGGATTCCAGAAGGAAAGGAAGCTGAGCAAGGAATAGAAAACCTGTTTGAAAAAATAATGACAAAAAATTTCCCTGATATAGGGAAGAAAAAAACCCACACATATCCAAGAAGCTCACAGAGTCCCAAGCAAAATGAACCCCAAAAGACCGACTCCAAGGCACATTATAATTAAATTGGCAAACACCAACGACAAAGTAAGAATCTTAAAAACGGCAAGAGAGAGACAGAAAGTTACATACAAAGGAACCCCCATCAGACTAGCGACTGATTTCTCAACAGAAACTCATCAGGCCAGAAGGGAATGGAATGAAATATACAAAGTCATGCAAAGGAAGGGTCTGAATCCAAGAATACTGTACCCAGCAAGGCTATCAATCAAAATTGAAGGTGAAATCAGGAGCTTCACAGACAAAAAAGGACTAAGGGAATTTATTACCACCAAACCAGCAATGCAAGAAATGCTAAAGGGTCTGCTGTAAAAAAAAAAAAAAAAGAAGAAATAGGAAGCGAAGAAGGAACACAGGGGTAAAGAATAAAAATGGCGACAAATAAGTACCTATCAATAATAACTTTAAATGTAAATGGATTAAATGCCCCAATCAAAAGACATAGGGTAACCGATTGGATAAGAAAACACGACCCATATATCTGCTGTCTACAAGAAACCCACCTCAGAAAAAAAGACGCACACAGACTGAGGGTGAAGGGATGGAAAAAGGTTTTCCAGGCAAATGGAACTGAAAAAAAAAGCTGGGGTAGCAATACTTATATCTCACAAATTAGATCTCAAAGTGAAGGACATAACAAGAGATAAGGAAGGCCACTTCATAATACTAAAGGGAGCAATCCAACAAGAAGAAATAACTCTGGTAAACATATATGCACCCAATACAGGAGCACCCAAATACATACAAAAACTCCTGGAGGATATCAAGGGAGAGATTGACAGCAATACAATCATAGTAGGAGACTTTAATACCCCACTATCACCATTGGACAAATCCTCTAAACAAAAAATCAGCAAAGAAATATCAATCCTAAATGACTCACTAGACCAGATGGAATTAATTGACATCTTCAGAACATTTCACCCCAAAGCCACAGAATATACATTCTTCTCAAGTGCACATGGGTCATTTTCAAAGATAGACCATATGTTGGGACATAGGCAAAGTCTCTTCAAATTCAAGAAGACAGAAATCATATCAAGCATCTTCTCAGACCACAGTGGCATAAAACTGGAAATCAACTACAATAAAAACAACCCAAAGAAATCAAACACATGGAGACTAAACAGCATGCTATTAAAGCATGACTGGGTTACCAGAGAGATCAAAGAAGAAATAAAAAACATCATGGCAACAAATGACAATGAAAACACTACAATCCAAAATCTATGGGACACAGCGAAAGCAGTCTTGAGAGGGAAGTTCATAGCTCTACAAGCCTACTGCAAAAAACAAGAAACAGTGGTAATAAATTACCTAACCCAACAACTCAAAGAGTTAGAAAAAGAGCAACAAGGAAAGCACAGTGTAAGCAGAAGGAAGGAAATTATAAAGATCAGAGCGGAGATAAAGGACCTAGAGACCAAAGAAACAATACAAAAGATCAACAAAACCAAGAGCTGGTTCTTTGAAAGGATAAACAAGATTGATGAACCTCTAGCCAGGCTCACCAAGAAGCAAAGAGAGAGGACCGAAATAAACAAAATCAGAAATGAAAGAGGTGAAATAACAACAGATCCCACCGAAATACAAAGGATTGTTAAAAAATACTACGAACAACTCTGTTCCAACAAACTGGACAACCTGGAGGAAATGGACATATTCCTAGAAAAATATAACCTTCCAAAACTCGATCAGGAAGAATCTAAACAGCTCAATATGCCAGTAACTATGGAAGAAATTGAAGCAGTCATCAAAGAGCTTCCGGCAAACAAAAGTCTGGGGCCAGACGGCTTCACAGGAGAGTTTTACCAAACATTCAAGGAAGAACTAAAACCTATCCTCCTCAGACTATTCCAGAAAATTCAAGAGGAAGGAACACTTCCAAGCTCCTTCTATGAAGCCAGCATCACCCTAATACCAAAACCAGATAAAGACAACACAATGAAGGAGAATTACAGGCCAATATCCCTCATGAACATAGATGCCAAAATCCTCAACAAAATTCTAGCAAATCGGATCCAGCAGTACATCAGAAAGGTCATACACCATGACCAAGTAGGGTTTATCCCAGGAATGCAAGGATGGTACAATATCCACAAATCAATAAACGTGATACATCACATAAACAAATTGAGAGATAAAAATCACATAGTCATATCAATTAATGCAGAAAAAGCATTTGACAAAATCCAACACCCTTTCTTAATAAAAACTCTCAACAAGGTGGGAATAGAAGGATCATACCTCAACATAATAAAAGCTATATATGATAAACCCACAGCTAACATCATACTCAATGGGCAAAAACTAAAACCATTTCCCCTAAGAACAGGGACAAGACAGGGATGCCCAGTCTCACCACTCCTGTTTGACATAGTACTGGAAGTATTAGCCATTGCAATTAGACAAGAAGAAGAAATAAAGGGCATCCCAATTGGAAAAGAAGAAATAAAGCTGTCCTTATTTGCAGATGACGTGATATTCTACATAAAAAACCCGAAAGACTCCATCAAAAAACTAACAGACTTAATAAATGAATTCGGCAATGTAGCAGGATACAAAATTAACGCCAAGAAATCTATGGCATTTCTATACACCAATAGTGAACTTACAGAAAGAGAGACTAAAAAAGCAATCCCATTTACCATCGCACCAAAAAAATTAAGATACTTAGGAATAAACCTAACCAAGGAAAACTACAGGACACTGAAAAAAGAGATAGAGGAAGATGTAAACAGATGGAAGAACATACCATGTTCATGGATTGGTAGAATCAACATCATTAAAATGTCCATACTACCCAAAGCAATCTATAGATTCAATGCACTCCCCATTAAAATACCAACGGCATATTTCACAGACCTAGAAAGAACTCTCCAAAAATTCATCTGGAATAAAAAAAGACCCCGAATAGCCACAGCAATCCTGAGAAAGAAGAACAAAGTAGGAGGGATCTCAATACCAGATTTCAAGCTGTATTACAAAGCCACTGTCCTCAAAAAAGCCTGGTACTGGCACAAGAACAGACATATAGATCAATGGAATAGAATAGAGAATCCAGATATCGACCCAAACCACTGTGTGCAATTAATATTTGACAAAGGAGGCATGAACATACAATGGAGTCAAGACAGTCTCTTCAATAAATGGTGTTGGGAAAATTGGACAGATACATGCAAAAAAATGAAACTAGATCACCAACTTACACCATACACAAAAATAAACTCAAAATGGATACAGGACTTAACCATAAGACAGGAATCCATAAAAATACTAGAGGAATCCACAGGCAGCAAATTCTCAGACATATGCCAAAGAACTTTTTCACTGATACTGCCCCTAGGGCAATGGAAGCCAAAGAGAAAATAAACAAATGGGACTACATCAAAATAAAAAGCTTTTTCACAGCAAAAGAAACCATCAACCAAACAACAAGAAACCCCACTGTATGGGAGAACATATTTGCAAATGTTATCACTGATAAAGTTTTAATCTCCAACATCTACAGGCAGCTTATACAACTTAATAAAAGGAAGATAAATAATCCAATAAAAAAATGGGCAATGGACCTAAATAGAATCTTTTTGAAAGAAGACAGAAGGAAGGCCAAGAGACACATGAAAACATGCTCAAAGTCACTAATTATCCGAGAGATGCAAATCAAAACGACAATGCGATGCCATCTCACACCTGTCAGAATGGCTATCATCAACAAATCAACAAACGACAAGTGTTGGTGAGGATGCGGATAAAAAGGAACCCTCGTGCACTGCTGGTGGGAATGCAGACTGGTGCAGCCACTGTGGAGAACAGTATGGAGTTTCCTCAAAAAACTGAAAATGGAACTTTCATTTGACCCAGTAATTCCACTCCTGGGAAAATATCCTAAGAAGCTAGAAACACCAATCAGAAAGGATATATGTACCCCTATGTTCATAGCAGCAAAATTTACAATAGCTAAGATTTGGAAACAGCCTAGGTGCCCATCAGCAGATGACTGGATCACAAAACAATGGTATATCTACACAATGGATTACTATGCTGCCATAAAAAAGAAGGAATTCTTACCATTTGTAGCAACCTGGATGGAACTGGAGAACATTATGCTAAGTGAAATAAGCCAGTCAATGAAAAAAAATATCACATGATTTCACTCATTTGGGGATAATAAAAAACATTATAAACTGATGAACAAAAAGATAGATACAGAGGCAGTAAAGCATCAAACAGACTGTCAAATTACAGCGGGAAGGGTAGGGAGAGGTGGGGGAAATAAGAGATCAACTGAAGGACTTATATGCACGCATATAAGAGTAACCAATGGATGCAAAACATTGGGGGGTGAGGGCATGTATGGGAGTGAGGTGGGCGGCGCAATGGTAAGATATGTACACATATAATACCTTAATTAAAAAAATTAAAAAAAAATTAAAGAATGCCCATGTGCCTTCGTAGGCACTGTCTACATC
Source organism: Plecotus auritus (assembly GCF_963455305.1). Taxonomy (NCBI): domain Eukaryota; kingdom Metazoa; phylum Chordata; class Mammalia; order Chiroptera; family Vespertilionidae; genus Plecotus; species Plecotus auritus. Next base: position 95,356,515 of record NC_137782.1, read on the forward strand.
TCACCCTTTTTTTTTTGTTTTTAAGCTACTATAATAAAAGTAAAATTTAAACATCAAGAACAAAGCTCTAATATTAAAACAATTGCAAACAATGCCAATGCAAAAACCAAACTACATAAATGTTATCATTTTAAAACTTGAACATCAAGAGCAAAACTTTGGCTATTAAAATAATAACAAAACAATGCCAATGCAACACAGCAATAAGAGAGAAATCAAAACTACAGACATGTTAACATTTTTAGCTACTAAATGAAAGAAAGTTTATTTTGCTGCTGGTGTATATTTACTCAGAGTCCTTGGACTTGGCTGCGCAAGACTTTGTAGAAGACTGGCAGCTAACCAATGCCAGGATAGGCAGGAACATGGTTGAAGAAGTAGCTTCCATTTCTTTCTTTTCCACAATCTGCTGTGCTTCAGTCATTAACTTCTTCAGCTGACCCCATGTTGGCACCTCAGTCCCTTGTGTAGCTTTCAGTTTTCTTCTGCTTCCGTTTTGCTGTCATGGGGCAACTCTCAGTCCTTTTGAGTGAAGGGACACAGGAACTTCTCTGGGTCCATTGTGATGATGCATGTAACGCTCTGGCACCCAAATTGGCTGCGCTGCTCCTTCTAGAAAGATATAAAACACAAACTCTTCCCCACATTATTAATCTGATAAAACTCTTGTCTGGTTTATGCTTCCTTCCACCTAGTTAACTCGGTGGAGGCTATTGTACAGGAGGCCTGATGGCCTTCAGCTGCTGTATGACCCTGTGCATCGCAATTCAAAAAATTTTAAAGTATAAAGAGTATGACTGAGTTTGTTTTGAGGTGACACATAACATCTGTCTTCCCCTTTTTGTTTTAGTGATTGATTTTAAGAGTACGATTGGCTCTTTCCACTATTGAGTGACATCCATTTTGCCAGATTTGATTAGGTTTAAGTCCTTGGGGATTTACCCCTAGAGTTGGCACAGGGAGGTGGATAACACACTGAGGACATTGCTTCCAATAAAACATGGAAATTGTTGTTCTCAAATAACATTTTGAAGGCTGAAAATTAAATGAAAAAGTTCCTCTGAATAGTGTGCCTTATAGCAGCTGTTTCAATAATTTAGCCATACTTAACCACATAAGCACTATCACTATAGATTGATGGGCTCCGTAGCAAAATCTGTTGAGGCATAAATAAGAGCTTGTATTTCTACTGAAATATAAGGGGTTTGAAGGACCTTTGCTACCCTGATGCAGTAGATCCAGCCTTTCCAGAACTGGATCCATCTGTAAAAATGGCTAATGCCTGAGGAATAACATTTCTTTTAATGTGGCAGCTAATACCATTCCCTGTGTGAGAAATAAGGCAAACCCCCCAAGTCAGGGGTCCTGGTAGAACACAAAACATCAAACATTTTGACTTCTATGTAGAAGGGTGTGCACACATGGTCTGGAAGCGCGCGCACACCGACCTTCTTTGCCCTTGGTCCTGGGCAACCTGCAGCGATGCACAGCTGCTGACTGCTAGTATGGCAAGGCATCTTCACCATATTTATTTCTGGACTGTTTCTCCTCTGTTCTTGTGGGCCACTGCTTTTTTTGTGACTGGAGCAGTCCTGTCAATTCCTCTCTGGGATCCGTTTTTGCAGGAATCCCCAGGAGCTTGGAGTTTTCTGGAAATATACAAACATATTCTCGACCAAAGGTTAATAAATAAATCTTTTCTATAAATTAGACTTGGGATCCTTTTGATTTTTGTCCAAACAATTTTTCTTTGGCTTATTTTGACACCATAAGATTTTATGGATGTCTTGTTATCGCATTATAAATGAAAAATAACTTTTAAAATTTTAAAGCAATTAAAGCTTGATGTAATTTACTTACAGGATATTTCTTACAGGATATTATTTTACTAACCCCTTTTTTGACTTAATTATTATGAGGCTTTTGTAAAATTTTTTAATGCAGTCTTGATAACTTTTTATTTTTAATTTTTTCAGAAACATGACTGCTTTGGATTCATTGCATGTTTAGCAATTTTACTATGAGATGAACCATCAATAAAAGTTTTTGTTAATACTTCAGGAACAGTTTTTGTCCAGTACAATTAAGTTTTTATGAATATTCACTTATTTTAATTAGCCATTTAAGTTAGTCTGAAGTAAGGTTAATTTATTTATTAATTTAACTTTATTTGTCCTAGGTTATGGACAGTAAATGACATTAAGTTTCTGCTATTAATCTTTAACTTTACATAAAATTTATCAGGGAGGCAAAAACACAAATTATTTACTTTAGTTTATGAGGCCAAATTTATTGACTTTTAATTACAATCCTTACGACATTTGAAGGAAACCTCTCTTTATTTCCTTCCAGAATATTCTTAAGGCTACAGAGAGTTTCACTTAAAAGTCTTTGTCTTTCTTTTTTACAACATGCAACCTACAAGGCTGCTGCTTAATATTTGCTCGTGCATCTGAATAGCCTGTCACAAGAAATCTCATTACAGTAAACTTGACTACTATTTTACTGTCAGATTTAATACTTTAACAACAATCTTAGTTTACACTGTAAATATCAGTGAAAGAGATTTCAAAATTTTTAAATTTCTCCTTTTTATTAAGCTAGAATTTTATTTTTAAAGAGTATCCCCTTTGGCTTATTTGGATATACAGAGGGATTATGGGAGGTCTCAGTAACTTTCTTAGGAGACTTAATCAAATTGCTTACAAAGACATTGGCTTATTCAAAGGAAGGGTGTTGGCCTTTGCTGTTTCAAGATGGCGGCCCCCATGGGAGCAGCAAGCCATGAGGCCAACATGGCGGCAGCCAAGCCAGGCAGTCCCCATGGTGGCTTCTAATCTGTTCTTAGATTTTACTTGGATTCAATTACTTATAAAAACATTGGCTTCTCATGTAACTTAATTTATATGAGACCTTGATTATATTTTAAAAACCTAATTTATAAAGTAATTTAAGTAGGTATTTTTACTAAAAAAGCAAAGCAAGCAAATTTAGTAAACTTATAGGTCTGATTCACAAAGCACAAACGCTGCCCCACAACCAACCTATTTAAAATGCAGGCGGCTGTGGGCTTTTTGTTACTTTAAATTCCGTCTTAAAATTTTGCTATTGGATTTTAAGAAATATTTTACCCTCCTTAGAGGCCAAAACCTTCATAACATATAATATATGTATATAAGTAAAATATATTGATTAATTTTTATTTGATAAAGCTTTCCATGCAATCTCAAGTATCAATCGGTTTAATTAAAAAAATATTTCTTTTAAGAGAGAACATATTTCTTTTGAAAACATTTCAGGGCCCATGAAATGTCCGAAAGTTATTCTCAAAGTCTTGAAATAACTTGGAAAGATATGTGATTTAAAGATTATATATTTAAATTATCTTAAAGAATATCAATTACATTTAAACTGGTTCACAGAATTAATCCTCTTTCTTAATTAGACCAATAAGTAACATATTTTGAATTCCTAATTATTAGAGAAAACACAAAAATTATTTTCTAAAAAATAAATTGCTATTCTCTAGGCATTTAGTTACCATAATTATATAATTTCTCCCAATTCAATCTGAACCTTAAACTTTCAGAGCTTCAAATTTTAGGTAGCAAATTAAATATTTAGCATTTCTCAAATCAATAATACTTTTACATTTTTAAGGATACATTTCAAATAAAATACAAGGTGTATTCAATTAATAGATTAAATTCTATCCTCTAGACTTCATAAGAGGCATACTCAGATCAACATTTCAGTATTATATCATTTCAATATATTTAGATATAAGTTTTTATCATTTGATTTAGTAAACTTCAAAGTTTTTAAGTTTCCAGCCAATAGGCCTGGCTCAGAAGCTTGACTTTTATTTTTTCCCAGGTCAAATCCGCCATCTTTAAGCATGGAGAAGATGAGACCTTTTGGGATTGGGCCTAAACAGGCAGTCAGACATCCCTCCAGGGGTCCCAGATTGGAGAGGGTGCAGGCTGGGCTGAGGGACACACCCCCGGGCACGAATTTCATGCACTGGACCTCTAGTTGATAAATAAATTTCATTAGGCCTCTCCCTCTAAACCGGGGTTTTAAATATACCTTAGCTATAAATACTGCCATCAGCCTCCTCTTTGCTTACCCTCCAAGAAAGGCCCCCAGCGGACAATTGTCCAAAATTTAAAACACTTCGGGGCCACCTATGGGTGACCCCTTAACATAACAAATAATAATAAAAGCCATTTCACAGACACAAAAAATATAAAACTGGGCCAAGGCCCAGAACATAACTTAAATTTCACATTTCATAACATCCCAAAACTACTAAAATAATTAAACAATATAACAACCTATTAAAAACAAACTCTGACTAAAAATGAAACCCCCTAGCCTAAAAAATTAGACTAAACAATTAAATACGGCCATCAAATTAGTAAATAAACACCCCCAAAAAACAAATGCCTCCCCCTTAAAATTAATAATACAAAAATATCCTCAAACACAATTTATATAAATAAAAACAACAAATAAACTATTACACCCCAAAATAATACACCTATCTAAAACTTTACTACTACCTACACTTGCCCCCTTGACAAAAAAAAAAAAAAAAAAAAAAAAAGATATAGACCTGGCCAGGGGCTCTTACTAAAAATGGGCCCTAAAGAGCCCTCCTAACAAATACAACTACACATTACAATTATACCCCTTAATCCAGCCCTGGCCAATAACTATACAAACCAAAACAACAACAAAACATTATTAAATAAAACTTAAACTATTGCCCTCTGGCCAATGCCCAAATTTCCAATAACATTTTCTATAAAACGGGGCCCTTATAAAAAAAAACAACACAACCCATTTATTATCACCAGCCAAGTTGTCCTCCAATAGTGTCTAAAAAAAACAATTACTTACATCTTGCCAAAAAGCCATAGTGTCCCTATAATAGTCTCAATTTCTCTTTTGTCTCTCGGGCCAAAATAAATTTAACTAACAACATCATGTCATAAACACACACCTATACTCAAATACATGCCTCCCATTATTAAATATACACAAAAATTCCCCCCATAACGGCTGACAGATTTCCATGACACATCCATCTGGCCACCACTACCAATTAAACATAATTAACTACTCCAAACTGCAACGTCTCCTAAAACCCTGTACACCAAGTCCTAAAAACTCTAATCCAACAAAACCATAACAATACTCTCCTTTTTATCAATTTTATAATTTAAAACAAATAAAAATATTTACTAAAAAAACAAATAAAAATTTTAAAAACCACAAACCTGTATATAAAACAACACAATAAAAATCACATTGTTGACTGACTGCCTCCAGACTTATGCCATAACATAACCACAAATATTAAAATCCAAAAACAGTAAAATAAAAAACATTATACTGACACAAAACCTAAAAATATAATTTATTATTATAAATATAATAATCCAAAAATACTTATAAATATATAAAAAATATTACTAGCCCTACCTCCCTACAAATTAATCAAGTCAATATACCTAAAATAGGCCCTATGTCCCCTGACAACTCCTTAAAACTTTTAAAAAAAATTCTCCATAACTAAATCTCAATATACTACCGATAACATCATATTAAACAAACTCTCTAATAATTTTACCCCTTAACTATATTCCTTCCTACAAAATAATAATTAAAATAAAATTTAAAATAACAACCTTAGCCAGACATACAACTAAAACCTTAAATCAAATCCAACAAGCCTTTACCTTAATAATAATAAATAAAACCATGCAAATACACAAAATAATATTAGAAAATGAAATAGCACTAAATTTATTAGCTACTACACAAAAAATACGTATGCCATTCTACATATAAAATACTATATTTATATACCCAGCAATCAAAAAAATATAACCAATATCCTACAAAATATAAACAAAAAAATACAAGACATACAAGCTTTATCCCATGACCCCCTCCAAACTTAATAAAATAAACTATCAAAAACATAGCACTAAACATTTATAAATATTACTATTAAAATCAAAATACTGTCCATAACACATTGTAATTTATATTACTACTAGAGGCCCAGTGCATGAAATTCATGCACTTGGGATGGGTCCCTCAGCCTGGCCTGCTGCCCTTTCGTAGTCCAGGAGTCCTTGGGGGATGTCCCATTGCTGGCTTAGGCCCACTCTCCGGGGGGAGCGGGTCTAAGCCGGCAGTCAGACACCCTTAGTGCTGTCCTTGTGACAGTGTGGGGGCAGCAATCTTGTGATGATGTGGGGATGGCCATCTTGTGGTGACCATCTTGTGACAATGTGGGGGTGGCTCCCGCCACCACCGCTGTGCTCGCCAGCTGTGAGACCAGCTCAGGGCTTCTGACTGAGCAGCATTCCCCCTGTGAGAGCGCACTGACCACCAGAGGGCAGCTCCTGCGTTGAGCATCTGCCCCTTGGTGGTCAGTGCACATCATAGCAAGCGGTTGAGTGGCCTTAGCATATCATTAGCATATTATGCTTTGATTGGTTGAACAGCTGACTGGACGACCAGACACTTAGCATATTAGGCTTTTATTATATAGGATTACAAACTCTATACTCAAAAAACTAACATATTGGCCAAAATACCCCATAAAAACCATCCATCCAACATAAAAAATAAAATCTAGAGGCCTTGACCAAATTATGCCAAAAATTTAAGGCCTCCTCGTCATAAACCTACATACAGGCAAGGACACAACAATATCTATACTAATAAAAGGGTAACATGCTAATTAGACCATACATCTTCCGGACATCCTTCTGGACAAAGCCGCAGCGGCTGCCTGAGCCTCCCGCAGCTGAGGCTGAGGCAGCCGCAGATGTTGACTGCTGCTGCAAGGGCCAGGCCAAGGCTCAGGCAAGCCGCGGATGGCAGTGGCTGCTGCGAGGGCTGGGCAGAGGCTCAGGAAGCCACAGCAGCCAGCAGTGGCAGCTGCAGCTGCATGATGGGGGTGTCACCTTCCCCTAATCTGCCTGGTCGCCCCCCACAGAGGGAGGCCAGAGGCAGCAGCAACAAAGGGTAATGGGGGTGGTGCCTTCCCCTGATTGGCTGGTCACCTCCCACAGAGGGAGGCCAGACTGCAGCTTAGGCCATCCCCTGGAGGGCTCCCAGACTGTGAGAGGGGGCAGGCTGGGCAGAGGGATCCCACCCAGTGCAGGAATTTTTGTGCACAGGGCCTCTAGTCCTACATAATAAAAGCAGGGGTCCTCAAACTACGGCCTGCGGGCCACATGCGGCCCACCGAGGACATTTATCCGGCCCGCCGGGAGCCGCTGCCTGTCCTGCTTAGCAGCCGACTCATCCCGGGCCCACAGTGCACATAGGAATTTGTTCATAGTTTTTTTTTTTTTTAACTATAGTCCGGCCCTCCAATGGTCTGAGGGACAGTGAACTGGCCCCCTGTTTAAAAAGTTTGAGGACCCCTGAATAAAAGGCTAATATGTAAATCGACTCAACGGCAGAAAGACTGGTCGCTGTGATGTGCACTGACCATCAGAGGGCAGACACTCAATGCAGGAGCTGCCCCCTGGTGGTCAGTGTGCTCCCACAGGGGGAGTGCTGCTCAGCCAGAAACCAGGCTCATAGCTGGATAGTGCAGCAGTGGTGGCAGGAACCTCTCCCACCTCCACGGCAGCGCTAAGGATGTACGACTGCTGGCTGTCAGTGGGACATCGCCCCTAGGGCTCCCAGACTGCGAGAGGGTTCAGGCTGGGCCGAGGGACCCCCCAGTGCATGAGTTTCATGCACTGGGCCTCTAGTTACTAAATAAAAGGCCCCTTTTTTCTTACATATGCATGAAAACAACAACTCAATAATAACACTATACATATTAAATAAACACACCCTTATATAACATATTTATATTAATACTAGAGGTCCTGCGCATGGAAATTCATACACTGGGGGGGGGGGTGTTCCTCAGCCCAGCCTGCACCCTCTCCAATCTCAGACCCCTCGGGGGATGTCCAACTGCCAGTTTAGGCCTGATTCCTGAAATTGGGCCTAAACCGGCAGTCGGCCATCCCTCTCACAATCTGGGACTGCTGGCTCCTAACTACTTGCCTGTTTGGCTACCTGATTGGCCTTAACCACTCTGCCTGTCAGCCTGATAGCACCCTAACTGCTCCCCTGCTGGCCTGATTGACACCTAACTGCTCCCCTGCCAGCCTGATCATCCCCAACTGCCCTCCCCTGCAGGCCTGGTCACCCCCAACTTCCCTTTCCTGCCGGCCATCTTGTGACAATGTGGGGGTGGCCATCTTGTGGTGGCCATTTTATGATGACATGTGGGTGGCCATCTTGTGGCAGCCATCTTGTGACATCGTGGGGGTGGCCATATTGTGACACAAGGGTGTGAGGGTCAATTTGCATATTACCTCTTTATTATATAGGATAACACAAATGTCACAAGTTGACACAAAGTCTGTTTTATTTAAACACCAGAGGCCCGGTGCACTGATTCGTGCATTGGTGGGATACCTTGACCTGGCCTGCACCCTCTCGCAATCCAGGACCACTCAGGGGATGTCGTACTGTCAGTTCCGGCCCAATTCCCACGGGCAAGACCAAGGCACCCCACTGGTGCATGAATCTGTGCACTGGGCCTCTAGTATGCATATAAGATCTTTGGTTAATCTCTGCCTGCTCCCCTCCCCCTTCTCTCTGAGATTCATCAGTCTGCTCCATGTTTCCATGCCTGTGCATTGAGCATCTGTCCCCTGGTGGTCAGTGCATGTCATAGCTACTGGTCAAACAGTCGGACACTTAGCATATTAGCCTTTTATATATATAGACTAGAGGCCAGGTGCACGAAATTCATGCACGGGAGGGGTGTCCCTCAGCCCAGCCTGAACCCTCTCCAATCTGGAACCCCTCGAGAGATGTCCGACTGCCCGTTTAGACCTGATCCTGCTGGCTCCCAACTGCTCACCTGCCTGCCTTCCTGATTGCTCCTAACCGCTTCTGCCTGCCAGCCTGATCACCCCCTAACCACTCCCCTGCCAGCCTGTTTGATGCCTAACTGCTCCCCTGCCAGCCTGGTCACCCCTAACTGTCCTCCCCTGAAGGCCTGTTCACCCCTAACTGCCCTCCCCTGCAGGCCTGGTCCCCCCCAACTGATCTCCCCTGCTGGCCTGATCATCCACAACTGCCCTCCCTTGCAGGCCTGGTCCCTTCCAACTGCCGTCCCCAGCTGGCCTGATCACCCACAACTGCCCTCCCTTGCAGGTCTGGTCCCTCCCAACTGACCTCCCCTGCTGGCCATCTTATGGTGGCCATCTTGTGTCCACATGGGGGCAGCCACCTTGTGTGTTGGAGTGATGGTCAATTTGCATATTACTCTTTTATTAGGTAGGATATCTATAAATTGCCGCAAACCAGCCAATTACGGACTGCTTTATTCATAATAAAACATGTCCCACCTACCTATTATTATGCACATGTTTTTCCAATTCCCTGCACACGCAAGGGTCAAGTCCCTAACTAAAAACTTGCCCCTAACACCACACACCCATAATTCCTAAGTATTGCTCACACATGGCTTGGGCGCCTCAGTGACCCCCTATGCAGTATGGACATCAGGTCCCTCATCGTGGGCTTGCTTATCATTTCTCTCCCATCAGGGAGCACCCATCTTCCATCTCCTGTTTTAGTTGCTCCTATTTTATCTAATTCCTTTTCTTCCTCTTTAGTAAACTGGGGCCTTACTGTTACTGTTGGAGTTGGAACACTGGGGATCGGGTTAAAGAGTCTGATTTCTTCCTCCAGAGAGGCTTATTTGGCAGCCTCGTCTGTGAGTCTGTTACTTACAGCCTCCATAGAGCTTCCCTTCTGGTGTTTGTTTACAATTCAACCATGTCAAACTCAAAGGCTAACACGGGCCAAATAAACAAGGTTTAGGTTTATGTGGGCTGCAAAAAAAACAAAAGCTTCAATTTTCATAGAAACATATGTTTATTTCAATAGTGACATGCTGAATACAAAGGGCTGAAATAAATGAATAATCATTAACATAAAATAATAGAACATTTTAATAAAAATTAATATTTTTTCTTGAACATTAACTTACCAGACACTGAATAACTGTACAAAGTAATAAGCATAACATAAGTAAACCTATTTTTCTTGTTCTCTGAAAGCGAAATATTTTCTGTTGTGCACAGCAAACAAGTCAGTCCAAGACTAATGATGTGACAGTCAGCTGCTAAAATATTCACTGCTAGTATTAGTGGAGAGAAATGATGCACCTGTGAGTAAGGCATGTAAGGGAAATGAATGCAACACGGTTATAGTAATCAGTCATTAGTGAATGTCATAGTTCATTATTAATAACCCTATATAATAAAAGAGTAATATGCAAATTAACATCACTCCGCTACACCCACAAGCCAATCAGGAGTGAATATGCAAATAAACCCAACCAAGATGGCTACGGCCACAGAGAGCAGGAGGGAGGCTTGGGTTTCCCCAGCGATGGAGGAAGCCAAGCTTTCCACCTGCCCTTGCCGGCCTAGGCCTCCACTCAAGGCTACAAAGTTTCAATGATAGAAGATACATAAACCCAAAAAGAAATGGAGGCAGCCACGGAGCTGGAAAGAGCAGGAGGCTAGGGTTGCCCCGGGTGATGGAGGAAGCCAAGCTTTCTGCACACCCTGGCTGGCCCAGGCCTCTGCTTAAGGCTACAATGTTTCAATTATAGAAGATACATAAATCCCAATAGAAATGGCTGCCGCCACGGAGCAAGCAGAAGGCTTGGCTCCGCTCCAGGCTACAAAGTTTCAATTGTAGAAGATAAATAAACCCCATATACCAGGGCCTCGGCTTGGGTCGCCAGGGGTCGTGGCCGGCCTGCAAACCACCACAGGCCCCTTGCCCAGGCCGCCTCACACCCCAAGGGAACCCCCACACTGATCTGGGACACCCTTCAGGGCAAACCAGCTGGCCCCCACCTGTGCACCAGGCCTCTATCCTATCTAATAAAAGAGTAATATGCAGATTGACCATCACTCCAACACACAAGATGGCTGCCCCTTGTGGTCAAAGATCCTGCCCCCATGTGGACACAAGATGGCCACCACAAGATGGCCAGCAGGGGAGGGCAGTTGGAAGGGACCAGGCCTGCAAGGTAGGGCAGTGGGGGCGATCAAGCCTGCAGGGGAGAACAGTTAGGGGTGACCAGTTCTGCATGGGAGGGCAGTTAGGGGCAAACAGGCTGGCAGGGGAGCAGTTAGGCATCAATCAGGCTGGCAGGGGAGTGGTTAGGGGGTGATCAGGCTGGCAGGCAGAAGTGGTTAGGGGCAATCAGGAAGGCATGCAGGCGAGCAGTTGGGAGCCAGCAGTCCTGGATTGTGAGAGGGATGCGGGCAGTCGGACATCTCTCGAGGGGTCCCAGATTGGAGAGGGTGCAGGCTGGGCTGAGAGACACCCCCCTCCCCTGTGCACGAATTTCGTGCACCGGGCCTCTAGTTATGTATAACAGGATATTGTAAAAATTAAGTTACAAAATTTTTATTAGAACATTTCTTACATACCGTTATATTGGCTGGACTGCAAAAATATTCATTGTGGGCCACAGGGCTGCAAGCTTTACATGCTTGGTTTACATAGACAACAGCCACTTCTGTTGGGAGTAAAAGACTTGCTTAACTAATTCTCCGTGGACCAATTCTTTTCCCTGGCTGTTGATGAGACCCTGTTCTGCCCAAATTTTTCCAAAAGTAGGCACCACTCCATAAGCATACTTACAGTCTATGTATATAGTGCCTTCTTGGCCTTTGAGTGGTTTTAAGGCTGGTTAAGAGCATATATGTAATTCACAGGTCTGGGCTGACCAGCTATTACAGAGTCTACCTCCCTCACACAAGGAATGTTTGGTTCCATCAATGATAGCATAGCCATTATGTCTCTTTCCCTCTGTTACCGGGGATGACCCATCAAGGAACAGCTTGGCCCCAACATGCAGTGGGATGTTCGCTTGTATCCTATGATGTCTAGGCAGCTGTGTGTGGATGCTGCCTGGTTTCCCTCTCCTTTCCATAGGAAACTGGTGGGTTCAGGCAGGCATCCGTGGTCAAAACCAAATCATCCCTTTCTAATAATATGGCCTCATACTTCAGAACTCAGAGTCTGCTGGCCATCTCCCCGCTCTTTGATTAGCATGCTCCTGACCGGATGTGGAGTGCTCACTATTAAGGCTCCTCTGAAAGTCAGTTTCCTGCTCTCCTTGGCCAGTAAGGCAGTAGCCGCCATAGCCTGCACACGTTCAGGCTATCCTCTGGAAATGGGGTCAAGGAGCTTGGAAACAAAGGCCTCGGGTTGTATCCCCCGACCCCCAGGTCTAGGCGAGCACCCCAAGGGCTGCTCCCTGGTCCACTGTTACAAACAAATGGAAGGGTTTCTCCAAAGATGGTAGGGCAAGGACCAGGGCTGCAGTGAGAGCTTGTTTTAGTTCCTCTGTTGTCTGAGTTTCCTCTGGAGTCCATGTTAGGGGTCAGGCTCTCCTTCTAACAGCTGGAGATATGAAGCCTTAGTCTTCTGAGCATATGAGTCGATCCACAACTGGCAATAACTAGTTACCCCAAGGCCCTCTGAGCGCCTTCCTTGTTTGGGTACAGGCAGACTCACTATGCCTGGGATCCTCTCTGGGTTTATTCATCTTTTTCCTTCACTAATTAAATGCCCTAAGTACTTAACTTCTTTTCTTACAAATTGTAGTTTATTTTTGGATACATGCAACCCTTTCCTCCCAGAAAATTAAGGAGATTTGTAGTAGTTTCTAACACTTTATCTTTCCTCTCCCCATTTATGAGGGGGTCATCTATGTACTGTAGAAGCTGCGTCCCTGCAAGAGCTTGAAACTCTTCTGTGCTCTTTCCAGGATCTGGTCAAATACATGTGGGGCCTCCGTGAAGCCTTGGGGTAACACGGTCCAGCAGTATTGTTGTTTCCCACCACTTGTCGGATTCTCCCACTTCAAGGCAAAGAGGTCTCTGTTCTTAGGGTCTGGGGGACATGCCCAAATGCATCTTTTAGATCCAGTACACTGAACCATTTGGGTTCAAATGGGATTTTGCTGAGGAGGGTGTAGGGGTTAGGCACTGCAGGATGGCAGGCCTGGACAATCTGATTTCTAGCCTCAAGTCCTGCACTAGTTTGTATGACCCATCAGGTTTCTTAACCAGGAGGATTGGGGTGTTGTACGGTGACATACAGAGCTCCAACAGTCCGCCTTTAATTAATCCCTTGATTACCGATTGTAGGCCCCTCCTTCCTTCAATTGGGATGGGGTATTGCATTCTACAAACGATTTCCCCTGGCTGTTTTAGCTCAATATGTAATGGCGTGATTTTTAAGCCTCCCCTGTTGCCCTTCTTGACCCACATGAGGGGATCCATCTTATTTTCCTCCTCTTCCATCAGAAGAGCCATCATTACTTTTATTTGTCCTTCTTCTACCCCTAACCCTAGACTGAACCTCACAATCAAGTCCTGACCCAGAAGGTTAACTCCTGCCTCAGGAACACATAACAGTGACTCCTCAATTTGTTCTGATCCCATCGTGAGTAGCATTTTCTTGAAAATTGGAACCTTAAATCCCTCCCTTTTTATCTCTGATACAGTTAATTTTTCCTTAGATAATTCTGTACACTTTGGTTAATACATAAGAGAGGAGAAAGCAGCTCCAATATTGACCAAACGAATCACCTCTTCTCTCTCCATTCCAATCCTCAAATTTACTAAGGGTTCCTGGGGGCCTAGTCAGAAGGAACCCCTGTCCCTTCTGGTCTTCATCCAAGGTCATAAAGGAGATTGCCTTTTCCTCCATAAACTCTGGGCACTCTCTTTTAAAGGGACCTGGCTTGAAAGAATAAAAATGGTGGCAGAGTAAGTAGATGCTGTGCAGACATGCTCCCAGGACCAAACTGGTATTACAACTAAAATACAGAAAAATTTCCTGAATAATCAACAGAAGACTCGCTGGAGAGAACCCTGATAACCTAGGACTGAAAGTGGAGACTACATAGAAAGTGGTAGGAGGGACAGAGAAACAAAGGGCTGGCAGGCCCCCACAGACAGCAGCTGAAGTTCCAGAGAGATATCTCAGCTGTAGGGAGTGGGGTGCCACCAAAAACTCTGGGTTCTAATCTCAAAGCTGGGGCCCCCAGCAGAGAACACCAGAACTGAGAAGGGTAACCACAAAACATCTGGTTGTGAAAAGAAACAGGGTTGCTGCCTGTCAGGGAGAGATGGCTAGAACTTCAGGCTTCCTCTTAAAGGACCAATGCACAGAATCCCCTGTGGAGCCATCATCTTGTGCTACAGCAGAGGGAGGGCAGAGTGGACTGGAGCTATGTGAGCAGAAGCCAGGATGGAAGCTGTAGGAATAGAGTCCAGAAGGCAGACACCCCAGTTTCCTGTGCTGAGTCATTCCCTCATACTTCAGAGGTCATCTTTCTTATGCAGACATTTGCTATACAGGTGACCTTGCCTGGGGGAAGACAGCTGACCCACCCTATTGGAAAACACCTTGCCCCATGGTGCAAAGTTGCTCAGTCCCATTAAGATACTGAGAATAACATTTAGTCTCTAGGCAGAAGCAATTGCCCTACCCTGTTGAAAAAAAATTTCTAGCCACACCTGTGGACAATTGCCTGAGGGCAATTCAAAATCTGATCAGTCTGTAGACAGAGGTGGTCTCTGGAGGCTTCAAATCTTTGCCTGATCTAATTAGTCAGAAACAGCATTTGACACTGTCCTGCACTAGAGATTGAGAGATGTAGCAGATCTACCTAATACAGAGTCACAAACCCAAACAGGCAGCCAAAATGAGGAGACAAAGAAACAACCCCCAAATGAAAGAACAAGATAATTCTCCAGAATAAGAGATAAATGAAAGGGGGATAAGAAATTTATCTGATTCAGGCTTCAAAATAATGATGGTAAAGATGCTCAACAGCATGAAAAAATATATAGTAGCTATGAAAACAGAAATAAAGAATAACATAGGACAAATAAAGAACACATTGAAAAAAATACACAGCAGATTAGGGGAAGCTGAGGATCAAATCAGTGAAGTAGAAGTCAGAGTTGAAAAAAAAATCACTCCATCAGAGAACCAAAAAGAAAAAACAATTACAAAACAAGAGGACAGCTTAAGGGAGCTGTGGGAGAATGAGAAACTTAACAATATTCGAATAGCAGGTGTGCCAGAAGAGGCAGAAAGGGAGAAATAATAGAGAACATGTTTGAAGAAATACTGGCAGAAAACTTCCCTAACCTGGTAAAGAAAAAGTCACACAAGTGCAGGAGGCACAGAGAACCACAAGCAAGAAAAACCAACTGGCCCCACACCCAGATACATCATAATTAAAATGCCAAAAATTAAAGACAAAGAGAGAATCTTAAAGGAACCAAGAGAAAATAAAACTGTTTCCTACAAAGGAGCTCCAATGAGGCTGACACCTGATTTCTCATCAGAAACTACAGGCCAGAAGGGAATGGCATGAAGTACTCAAGGTAATGGAAAGCAATGATCTGAAACCAAGATTAATATATCCAGCAAGGCTATCATTCAAAATATACAGTCAAATAAAGAGCTTCCCAGACAAAAATAGGCTAAAGGAGTACATCACCACCAAGCCAGCATTAAAGAAATGCTAAAGGGGCTGCTGTAATGAGAAGAAGAAACAGAGAGAGAAACCTAGGCATACAGAATTAAAACAGCAATAAATAAGTACCTATCAATAATAACTTTAAATGTAAATGGATTAAATGCTCCCATCAAAAGACATAGGGTAGCTGAATGGATACAAAAACATGACCCAACTATATGCTGTCTACAAGAGAACCACCACAGATCAAAAGACACACACAGGATGACAGTGAAAGGATGAAAAAAAATTTCCATGAAAATGGAAAAGAAAAAAGAGCTGGAGTAGCAATACATATATGTGCCCAATATAGGATCACACAAATATATTTTAAAAAAAAACCCTCCTAGAGGACTTTAAGGCAGAGATCAACAATGATACAGTCATAGCCCCTTTAACACCCTGATGACTTCACTGGATAGATCTTCCACACAAAAAATAAACAAGAAAAAAGTGACTCTAAAGGACACACTGGATCAGATGGATTTAATTGACAGCTATAGAACATTTTACCCCAAAGCTGCAAAAGATACATTCTTCACAAGTGCACATGGGTCATTCACAAAGATAGACTACATGTTAGGGCACAAAACAAGTCTCTACAATTTCAAGAAAATTAAAATCACATCAAGCATCTTTTCCAATCACAGTGGAATGAAATTAGAAATCAACCACAGTAAAAATACCCCAAAACATTCAACACAAGGAAGCTAAATAGCATGTTATTAAACAATGAATGAGTTACCAACAAGAATAAGAAAGAAACCAAAAACTTCCTAGAAAGAAATGAAAATGAACACACAACAACTCCAAATCTCTGGGACACAGCAAAATCAGGCCTGAGAGGGAAGTTCATAGCACTACTGGCATACTTAAAAAACAAAACAAAACAAAACAAACAACAAGAAAAAAAAACAGGAAAAATCAACAATAAAATTTTTCGCCTTTCACCTTATAACTTAAAGAACTAGAAAGAGGACAACAAGAAAAGCCAAGAGTAAGTAGAAGGAAGGCAATAATAAAGATTAGAGCAGAAATAAATGACAGAGTCATTCCAGTGCAAAATTGGGTGTCTGGTGGACAGGCATGCCCAAAGTAGTTACAACCAGCAAAACTATACAAAAAAACAATGGAACTAAGAGCTGGTTCTTTGAAAGGATAAACAAAATTGATGAACCATTACCCAGACTCATCAAGAAACAAAGAGAGAGGATGCAAATAAATAAAATCATAAATGAAAACAGAGAATTAACCACTGACAGCACAGAAATACAAAGGATTGTAAGGAAATACTATGAACAACTATATGCCAACAAACTGGATAACCTGGGTGAAATGGAAAATTCCTAGAAAAATACAATCTCCCAAAACTGAATCAGGAAGAATCAGAAAACCTGAATCACTAATAACAACCCATGAAATAGAAGCAGTAATCAGAAAACTCCAAGCAAACAAAAGCCAGGGTCTGGACAGATTCACAGGGGCATTTTACCAAACATTCAAAGAAGAATTAACACCTATACTCCTCAAACTATTCCAAGAAATCCAAGAGAAAGAAACACTTCCAAGCTCTTTTTCTGAGGCCAATATTACCCTAATTCCAAAACCAGATAAAAACACTACAAAGAAAGAGAATTACAGGCCAATATCCCTGATGAATATATGCCAGGGCTGAATGGCATACCCTGAGCAACAGATGAACAGATTGCTCTGACACACATTTCTATGAAAGAGAGGGCTAAGGGACTGTTTTACTTTAGAAGTAAAAAGTAGTCCTGTTCACCTGCCTTCTTAGGCTTTTATTGTCACAAAAGCTTAAACTAAAATTAACCTCTAGATACAATCAGCAGGGTAAGTATCCTTGAGAAAGTATATGCTTCTACAAGGTAGGGTCTTTAAAGACTAAATATAAAGATTCTAGTAAAACACCCTGGGGGATTGGACTTGTTTGAAAAAGTCAAGGTAGGGGCTCCCATCTTCAGCAAGTTCCCCTCAGAGGCCCCCAACCTTTCGAGAATCCTACTTACAGACATTCAAACCAAATCCTGTGCTCTTCCACATCTCCCCCCTTTTTGTTTTGCTGGCTATAGAAGTCAGATGGAAGCAGAGAACTTTCTGCTGTGGAATGTTGGGGTCCGCGAAGCACATTTACTGGTCAAATTCTGATTTTATAGACTATAAGAAAAACAAAGAGAATTACAATTACAGCAATGGTTAGTCCAATTAAGAAGACAGGGTGCTTACAAGCATTAAATCTTGCCTTTTAGCAAGGTGTAGGGGACAGGATTATAAGGGGGAAGGGGCTAGGGTGAGGAATGTAGCTACATGCAGGCCTGGGGTCTGTAGACCTCAGCTATTGTCAGGTGATGAGATGATGTTGACGAGATGATGTTGACTTCTGGTGGGTCAGTCTGACCATGTTTATCAGTTTCGTTTGCTGGATTCATAATTGAGTCACTTCCCTAATTACTTTGCACAGGAATTGAAAAGAAAACTTTAAGAAAAACTTAACCCCCTATTCACAAATAAATATATTTCTTTTTAAGATTTAAAATAATATGATTACTTTTCAGATTAATTCAGGTGCTCTATCTATTATATTTATTATTCAGTATACTTATAAACATTCTTATAGCTTTCATAATTATTCTTAAGTATTTCTACTTTAATTTCCTTTCTTCCTGTGATATTCCTTTCTTTATATTCCTTCTCACAATTTTTACTTCCTCAACTCTAGTTCTTCTTTACTTGTACAGACTCTCTGTAACTTATACATACCTTTTACAATTTATATATACCTTCTGTAATTTACATATAACTTCTGTAACTTACACCTACCTTTTGTAACTTACACATACCCTTTCAGTTTGTCTACTTCACTTTCTTTTTCCTTTATCTTTATATCTTCTATTACACAAAAACTATAAATACCTTCTCATTAGTTTTGATTAAAGGTTAGTTCTATACAGGTTCCTCTATTCCTAGCTTTAGAGCAGTTGGAGTGGTGAGAAGTATGTCTCAGAGTCTATTTCTCCTTTAGTAGGCCTATTGTTCTTGCTCTGCTCATGTCTGTCTAACTGCCTACTATATTCCCCTCAAGGGTCTTGGCTCTGAATTCTTTTAGGAAAAGGGGATTCCAGATTTCTTCTATAATTACTTCCTGTGGAGGAGGGTTGAAGGTTTCTCTCAGAGCCAAGAGATCCTTGCTTTCTGTCAGAGGGACGATGAGGCCTGGGCATAGAAGGAGGTGGCAATGGTGCCTAGAGGTGGTATTATTTCCTAGGTATAAGTAGGGCTTGTAATCTGGTGGAGACAAATTATGTTATAAAATTTAGTATTATTGGGCAAAAGTTAGAATAGTTTCTAATAATTTCTTGTTGAAATAATTTTTCTCCCTAAAATCACCCTCATTTTTATTAAAGTCTAATTTACTTACTGTATTAAATCTAGTTATAATTTGGCCTGATTGTTTGCATAAATACAAGAATAACAGTTGATCATAAAAGCTATTTAAAAATATGCTTTGCTGGAATCGCATGAGAAAGTTTACTCCCAGGGCAAAGAAACCAAGTCACGCAGTTGCTATCAGGCTTTGCCTGCAATATCTACAGAATTGGGGTGGATTCCTCAAGTTGAGGTCCCCACAGGTGTCTTGAAGTTTCTTTTATGCCATATCTCAGGAAAGTAACCTTTGTCCCTTCCTGGAAAGACTGCCATGAACCATGTGACCAAGCAAGGTACCAGGCTATTTATTCAAGGGGCTTATGGTCTTCAAAGTCAATCTTTATTCTTTAGAGCTTTCTGGTGACATCCAGAGTCCTGGCATGTCTCTCTCAGACATGATATTCCAGTAAATTTTTGGTTACTAAAACTACATTTGGAAACTGACTTTTGTCCTGTTATGAAGAAATCAGATTTTTACTGGATTCATGCAAGCAAACACATTGTTATGAGAACAGTAATTACTAAAACTATACTTATTTTCAGTTCATTTAGTCCTATAATTAAGTTCTTTTTCTCCTGATTTTTCTTGCCAATATTTCTATAAATCCAGATACTTTATAGAGTAATATAAATGACATGGAATCTTGTCCTTTCTGCAAAACACAATATTCCACAATATTTTAGCTTATAACAATTAGTTAGAAATGAAAGCATATTAGAATCTATGTAAATGCATATATAAATAAAATATAACTATTATTTCCTTATTTGACAGAGCTTCCTATATACCTTAAGTATAAAGTTTTCTTCATAAGGAGAGAAAGCAATTCTTAAAATTCAAACCCTGGGAAGGTAGTCAAATACAGTATATATTACATTATATATTACTAGAGGCCAGGCGCATGACATTTGTGCATGGGGGGGGGGGGTGTACCTCAGCCTGGCCCACAACCTCTCCAATCTGGGATCGGGCCTAAACTGGCAGTTGGACATCCCTCTCAGAATCCGGGACCACTGGCTCCTAAATGTTTGCCTGCCTGCCTGCCTGATTGCCCCTAACCACTTCTGCCTTCCAGCCTTATCTCCCCCTAACTACTCCCCTGCTGGCCTGATCTATGCCTAACTGCTCCCCTCAGAGGCCCCCAACCTTTCAGAGAATCCTCCTTACAGACATTCCAACC
This sequence comes from Plecotus auritus, assembly GCF_963455305.1. Lineage (NCBI taxonomy): Eukaryota > Metazoa > Chordata > Mammalia > Chiroptera > Vespertilionidae > Plecotus > Plecotus auritus. Next base: position 95,376,819 of record NC_137782.1, read on the forward strand.
AAGTCCTGTGCTTACCCACAAACATAGATGCTAAAACCCTCAACAAAATTCTAGCAAATTAGATCCAGCATTACATTAGAAAAATCAGACATTATGACCAAGTGGGATTTACTCCAGGGATGCAAGTCAATATCCACTAATCAATAAATGTGATACATCACATAAACAAATTGAAAGACAAAAATCACATGATCATATCAATAGATGCAGAAAAAGCATTCCACAAAATCCAACACCCATCCTATATAATAAAAGAGTAGTATGCAAATTAACCACCACTCTGCTACACCACAAGCCATGCCCACCAGTCACGCCCACCAGCCAATCAGGAGCAAATATGCAAATAAACCCAACCAAGTGGCTATGGCCACAGAGAGCAGGAGGGAGGCTTGCGTTTCCCCAGCGATGGAGGAAGCCAAGCTTTCCGCCTGCCCTTGCCGGCCTAGGCCTCCACTCAAGGCTACAAAGTTTCAATGATAGAAGATACATAAGTCCAAACAGAATTGGGGGCAGCCACGGAGCTGGAAAGAGCAGGAGGCTAGGGTTGCCCCGGGTGATGGAGGAAGCCAAGCTTTCTGCACACCCTGGCTGGCCCAGGCCTCTGCTTAAGGCTACAATGTTTCAATTATAGAAGATACATAAATCCCCCCAAAAATGGCTGCCGCCACAGAGCAAGCAGAAGGCTTGGCTCCGCTCCAGGCTACAAAGTTTCAATTGTAGAAGATAAATAAACCCCAGATACCAGGGCCTCCGCTTGGGTTGCCAGGGGGTGTGTCCAGCCTGCAAACCACCACAGGCCCCTCGCCCAAGCCACCCCACACCCCAAAGGAACCCCCACCCTGATCCAAGACACCCTTCAGGGCAAACCAGCTGGCCCCCACCCATGCACCAGGCCTCTATCCTATCTAATAAAAGAGTAATATGCAGATTGACCATCACTCCAACACACAAGATGGCTGCCCCCATGTGGTCAAAGATCCTGCCCCATGTGGACACAAGATGGCCACCACAAGATGGCCAGCAGGGGAGGGCAGTTAGGAGGGACCAGGCATGCAAGGGAGGGCAGTGGGGGCAATCAAGCCTGCAGGGGAGGGCAGTTAGGGGTGACCAAGCCAGCAGAGGAGGGAAGTTGGGGGCAACCAGGCCTGCAGGGAAAGGCAGTTGGGAGGGACCCAGGCCTGCAGGGGAGAGCAGTTGGGGGGGACCAGGCCTGCAGGGGAGGGCAATCAGGGGTGACCAGGCCTGCAGGGGAGGGCAGTTGGGGGGGACCCAGGCCTGCAGGGGAGAGCAGTTGGGGGGGACTAGGCCTGCAGGGGAGGGTAGTTAGGGGTGACCAGGCCTGCAGGGGAGGGCAGTTAGGGGTGACCAGGCCTGCAGGGGAGGGCAGTTAGGGGAAAACAGGCTGGCAGGGGAGCAGTTAGGCATCAATCAGGCTGGCAGGGGAGTGGTTAGGGGGTGATCAGGCTGGCAGGCAGAAGCGGTTAGGGGCAATCAGGAAGGCAGGGAGGTGAGCAGTTGGGAGCCAGCAGTCCTGGATTGTGAGAGGGATGTCCGACTGCCCGTTTAGGCCCAATCCCACCGGGACTGGGCTTAAACAGGCAGTCGGATTGGGCCTAAACGGGCAGTCGGACATCCCTCGAGGGGTCCCAGATTGGAGAGGGTGCAGGCTGGGCTGAGGGACACCCCCCCCCCCCCATACACGAGTTTCATGCACTGGGCCTCTAGTTATTGATAAAAACTCTCAGCAAAGTGGGAATAGAGGGAGCATATCTCAACATGATAAAGGCCATATATGACAAATGTACAGCCAACATCATACTCAATGGACCAAAACTAAAACTATTTCCCCTAAGAACAAGAACAAGACAGGGATGTCCAATTTTACCACTCTTATTCAACATAGTACTGGAAATCCTAGCCACAGCAATCAGATAAGAAGAAGAAATAAGGGGCATCCAAATTGGAAAGGAGGAAGTAAACTCTCACTATTCTCAGATGACATGATATTGTACATAGAAAACCCTAAGGACTCCACCAAAAAACTACTAGATTTAATGAATAAATTTGGCAATGTAGCAGGATATAAAATCAACACCTCAAAATTGATGGCTTTTTTTATACACCAGTAATGAATTCTCAGAAAGAGACACTAAACAGGCAATCCCATTCACCATTGCAACAAAAAATTTAAGATAGAGGAATAAACTTTAACCAAGGAGGCAAAAAACCTGTACTTGGAAAACTACAGGATGTTGAAAAAAGAGATAAAGTAGATATAAACAAGTGCAAGAATATACCATGTTCATGGATTGATAGAATCAACATCATTAAAATGTCCACATTACCCAAGGCAATCCATAGATTCAATGCAATCCCCATTAAAATACCAGCAGCATATACCACAGATCTAGAACAAATACTCCAAAAATTTATATGGAGCCAAAAAAAGACCCCGAATAGCCATAGCAATTTTGAGAAAGAAAAACAAAGTTGGGAAATCACAATAAAAGATTTCAAGTTATACTACAAAGGCACCATAATCAAACAGCTTGGTACTGGCACAAGATTAGGCATATAGATCAATGGAACAGAACAGAGATCCCAGAAACTGACCCTTTGTATGCTATTGACAAAGGAGGCAATAGCATACAATGGAGTCAAGACAGTCTCTTCAGTAAGTGGTGTTAGTAAAATTGGACAGATACACCCAAAAAGTGAAACTAGACCACCTACTTACACCATACACAAGAGTAAACTCAAAATAGATAAAAGACTGAAATATAAGTTGAGAAACCATAAAAATCCTAGAAGAAACCATAGGCAACAAAATCTCAGATAGATCTCATAGCAATATGTTTACGGATACATCTCCTAGGGCTGTGGTCTGCAAACTGTGGCTTGCGAGCCACATGCGGCTCTTTGGCCCCTTGAGTGTGGCTCTTCCACAAAATACCACGGCCTGGGTGAGTCTATTTTGAAGAAGTGGCGTTAGAAGTTTAAGTTTAAAAAATTTGGCTCTCAAAAGAAATTTCATTCGTTGTACTATTGATATTTGGCTCTGTTGACTAATGAGTTTGCCAACCACTGTCCTAGGGCAAAGGAAACTAAGGAGAAAAATAAACAAATGGGACTACATCAAAATAAAAAATTTCTGCACAGCAAAAGAAACAATCAACAAAATAAAAAGAGAACCTACTGTATTACATATGTCCTCTTTCCCCCATGCCGGGAGGAGTCAGCCCACCTCATCCACAGTGGAGACCATGCTGCTTGCCTTCTATTTCTGTGTCTCCTCTTCCCTCTTTACAAAGATTTTCTGAGCGTCTCTCAGTAATTCTTCTATTGGTTTTTCATTGCAATCCTCAATCTTTTGCAACCTTTGGCAATGTCTGGCCAGCTGTGGGTCACAAATGTGGCCTTCAAAAGGCCTTGTTCTATTGAGTCTTCTGGGTCTAGGCTGGGATATTTTCTCATCCGATCTCTGAGTCTTTGTAAGAAGGCTGAAGGGGTTTCCTCCTCTTGTTGGACCTCAAATGCCTTAGACACATTCTGTGACCTAGGAGCAGACTCTTTTATCCCCTTAATTATACTGTAAGTTCCCTCAGGTCCTGCATTTGCACTCGGTCCCTGGGGTCATTGTTACCCCAGTTGGGGTCAACATTCGGAAACTTCTGTTCCACTGACAAGACCCCCTTCCCAGGAGGATGTTGTCTCTCCCAGATGTTCCTGGCTGCCCTTCTGATCATTCCTCTCTCTTCCCCCGTAAATAAGATGTTCGTAATGAACATAATCTCAGCCCAAGTCTAGAAGCTGGGTCCTAAAAACTGGCCCAACTGGTCTGCTAGCCCCAGGGCATCTTCTAAAAATGGTTTCATCTCTTTCTTAAAATTCCTAAACTCTGTGCTGGTGAGAGGAGCACTCACAAATCCAATTTCCCCTTGTCCCATGGGAACCTCTCAGAGAGGAAACATTGGCTACTTGTAAGGGATTGGGAAGTTCTCGATGTCTTTCGTACATTGCTCTAATTCTTTTCTTAGATTTGGGTGAGGAGCGGTTGGTTGGCTGAGCTCTCCCACAATCTTTAGTCTGTCTCTTCTGGCTCCGTGGCTGCCCTCTGCTCCTCCTGCCTCTCAGTCTGTGGAATGTAAGGAGGGGGTAAATATGATAAGGGGTCCCAGCATTTTTCCTTGAATCCCTCCACCTTCTCTTTAAGAGGAAATATACAGGCCTGTCCCTGTAACTGTTATGCCCAGATTTTGTGATCCCCAAAGACCACCAGGGAGCCGAATCCGATGCAAAAGCAAAGAGCCTTTAATCGAGCTAGCTCGAGCTCAGTCCCACACACACACACACACCCCGGCGCAGCAGCGAGGTGGAGAGAGAGAGAGCCCCAGACCCCAAACGCGCTGATTTATAGGGGGCCTGGGAGAGGTAGGAGGGGTGAGGTAGTGTGGCCTCCGCTGATTGGTCGGGGTCAGGTTGCACATGGGGGCAGGGCGCAGCTTACTTTCCTTTTGCATTTCTATTGGCTAATTCAAAAGTGTGGGTTGGGCTCTTAGAGAGGTTCTAGGGCGGGAACCTGACTCTGCAAGGTGGAGGACATGGAACAAAGGGAACATGGAGTCGGTCTCTCCCCGCCCTTTCATTCCCCCCTTGTCTTGAAACTTACAGGCCCAATCATGGGTCAGTTTGTATTTCTACTGAACAACATTCCTGGGTCACGAGGGTACACCATCCCAAATTCCCTGCACTGATAAAATCGGAGTCCCCAAGTCTTCCCGGATCACAGATGGGTCCGCTGACCAGACGTGAGTGTGATGGACTCGGGTCGCGACGCCGTCTACCTTGAGAGTGGTGGGGGTCGTCAGCACCACGACGTAGGGACCCTTCCAACGTGGCTGAAGGGTCTCCCGGCGGTGTCTCTTGATGTAGACCCAGTCCCCGGGTTTATGCTGATGAGGAGTCGGGCCTGGGCCGGTCTCCTAGATAGTGCGGAGGCACGGCCAAATGTCCTTGTTCGCCCTCTGGAGCCCTCTCTAGGAAAGAAACAGTTCTTGACTTTCAAATTCTGTAAGAAATTTGGCTTTAAGGTTAGGAATAATAGGGGGTGGTCGGCCAAACATGATCTCATAAGGAGTAAAACCCAGGGTGTAGGGGGAGTTCCTAACCCGGTAAAGGGCATATGGAAGGAGAGCCACCCAGTCCCCACCAGTCTCCATGGTCAATTTGGTAAGGGTCTCTTTTAGAGTTCTAGTCATCCTCTCTACTTGCCCTGAGCTTTGGGGCCTATAAGCGCAATGCAATTTCCAATTTGCCCCAATGGCCTTGGCCACTGCCTGCATTACCTGCGAGACAAAAGCTGGTCCATTGTCTGACCCTATCTCAGAGGGAAAACCATACCTGGGCAAGATGTCTTCCAGCATATACCACCACCCCTTCTCCTCCTTTGCTTGGGGAAGCTTCCTAATGTGCTGTAACTCCTCCAGGGAATATCCTGGCTGAACTGGCAGAACTGGGTCTCCTGGGTCTGGGAGCTGTAAGGCCATGGTGGGGATTGGAGAAAGGGCTACTGCCTTGGCCACCTGGTCAGCCCTGCGGTTTCCTCTTGCCACTGGGTCGTCAGCCTTCTGGTGTCCTTGGCAGTGTATGATGGCCAATTTGGCAGGGAGCCATAAGGCTGAGAGTAAGTCAAGTATCTCCTGTTTATTCTTTATAGTTCGCCCCTCTGCTGTTAGTAACCCTCTCTCTTGGTAGATTGTCCCATGAACATGAGCGGTGGCGAATGCATACCGGCTGTCTGTGTAGATGTTGAGCCGCTTTCCAGCTCCCAGTGTCAGGGCCTTGGTGAGGGCCACAAGCTCTGCTCTCTGGGCTGACGTCCCAGAGGGCAGAGCCTCTGCCCATACAGTGTCCGTTTCAGTGACTACAGCTGCACCCGCATACCTGCTCCCGTCCCATACGAAGCTGCTTCCATCCATGAACCAGGTGACGTCTGCATCTGGAAGGGGCTGGTCGGTCAGGTCCTTCCAGAGCCCATGCACTTGCTCTAGGATTCCCAGGTCCTCGTGAAGGGCCTCGTCGAAGATGGTGGGCGAGTTCTTGAACCCCTGAGGCAACCGAGTCTACGTCAGTTGTCCGCTGTAGCCCTCTTCCGGGTCATGCCACTCGAAGGCGAATGGGTTTACTGCGGGGTGTCAGCGGCAAACTGAAAAAGGCATCCTTCAAATCTAACACAGTATACCAGACACGGGAGGGCACCAGAGAGCTTAAGAGAGTGTATGGGTTGGGGACCGTTGGATGTATGTCCATAACTCTTTTATTTACTTCCCGGAGGTCCTGTACCGGCCGGTAGTCATTCGTGTGGGGCTTCTTAACTGGCAGGAGGGGAGTGTTCCAGGCAGACTGGCAGGGGACCAGCACCCCTAGGCCCCTCAGTCTCAGAATGTGTGGCTGAATTCCCTTCCGGGCTTCCTGAGGCATGGAGTACTGTTTGATTCTCACCGGGCCTTCCCCTGGTTTTAACTCTACCAGGACTGGGGCCCTGTGGGCGGCAAGCCCCACTCCCCCTGTCTCTGCCCAAGCCGTGGAGAACTCCTGCAGCCATTCGTCCGTGCTGCCCTCTACTGGAGAGGTTTTTTGGTGAAGCCAGTACTCATCCTCCAGCCTTATGGTCAGGACCTGAATGGGGTGGCCCTTGCCATCAGTAACCTGAGGCCCCCCTTGTCTGAAAGTTATCTGAGCTCCGATCTTAGTGAGCAAGTCTCGTCCTAACAGTGGGTAGGTGCATTCCGGAATTACCATAAAAGAGTGGGATACCTGGCCCATCCCTAAATCCACCGTTCTTCGGGTAGTCCATGAATACTGTCTCATACCAGTTGCCCCTTGTACCCAAGACTTCTTATTTGTTAATTTTCCTTGAGGCGTACAGAGGACCGAGTGTTGTGCTTCGGTGTCGACAAGGAAGTCAATGGAGGTCCCCTCCACTCTAATAGTTACCCTGGGCTCGGGGAGGGTGTCTGAACCCCGACTCCCCTAATCACTCAGTTCATCTAGCTCCAGGACCTTCACTCTATCCGCTTCGCCTCCCTTTTTGCTGGCCCTTTCCGAACACTCTTGTTTCCAGTGCCCTATCTCCCTACAGTAAGGACACTGATCTTTCTGCAGCTTCCGCCTCCCGCCCCGGGCAGTCCCCTTACCGTCCTCCTGGTTGCCAGCGAGTCGGTGGAGACGGCGGTTCCGTTCCTCGGAAGAGTCCGCGGTGGTGGCGAGCAGGATCTTAGCTAGGTCTCGGGTTTGTTTGCTGCTCGCAGCTGCTGCAGAGTGAGCCTGCCTTTCTTCCGGGGGCTCCCTGTTATTATACACCTTCTCGGCTACCTCCAGTAGATCCTTTAAACTCTTCTCCTCCAACCTATCTACTTTTTGCAGTTTCTTTTTAATATCCCCAGCCGATTGGTTTACAAAGCTTATGATCACAGCTGCCTTGTTTTCAGGAGCTTCTGGATTCATGGGGGTGTAGGTGCGGTATGCCTCCATGATCCGTTCTAAAAAGACAGCTGGAGACTCATCCCTTTCCTGCTGAACATTCCCTACCTTGGCCAAATTAGTTGGCTTTCTAGCAGCCATTCGGAGACCCCCCATTAGAGTCTGGTGGTAGACCCGGAGCCTCTCCTTACCTTCTGCCATGTTGAAATCCCATTCAGGCCTAGTTAAGGGAAAAGAGACATCTATCTGGACCGGGTTGGTGGTTGGGTTCCCGTCCATGCCTGGAACCACTTTCCAGGCCTCATTGAGGATTCTTTCCCTCTCCTCAGTTGTGAACAGGACCTGTAAAAGCTGTTGGCAGTCGTCCCATGTGGGCTGGTGGGTAAAAAGGACAGAATCTAACAGATCAATAAGCCCTGCTGGTTTCTCAGAGAACTCAGGATTCTGAGACTTCCAGTTGTAAAGGTCACTAGTGGCGAAAGGCCAGTAGTTATGGGGTTGATTGCCATCTGCATCTGGGAGCCCACCGGAACCGTAGCTGCTCCCGGAACTCCGCCCCCAGCCGCTCCCGGAACTCTGCTCCCCGTGGCGTCCGCTTCCCCTCGCGTGGGAGGATCGCCCCCCTGTGGACTCCTAGGGGGCTGATATGATGAAGGAAAGATTAGTTCCTCTTCAGTTCCCCCCTGAAAGACAGGGTAGAGGGGAGCTGATGGCGGGGTGAGGTCCTTCTCCTTCACCTTCTCCGTTTCCTGCAAAGCAAGTATGGGTTTCAGCTCCAGGGGGCGCGGGGACAGAAAGGGCTTAAGCCAGGAGGGTGGATCTTCCAGAGGTCCTGCCAAGTAATAATGTAAGGGAGTTGATCAGGATGTCCCTTCTTGGGCTGAGAGACGATGTCCCTCACCCGGTGGATGGTGGGGAGGTCGAAGGTCCCCTCCGGCGGCCACCCGACACTAAAAGTCGGCCACTCCCTAGAACAAAAAGTTTACCACCGGCCCTTCTGGACCTCTACACTGAGGTTGAGGTTGCTAGCTCTTCCCTTAACCTCTTTGAAATGATCAACCATAATGCTTAAAGGAGTGGTTGAAGTCTGTCCCATGATGTCCGTCAAGGGAGTCCACAAAACAAAACAGAAAAACACAGACACAGACAAACAAAGGGCCCTTGAGACAAGCTTTCCAATGCGAGTCCGTTGGAACAAAACTGACAAAACCGAAAGTGCGGACGACGGCCTCACACCGATCGGTGGGAGCGACCCACCTCATCCCAGAGGTTCGAGGGGAATACACGTCCCTCATGAGGGGAATACGCATCCCTCCTGAAGAAGGATCGGGACGTCTCCCAATTCCTCCCACCCATGGTCCTCCGGTGCGTCCATCTAGACCGCTTCGGGCACTGCCAGAGATCCAGAAATGAGCTCACACAAAAGAGACAAGGAGCAGTCAGACACCTACCGTGGCCAGTCAGTCACACACACACACACACACACACACACACACACACACACACACACACACACACACACACACGGCGCAGCAGCGAGGTGGAGAGAGAGAGAGCCTCAGACCCCAAACGCGCCGGTTTATAGGGGGCCTGGGAGAGGTAGGAGGGGTGAGGTAGTGTGGCCTCCGCTGATTGGTCAGGGTCAGGTTGCACATGGGGCAGGGCCCGGCTTACTTTCCTCTTGCATTTCTATTGGCTAATTCAAAAGTGTGGGTTGGGCTCTTAGGGAGGTTCTAGGGCGGGAACCTGACTCCACGAGGTGGAGGACATGGAACAAAGGGAACATGGAGTCGGTCTCTCCCTGCCCTTTCATAACCAGCAAAGGGCATAATCTTTCTCCTCCTGTGTGGACGAGGTCTTATCATTCACCTAAATAACTAGAGTTTGGCACACCCAGTCTTCATCTGAGCCAAACACGGGCCAAAAGACAGAAGGTCTACAGATTGGGTCTTTAGGCCATAGAAAACAACAGTTCTTGATCATCTTTTGTGCCCCGGCCCGCGGGGCAGCAACGAGGGCACGCAGAAACCACCTAAGAGAATGAAACAAACAAGGAACGCGAAGAATGGAGGCAAGACAAGGTTCTGATCAAGCCTCGTTTTTTTTATTCGAGTGTTGCGGTATATAAGCACTCAGGAGGGGAGGGGTAGGATAAGGAGTTGTCATGGGATGATTGGTTGGGGACTGGGTATCTGTCCTAGCTGATTGGTTATTCTGATGTGGGGGGTTCTTCTGGCCCTTGGGCACGTGGGCTTTCTTTGTCCTTGCTCTTTGTCCTTGCTCAATCAGGAAGTAGGGCTGACCAGGAAGTAAGACCCAACTGCTTTCATGGCTCCCGGCATCTCCTCCCTTTCTGTTTTTAAGCGGGAGTAGGCTTTAACGGAGCGAGGGAGTAGTGACCCGGCTCCTCCCGTGGGTTTCCCAAGCCCACAGGTAACGACTGTCTCCTCTTGTCTTCATGGCTGAATTATTTCCTGCTAATTCCTCTCTGTTGCAGGAATCCACATGGTCCTGGAGTTTTTTTTTTCTGAAAATATACAAACATATTCTCGACCAAAAGTTAATAAAGGTGTCTTTTCTATAAATTTGACTTGGGATCCTATTTATTTTTTGCCCAACTAATTTTCCTTTGGCTTATTTTGACACCATGTGTGTTTTTCATGGGTGTCTTGCTGTTAGCATAACAAATGAAAATTAATTTTCAAAGTAAAAATTTTTCTAGATGTAATTTACTTACAAGGTATTTTTCCTTACATAATATTATTCCACTATCCCTCCTTTTTTGATTTAATTATTAGGAGGCTTTTGGAAAATATATAATGCAGTCTTGATAACTTTAAATTTTAATTTTTTGCACAAAAATATGACTGCTTTAGGTTCATTGTATGTTAAGCAATTTTACCATGAATTGAACTACAAATAGAAATTTTGGATAATACTTTAGGAACAGCCTTTTGTACAATTAGATTTTCTTGAATATTCCCTTATTTCATTTAGCCAATTTAAATTAATCTGAAAACTTGACTATTTTACTGTCAAATTTAATACTTTAACAACAATTTTAGTTAATGGAAAGGATTATATGCATCCTTGAGAAAGCCCTGAGCACTCCTGAATTTAGGCTAGATTTAGGTATAGGGCAGCTGCCATCAACCACTTCTCTGTTGCCTGGGTCTCCGTCTTAGCTGGGCCAAGTCTCTTGTTTGTAACTGGGTCTCAGTCTTAGCTGGCCAAATCTGTTTGTTGCCTGGGTCCCAATCTGAGCTGGGCATGGGAAGCACGAAGCAGCCATGGGGCAGGAGACCTCCCTCAGAAGGGGCGAATGTTCAAGCCCCTGTAATGTTGGGGGGGTGAGGATCTGTGCCACACCTCTGTTGACCCCCAAGTTCTCTCCTGATGGCCCCCTGCGACTGTGCCTGTCTTAGGTTGCCCCTCCCTTGAGGAGTCTTACCCGTCATTGACTAACCAGCCATCCTCCGGGGCCAAGCAGGGTGATGTAAGGTTCAGTTCTGTCTCCTTGGTAGCCTATGCCCCTATGGCCTCCATGCCCAGCACCTGCCTTGGGATCCCCCCACTGGTGGGGGGCCCTGGCATTGATCATATATCTTGGGGAACCCAGGTTTCTTCTCCAGGGAAGGCCCAGCTCACGCCATTGTGCGAGACAGATCTATGGTACCATCCAACATGAGGTTTCAACCTCAGAATGAACTGAAAACTCAAGCAACAGCTGTGGGCAATTGAATTGTGAGAAGAGGGTTCCTTTTGACAAAAAGGGCCAATATAGAATGCTCAAGTACCTTCCCAAGGGGCCTTTCACACAGTGGAAGGAATTGAATCCTTTCATGTCCCTTTTAAATTGCTGCCAAACATTAAAAAAAAAATTTTAGATTTTTAAGTTTGTTTGGATTAATTGTACAATATGCTGTTTGTAAAATATCAAAAATTATAATGACATTGTAGAATAATATCATGTAAGGATATTCTTTGCTTTAGGCCATGGCAATTCAATTTCAAACTGGCTGTCAATTTCTTTTTGTATAGACAAGGTCTAGTTACATTTCTGCACCTCTCAAATTTCTCCTTTTTTATTCAGCTGGAATTTTATTTTTTAAGAGTATCCCCATTAGCTAATTTGCATATACAGAGGGATCATGGGAAGCCTTCAGTAACTTTCTTAGAATACTTAATCAAATTGCTTACAAAGACATTGGCTTATTCCAAAGGAAAGGGTTGGCCCCTACGGCTTCCAAGATGGCGGCCCCAGGGGGAGCGGCAAGACATGTGGCCATCATGGTGGCTGTCTCCTTTAAAAGACAGTCAAATTTATATTGCAGACAAACAAAAATCTCACTAGCTGTTTCTGGTCTTTATTAGAATTGTTTATAAAAATATTGGCTTTTCATTTAGCTGAAAACCTTGATTATAATTTAAAAAGCTAATATATTTAAGTAATTAAAGTAGGTATCTTCATTTAAAAAGCAAAGCAAATTTAGTAAATGTTTTTGTCTGATTCACAAGCAGCAAATGTTGCCCCGCCTCTTAGTTTAATTAAGAATGCAGGCAGCTATGGGCTTTTTGTCATTTTAAATTCTGCTGTTGGATTATAAGAAATATTTAGTTACTTCATTTTGCCCTTCTTAAAGGACAAAACCTTCATAACATTTAAAATAAATTTATTAATTTTTATTTGATAAGGCTTTCCATGCAATTTCAAGTATATTAGATCTGTTAAATTTAAAAAGATTTCCTTTAAGAAGAGAATAAATTTCTTGTATTACTCCGGGCCCTTGGAACTTTCCAAGAATCATCTCTGTTAAAGCCTTGAAATTTTAACATGGAAAAAATGATCAAATATATATATATCCATATATGATTTAAAGATTATAATACTTTTTATAATTATCTTAAGATATCAATTAGATTTTAAACTAGTTTTTGCATAGAAAAATTTGAATTAATCCTCTTTTTTAATTAGACCAATAATAAGCAACTTATTTTGAATTCCTAATTAGAGAAAACACAACATTTTATTTTCTCAAAAATAAGTTCTTATACTTTAGACATTTAATTACCACAACTATATAATTTCTCCCAATTTAATTTGCACTTTGAACTTTTAAAGCTGGCAAGTCAAATATATTTAGCATTTCCTAGATTAATAACACTTTACATTTTTAAGAAAAATACAAGACATAATCAATTAATAGATTCAATTCTGTCCTCTAGGTTTTTTATGAGGCAAATTTAAACTTTACTTTTTATTTGCCAGTATCTCTGTAAAACTCGGTTTGGTTTATTCTAATGTAAATTACCACATTTTTCAAAGATGGTTCCTGGCAGGAAACTAGATTACCTGTCTTCTGGGGGAAGGGCGTCTACCCCTTCCTCCATTAACAAAGGGCGTAGCCAGTTACCTGGGCTACTTAGCTCTTTATAATTATTACATTATTTATCTATATTTCAACAATTTCTTTGAGATTCTAGAGTCAATTATAATTATTTTCAAGCATTCACTTTGGATAAATTCTATAACAGAGACAAATTTATTTTCTCGTAGGCCTTAAAAGTTAACTTTTTTAACAAGGTTCATTAGCATTGTATTTTAGCCGATGGGGCCTGGGGCGGGGCTTTAGTTTTAGTTTTTCGTCTGTTGGGGGGTGATTTTGTTGAGGGAGGAATATTCTGTTGGGTAGGACTTAGGGTGGAAAGCTCAGCCTCGAGGGCTTGAATTTCTTTAATAAGTTGGACATGCTCTCGTTTCTGCTGTAAAATTTCCTTTAAAGAAGAAACTTCTCGAGCAAGGGTTATTTTAGCTTGTCTGATGGGGTCAGATGGACGGGAGTTAAAATCTGGAAGAGGAGAAGGATGAACTAGGGAATTGGGATTATGGGGGAGGGGGGGTCTATGAAGCGCCGGGGCAGTTAGGCGCCAAGGATCATCATGATAGCGAGCCGCCTCCTCATCTAAGGTTTCTTGTTCTTCTGGGGTTAGGTGATCTGAATGATCTCTTTTAAAGGTAAGCGAGGGGTAGATATTGGGGATTTTTTCTTGTGGCTTTTCTGGTTCTTTTTTAATATTTAAAGGTTTTTGGTCTTTAGGGGTCTCTGGGGGTTCTCCTGGGAGATCTATAACGACTGAAGGGCATGTTGAGGGGGGACGGGAGTTTTCCTTAAGAATCTCCTCTCCTGTTTTGATGACCTCTTTAACATCAGGGTCTTGAGAATGGATTTTTAGAATGTCATGAATTAAGTTCCAATAAGAAAATGCAGTAACGGGAATCTTCTCAGGGCCAAAGGCCCGATAAAAATCCTGTAGGGCATCTCCTACCCGTTCCCAGCGTTTTTGATTAATAGTTCCTTCTAGGGGGAACCAAGGGCAGGTATCATGAACAAACTCAAAGAACTGCCTAAGGTCTTTTCTTTTAACCCTTATTCCTCACGCTCTGAGGGATATCTTGACACCGTCAAGGAACATTTCATGGGCACTCAAAGAATTCCCCATTATTGGTTGACTGGATGGCTCTCCGAGTGACTCCTTCCCCCACGTAAGCCTCTGGGACGTATAATCCCCGTTCCAGGTCAGCCTGAATTTTCCCGTCAACCCAGGGATTCAGGCGGAATTACTCTCTTTTCGACTCTACCCTTTACTCCCTTGCTTGCGTGAAACAGTCGGTAGGTATAATCCGCCTACACGGATCCGCACAGACGGGAAGACCCCTTTTGCCCTTTTCAGGGAGTAGGAATTCCCTTTGTTGAGTCTGTGAGGTGAACGACCTTTTGTTCAAAGCAAGCTCAAGGTTTTAAGAGTAGATCTAATTGGAGAGAATTCGCGACAAGAAAGCCGGGCGACGATACTAATTCAAGTGAATCAGAGTTCTCACAGCCAGAGATGGGTACCTTTCATTCTTCCCCAAATTGGCAAGTGAGTGCTTATTAGTGGGCAGGAAAGAATCGACCAAGAGAGCCAATAATAACAGTCGAGCAAAAAGGGGTGAAATGTTCTGAAATCTTGTTTGAAAAATCGTCTACCTACCTTCCTCCGATCTGTCTCACGGCGGGTGGGACCGTGGGGATCTGATGCTGAGTCTTCACTTGCGGGTCCTCGCAGCGACTCTGGGGGGGTGCCTGGCCAGGGCTTCTCCGGTAGACGTTCTCGTCGGGGGTCCCCAGGTCGCCCCACGTTGGGCGCCAGATGCCCCGGCCCGCGGGGCAGCAACGAGGGCACGCAGGAACCACCTAAGAGAATGAAACAAACAAGGAACTCGAAGAACGGAGGCAAGACAAGGTTCTGATCAAGCCTCGTTTTTTTTATTCAAGTGTTGCGGTATATAAGCACTCAGGAGGGGAGGGGTAGGATAAGGAGTTGTCATGGGATGATTGGTTGGGGACTGGGTATCTGTCCTAGCTGATTGGTTATTCTGATGTGGGGGGTTCTTCTGGCCCTTGGGCACGCGGGCTTTCTTTCTTTCTTTTTTTTTTTAAATATATTTTATTGATATTTTACAGAGAGGAAGGGAGAGGGATAGAGAGCTAGAAACATCGATGAGAGAGAAACATCGATCAGCTGCCTCCTGCACACCTCCCACTGGGGATGTGCCCACAACCAAGGTACATGCCCTTGACCGGAATCGAACCCGGGACCCTTCAGTCCGCAGGCCGACGCTCTATCCACTGAGCCAAACTGGTTTGGGCAGGCACGCGGGCTTTCTTTGTCCTTGCTCTTTGTCCTTGCTCAATCAGGAAGTAGGGCTGACCAGGAAGTAAGACCCAACTGCTTTCATGGCTCCCGGCACTTTTGTTTCTTCCTGTCCCTGGTTAGGGACTAGAACCTCAGCATTCTCCCCAGTGGACTATCCAGGGAAATGTCTAACTGAGCCTCCTTGACTCCACTTTCCTTAGCTTCCCTAGGCCTAGAATTCTTGTTTCCCATTTTCTGCAAGTCCTTTGTGACTACTCTATGTGCTCAACCCCCTACTGGAGATTTCTTGCACACCCTGGGTTTCGCTTCGTCCATCTCCGACTGTTTCCCTTACTGGAGAATGAAACTGTGGATTGGGACTCCACACTCATTTCATGTCCAGGACATGTCTCAGTCACCCTTTCAACCTCTGAAAATACCCAACCACCAAGGCAGTACTCATAGTCCAATATTCCTGCTGTGACCCATGCACAAGGTTTCCTGGTTGCTATGGTGCCTGCTTTCTGTTCCCTGT
Organism: Plecotus auritus; assembly: GCF_963455305.1. Taxonomy (NCBI): domain Eukaryota; kingdom Metazoa; phylum Chordata; class Mammalia; order Chiroptera; family Vespertilionidae; genus Plecotus; species Plecotus auritus. The sequence goes on from NC_137782.1 coordinate 95,392,513, forward strand.
GTTGGTTTTGTCCTCTTCCAGAAGATAGTCTCAGGCTTGTCTATGGCTTCTGCAGAGAGACAGGGCACCAGGCACACCAGGCCACCCAAAATCAGGTGGGACACATCTCCCCCTAGACTAGGGCTCCACACCACATGGGCACAGAGATCTGGACGAGGACTCCCAAAATTTTGAGAAACATGCTCACTTGTCCAAATAATGGGCTTGGAAACATAACGTATGGTAAAAGCGAAACTTTTAATGGCTGTCTTGCAAGATCAGGTGTTTGGTGGGCAGGCACGCCCAAAGCAGTTACAACCAGCATTATATTCCCTAGTGCGCAGGTCTCCCCCCGCCCCCGCTCCCTGCCCCCAGTTCCTCATTGGCTGAGTGCTATGGGGTGTACAGCCTTTCCCAAACATTGCCTAGGTTTTATTATTTCCTATTTGATTATTTAAGAAGTGGGCTGTGGGCTTTTTAGTTGTCTCCATGTCCCTTTGTCCCTGTGGCAGGAAGTTCTTCCTGGGGTATGTGCCCTCTGAAATGTATTCAGTCTTTACAAGCTCCCTTGTTTTATTGAAATCTATCCTCTCTACCCTCCCCCATATCCTGTCTGTTACAGGGACTTTGCAGTTGCATTAACTAGTTAAGCAAAATGGGCTCTTAGTATTTTTCCAGTTAGGGTGAGATATGTTGAAAATGGTCCACTGAGGCTTATTCCTAACACTTATTAGGGGAATTGGGACCAAATTGACCAATAAAATATGTTGCCCTTAACAAGCCCTAGTTGAAAGTGGACAGGTTCTGATTTTAAAACAATCATTGGTTGTTTAGACACCCCTACCATTTGTACAGAAGCTTTACTCCAAGGGAGAGGGAAACTTAGATGGGTAGGGTTAAGAACCAATAAAGTAGCCCCGGTATCTACAAGGGTCTTAGTAACTTCCCCATTTATGATAATTTCAATTTCTCCTAAAGTATTAGTAAGGAGAAGGGGGAATACCCTCTCATAGTCCTGGAGAAGCCCTATGTTTGCTTCTGTTTTCTCTTTGTAAATCACACTTCAGTTTTTGTTGTTGTTGTTGTTGTTTTTTACAATCTTTCTTATGGTGACCTGGCTTTTTACAGCAAAAGACTTCTATACAGTTTCACAGCAGACCTTATTGAGTAATTCTGTTGCGTTGCTCCAAGAAACCAGTAGGAATATTAATTGAAATAGCCAGCATTACATGTTCTAACAGATAAATTTTTGTGAATCCATCAGGGTCCCAGATACAAATGAACAATTGTCAGTTACTCTATAGCTGAGCCCAGCTTTTCCCAAAGGGAGCTGTTAGAATTCCTACTCTTATTTTCCTTCAAGTGAATGGTAGTAGAGGAGATGGAAGGGGAAGGAAGAAGGAAGAGGAAAGGGAGGAGGAACCAAGATGGCGGCATAGGTAAACACCTGAACTGCTGCCTAGCACAACAATTTCAAAACTACAACTAAAAGACAAAACAGACATCATCCAGAACCACAGGAAGGCTGGCTGAGTGGAAATTCTACAACTAGAAGGGAAGAGAAAAGCACACTGAGACTCAGAGGAGCTGCGGAAGTAAAGACAGAGGTACGGAGGTGTGCGCGCGGAGAGGGCTGGCAACTGAGTACGAGGCTGGCTTTCTCAATTGGGAGGGAGACAAAAGCTCCTGACTGCTCTGAACTCCAGTTCTGGGCGAGACTCTGGGGACCCAGACTCAGACGGGGAGAAACTGGACTGTCTGGCAGTGGGCAAAACTCGAGGGTGGCTTTCTCTCAGAGGTGCTTGCAGCAATTACCGCGGGACACTGAGACCCAGGGGCCTCTTAGGGCAGGGCTGATGGGAAGCCATTGCTGTTTGCTCTGCCCTGAGATCCCATCCCACGAAGCCATTGCTGTTTGCTCCGCCCCGAGACTCCGCCCCATCCAAGCTGAGCGCAGAGGCTTTTGCATATGAAGGTCCTGGTTCTTTGAATTCTAAACTTACCTAACAAACTGCAGCTGAGTCAGTAAGACCCAGAACATCTAAATGAAGGCTGAAGGCCCTGCAGCAGCTTGCATTGCTTCATAGCTGGGCATCATTTAGGCACCTCCAAAACCCAAACACAGAAGAGGAATCTTCAGATCTCTCCGTAGCTCCTGCTGGGTGGTCTTAGGAAGAGGCTAAATTAGAACCTCATTGGAGATCCAAGAGACAGTGTACCCAGGGGTCAGAGTAGGACCATCCAGATTATAACTCCTCAGATCCATAAGGGACACACTCAGGGGGCAGACTCAGTGAGCACCAAAGCCCCACTGAAGCAATTCTTGTCTCATAAGGGTGTCTCCAGCACAGAATTCCTCCCAGTGATACCAACAACAATCAAGGCTTAACTACAACAAGATTGTGCACACAGCCCACAAAGGGGTGCACCAAGAGTGTCCACCTCAGGTAATTGGGGAGGCTGAGCCACTGGGCCCTATAGGTAACCTAGCACACAAAGCTACTCTACCAGCTCAGGGAAGCAACGAAAATGCGGAGACAAAGAAACAGATCACAAATGAAAGAAATGGAGGAAAGCAAATGACTGGATATAGAGTTAAAAACCAGGGTTATAAGGGTTTTCAAGAATTTTCTAGAAAAGGCCAATAAATTTAGTGAGACCCTCGAGGATATGAAAAAGGACCAACTAGAAATTAAGCATACACTGACTGAAATAAAAAATAATGTAGAGATCCAACAGCAGACTAGAGGATCGCAAGAATCAAGTCAAAGATTTGAAATACAAAGAACTAAAAAACACCCCACCAGAAAAGCAAAAAGAATCCAAAAATATGAAGATAGTGTAAGGAGCCTCTGGGACAACTTAAAGCATACCAGCATCCAAATTATGGGGGTGCCAGAAGAATAAAGAGAGCAAGATACTGAAAACCTATTTGAATAAATAATGACAGAAAACTTCCCCCACCTGGTGAAAGAAATAGACTTACAAGTCCAGGAAGTGCAGAGAACCCCAAACAAAAGGAATCCAAAGAGGACCACACCAAGACACATCATAATTAAAATGCCAGGAGCAAAAGACAAAGAGAGGATATTAAAAGCAGCAAGAGAAAAACAGTTTGGTACCTACAAGGGAGCACCCATATGATTGTCAGCTGATTTCTCAACAGAAACTATGCAGGCCAGACAGGAATGGCAAGAAATATTCAAAGTGATGAATAGCAAGAACCTACAACCAATATTACTCTACCCAGCAAAGCTATCATTCAGAATTGAAGGTCAGATAAAGAGCTTCACAGACAAGAAAAAGCTAAAAGAGTTCATGACTGCCAAACCGGAAATGCTGAAAGGTATTCTTTAACAAGAGGAAGAAGAAGAAAAAGGTAAAGATCAAATTATGAACAACAAATACATATCTATCAACAAGTGAATCTAAAAATCAAGTGAATAAAAAATCTGATGAACAGAATAAACTGGTGAATATAATAGAATCAGGGGCATAGAAAGGGAGTGGACTGACAATTCTCGGGGGGAAAGGGGTGTGGGGAGTGTGGGAAGAGACTGGACAAAAATTGTACACCTATGGATGAGGACAGTGAGGGGGGTAAGGGCAGAGGGTGGGGTGGGAACCAGGTGGAGGGGAGCTATGTGGGGGGGGGGGGGAAGAGGAACAATTGTAATAATCTGAACAATAAAGATTTATTAAAAAAAAAGAGGAAAGGGCAAGTCCTGACAAGAAAGCTCAGAAAGGAAGGTGGGGGGGGGGGGGGGATGGGGTGTAGGCATTTATTAGCTTCAGTATAGTTCTGAGATAGTCTTTAAAATTTCTTACTAATTTCCTTTTTTTTTTTTTGAAGAATTTCTTTTCTATGCTTCTCCTTAGAAGCTTCCAATTTCCAAATCAAGATATGCTTCACATATAGTCATTCAGTTTCATTTTAGATCCAGCATTTTTTTGATTTCTGCATGCAAAATATTAATTTAGATACCCAAAGACAACTGCATTTTGGCCATCTTTAAATTGTTAGTTTCTAGTTAAGTCTTCCCATTTCTGTAAAGCACTTGCAAGTAAAGTCTTCCTATCATAAGTATTAAATGAGGGCTGGGATTTGGGAGTTTCTGGTCTTGGAGGCACAAATTCTCATGTTATTTTTTTTTTACATATATGCAATCTGAGAACATTTTCTAGGAATGTCATGTAGTGGGTCCAAGTGTGCTGCTTATGGGTTAAGCTCCATGAGGCTCTCATCCCTCAAGTCACAATCCAACCCTATTATTTGCCTCAGTTTCTCTCCTAGCTGTCTAACACAACCAGAAGGGCTCAGGGCCCTGGCAGACCAAGCCTTATGGGGACCCTTGAATGAGCCTGTTAGTTAATGACAGTTGAATTGGGACTTTCCTATGGGGCTCCTGCATGTCATGGAGAATGACCTCTGACACCACAAAGATTCTTAGTTGCTTAAGAACACCAGAGAATCAGGCTGGAGGGAGGATGTGCCCCTTTATTTTCCGAGCTGAACTCTCATTTATATGGCAGTTTTAGCTCTGACTCTCAGAAAGCAATTCCAATTGAAAAGCCAAAATAAAAAACTTTTTTCCCTCCAGTCTCACCTTAGCCTGGGTCCTGTCAACCCTTAACTTTAGTTCCACCTCAAGAATTTTAATACAGCTCAAATAAAGTCAGACACTCTACCAAAAGCAAGGGAAGGTCCTGGATCCAAGAGAGAACTCACCCAAGTTCACCCAATGGGCAGGTAACCAGCAGTCTCAATGGGGCCTTTGCTGGATCCTAGTACCGGGCCCAGGTCCACCGGATGGTCCTGGGTGAACTTCTTTAGAATCCTGCCAACTATGCCAAGTAATGTTAACTTAAAAAAACATTCAAATCTTTAAGTAATTTTTGTGAGTTTATTTGAGCCAAACTTGACTATTTCTGGGAAGCAGAATCTCAATGTATTGGGATAATGCTCCAGGGAATGTCAGTTTTTCACCTTGTTTTATACATTACAATTAAAGGATGAGATGTAAGTGGGTTACATGAAATCCATTGGTGATAGATTAGAGAGGCGGGAGAAAGCAAAGTGAGGCGGGGGTGGGGGAGTGGGGGTGGGGGGGCGGGGACCTCTAGTATTGGAAAAAAGCAAAATGATAGACACATAGTTCTTTTACTTAGGTGGGAACAGGATAGTTAACAGTCAACAATTAACTCAATAACAATGACAATGAAGGAATTTATGGTCTCAGTCCTGGTGCCCAGGGCATTTTGTCGTGCCCTGAGGGGTCCAGAAAAAGGGAAGTTACAAGTTACCCTGACATTTCACAGGCATGTTATCTTAGATGCAAAAGAACAATAGGCTCAGTTAAGGTAAAGACTGACCTTTATTAGGGAAGATACTGGCCTAGGACAGTGGTCGGCAAACTGCGGCTCGCGAGCCAAATGCAGCTCACAAGCCGCGGTTTGCCACTCTGTTGACTAATGAGTTTGCCGACCACTGGGACAGGGGCTTAATCACAAGGAATAACAACAGCCTGTAATTATTGGAATTGAGAGTCTAGGTCAGTGGTGGGCAAACTCATTAGTCAACAGAGCAGCAAATAGCGGCTTGCGAGCCGCATGTGGCTCACGAGCCACAGTTTGTCGACCACTGGCCTAAGACATGACTACTCACTATAAACTGATTTTAGTTAAAGTTTTAATTTCAGACCATCCTTTGTAGTTACTAAAGTGAACCACACATTGTTTTATACATTACAATCAAAGGTGAACTTGGGTGAGTTCTCTCTTGGATCCAGGACCTTCCCTTGCTTTTGGTAGAGGGTCTGACTTTATTTGAGTTTTCAAACTGCAATGTAGGCCTTCCCTGAGTTTGTCAGGTTAACATGTGGCCCCATTTTTGTCCACACAGCCAACCAGTGCACATACACTAGAGGAGGACCGGTGCACGAAATTCATGCACGGAGGGGAGGGGTCCCCTCAACCCAGCCTGCACCCTCTCCAATCTGGGACATCCCTCTCACAATCCTGGACTGCTGGCTTCTAATTGCTCACCTGCCTGCCTGCTTGGTCACCCCTAACTGCTCACCCCCCTGCCCCCCCCCACCCCCCCCCGCGCCGGCCTGGTTGCCCCCAATTGCCCCCTCCCTGCTGGCTTGGTCACTCCTAACTGCCCACCCTGCCAGCCTGGTCACCCCCAACACCCCCCCCCCCCCGCCGGCCTGGTTGCCCATAACTGCCCCCCCCCCCCCCGCCAGCCTGGTCGCCCCACGCAGCCTGCTGTTCAGTCATTTGGTCGTCCCTCACTAACCCCCCAGCCAGCCTGGTCATAGGCAGCCATCTTGTGAGGTCATGAGGGTTAATTTGCAGTATTACCTCTTTATTATATAGGATATATACATTGTGTGTTTGTGTGTGTGTGCATGTATATGTACATTATATATATATATATATATATATATATATATATATAGAGTTGTTTTATTTTTTGTTAATCCTCACCCAAGGATATATTTTCCATTGCTTTTTTAGAGAGAGTGGAACAAAGAGAGGAGAGAGAGAGAAACATTGATGTGAGAGAGACACATCAAGCTCCCACACACATCCTGAGCCTGGCCTTGGACCTGCAACCCAGGTGTGTCCCCTTGACTGGGAATTGAATATGAGACCTTTCAGTGCTCGGGCCAACATTCTAATCATTGAGCATACCGGCCAGGGCACATATATATTTTTTATTTGAAAGAGAAGCCATGTAACTCATGCAATGGATTAAAAGTCATCAAGTATATTTAAATTTATGCGCTCATCATGACACTGGTCACCATGCCAGGCAAGGGGACCAACAGAGGACTTGGGAAAGTGGTAAAGAGGAGAATGCCTTCCCAGAGGGCTCCCCTAGTGCTGACCAAAGAGTGGAGGCTGTGGCTGGGAAAGCCCCGAGGACTGCTGTGGGCAGGCCTCAGACAGGAGGGTGGGGGGATTTCAGGGACCCCAGACCTTCACTCAGGGAGTCCCCAGGGAGTCTCAATGCAGCATACTCAATCTGTCGGGTATCTGTGTACCTGACCTCCACCCTCTAGATCAGGGTGGCCACAGAATTTGGGGAGCTCAGTGCAACATGAGAATGTGGGACCCCCGGGTTCAAAAGTAGTCAGATTTCAAGACAGCAGCCACAGAGCAGTAGACAGAGGCAGAGCTTTGTGACTGCCTAGGCCACATGCCCATGAGCCTCCCCATCCAGACCTCATCCTTCAGGTGTGAAGCTGGTGACTCCCAAATGAAAGGCCAGAAAGAGCCTGTTCCTAGGCCCTGCAGTTCCCCACCCTGGTCTTCCAGGCTGAGGGGCAGCTGCACCCGTTTTCTGGGGCCACGTGGGAAAGGACAGAGACCTACATAGAGCTGGGACCCCCCAAATCCACAAGCCAGCATCAGAAACCTCCCCTCCATCACTGAAGAGCCATGCACGTGCCCTGGTTTTGCTAATGGGCTGCCACTCAGGGTCCCAGCTCCAGGGCCCATGCTGCTGGGGGCACACAGACGGGAGGGGCCTTGAAGCCAGCTCACCCCTCTGGGTCCAGCTGGAGGGTGATTGTGAGGAGGCATTTGTGACATCAGCAGATGGGGGATGTCTAATGGCCTTTCCAGGCCAGGGGATGCAGCACCCGCTGCACAGCAGATGTCCTGTGTTGATGAGGACCGACGGCACCGGGACAGGCAGAGGCTCAGGGGCCCTGGCTGCCCCCCTGGCCAGCAGGCCCAGCCTCATTTAGGATGGAGTGGGCAGCACATGGGTGGACAGACGAGGGAGATGGACAGACATGCCACGCAGACCATCAGCGAAGAGGCTGCCCATCCGCTTTCAATTAATGGCACCGCCTTGTTCTGCTGCTTTTTTAACTCATAAAAAGTTGTCTTTTAAAAATAAAAATTAAAAAAAGAAGGAAACATAGTTGTCTTTTTGTTTTTCTTAAATGAAAGTGAATAGTTTTCAAGTCGCCATATGCTGACTTCAGCAGTTCACAGAGCTCGACCTTGAGGCCGGAATTTCCCAAGTGTGTGCACCTGAAGTGGGGGCCCGAAGGAAAACAGAGATGCCATTACAAAGACAGGAGGCTGGCCTGGTGGGCAGTCATCCGCTGTCCACCACCCCATGCATCCCAGCTTGGCTGCCCATCCTTTACAGACCTTTCTCTATCCTGCCTTTATACCATCACCTTAGGCCTGTGGCTAGGGATGCATCAACTGGGGGCCTGAGGAAAGTTTGCTGCCCCTCCCAGGCCTGTTTTACAGGGTGCGGAGAATTCGCATGTCTCTCAGGCTCCCAGGTGCTGCTGGTCCAGAGACCAGACTTGGAGAACTGCTGTCGTCATTGACATGCTCAGCAGTTTTGTGAGGGACCCAGGAAGAAGCTGAAGCTCAGAGAGTGGACGTCACTTGCCAAGGCTGTGCTGAAACTGACAGTGGCAGGATTGGAACCCATGCCCCACTGATCCCAGGACCACTGAGTACAGCCAGTACCTGCTTCTCACGTCAAGGCTGTTCCACAGACAGGGGTCCTGAGTCCAAGCCTCTTGGGGGAATGGCCTCAAACTTGATTATACATTGAGTGTCCTCAGGAGCTTTTAGATTTTTCTGGCTGCAGCTGGCTTATGGTGGGGTGCAGAGCAGACTTCTGCGGATGATGTGCTGCTCTCCCATGCTGCTGGCAGTATTGGAATAAACACGCATATATGATTCAACCCTGTCTCTGCTTAATTGGCTCGAGTAGTGACAGGCAACACGGACCCATTGATTGTCCAGTTACATATTCTGGCAACCATGAAGGGATGTAAGTGAGGGACTCCTCTGGGGTGAGTACTGGGGGTCCTACTTGCCTGGACTGGGGGTTCCTGGGCCTGAGGCCTGGACCCTTATCTGCAGCACTGCCAGGAATTTTCCTGTTTTGAGTCCCAGCTGCAGCCTCAGCAATCCCCTTTTGTCTCACCTGCAACCTAAGTTGAATCAAGTGTTTTTGTAGGAGGAATCAAGTGTGTTTGTATGGCACGAGAAGCAGTGGCTGCTTCCCGTCTGGGCTTCTGCCGAAAGCTAATTCCAGCATGTCAGCAGGGCTGAATCATCTGGAATGGCTGAGGGCATTTCCCCAAACCTGAAAAGGATGCATAAATGATTGCTGCCAGACCGCTGAGGGCATTTCAATCTACATGCTATTGCCTCCTGCTGGCCAAACACCTGAACAGCCATAGGCAGTTCTCCCCAACTGACAATGGATTCTGTATACTAAACCTTGCCTTTGATATGTATATCTACCTTGCTTTAGGACAATCTTACCTAATAAAAGAGAAACATGCACTCCGCTATGCCCACAGCCAATCAGAGTGAGTATGCAAATTAACCCAACAAAGATGGAGGTTAATTTGCATATGCAGGCACAGAGCGGTGTGAAGCCTGCTATGAGGGGAAGTGGGGCAGCAGAGGGAGCTACTGGAGTGGTGCTCCACACAGAAGCAAGGACTTGCGGGCTCTGGGCGGCCCAGGAGTGGGGACTTGCCGGCTCCCAGTGGAAGCGGGGACATGCCTGCTCCTGGGCAGCATGGGAGTGGGGATGTGCCAGTTCCCGGGCATCTGGGGAGCGGGGACTTGCCAGCTCCCGGGCGGCCAGGGAGTGGGGACTTTGCCGGCTCCTGGGCGGCTGGGGTGAGGGGACTTTGCCAGCTCCCGGTGGGAGTGGGGACGTGCCGGCTCCCGGGTGGCCAGGGAGCGGGGACTTGCTGGCTCCCGGGCGGCTGGGAGTGAAGCCAGGGGCCTATTCTTGCATGAATATCGTGCAACGGGCCTCTAGTTTATGTTAATAAAAAGCAAGGGGTCCAGAGAGACAGGAGGACTTGGTTTCTTTAGCTAAGTCTCCTCTAGCTCCCCAAAATGCCTTTCAAAATTATGTTTCATTTCTAGACTCTTTATTAATTTACCACAGTCCTTCTCCATATTCCTGAACCCTTCTAGATGCTGGACAAGACCCCTAGCAGGCTTCCTTGTAAGGAAGCATGTATTGGTGTGTACTGTGTATGGCATGGGAGGCATTTTAATGCCTCTCAATTGGACTTAAGGCATGCATATACTGGGTGATCCTGATCAGCTCTGGATAGCAAGAGCCCTCCAGCGGTCCTTGGCCTGGTCTCCGAGCCCTTAGCCTGATTCCCTCCAGGATGAGAGACAGTGCTCTGTTTCGGTGGTTTTTTTAATGCAGGGCATTCTGTGGTGTCTGTGGGTGGGCAGACAAGGAGCATGGTCTGAAGCTCTTGTCTGTAGGTTGTGCACACCTGTAAATATTGTACACAAGAGTGTCTCTGTTGATGTTTTGTGTCTCTTTGTTGTTTGGTTTAATTTGTTTAAGGATGGAGCACTTCCTGCTTTTCTGGGGCCCAGCTGCTTGTGGCAGGGATTGCAGGAACTTTAAGGCATTAGCCACCAGAAACTTTTAGCTGGTGAGAGTTCTCATCATCTGCTGTGCTGGGTTAGTGGGATATAAGATTCTAAGGCTACTGTCCCAGGCCATCCTTTTGAGCGCACTCATTTATTTACTGTAGGGTTTTTGTTTGTTTCTGTTGTTTTTCTTTAAGATTTCTTCTTATGCAAGTTTTCCTATTGTCACAGTCTATGCAGAAAGAAAAATATGGGAAATAAAACCTTCTACGCCCCGCCCCCCAAGTCTTTTTCCTAGGAGGATCAGATCTGCAGAAGTGCCCTTCAGCAAGTTGAGGAAATATCAATGGGGAGTCACTCCCATTTTTGTAAAGAAAAATAGTACTTTCACATTAAAGCCACTGAAGGCTAGTGAGTTTTCCTTGTTACAAAATTTGCCAAGAAAATTCCTTGGATCATAATAATTAGCTTTAAAATCTCAAAGTTGTTAAGACATAATAAATAGATGTAACTAAAATGAAGTGTTTATGATAAAGCTTTTCAGTGATAATTATATGTCCAAACATAATTTTCTAAAGTCTTTGGTAACTTAAAACTTTGGGTTTGCTGGGTTAAATAGTAAAAGTTATTAAATATCTAGGTATTCTGAAATAACAGGATACTGAAATATTAATTAATCTAAGTTTGCCTACTTTGGGATTTTCATTACAGAAAATCTAGATGATAGATTTAAATCTGTTAATGAATATGTCTTGTACTTTATTTGAATTATATCTCTCAAAAATATGAATGTATTGCTAATATGAGAAATGTTAATTAATTGTTACCTAAAATTTAAGATTTCTAAGAGTTAAAAATCTAACTAATTGGAAATAAATTATATGGTTTTAGTAATAGAAGGCATGAGGTATGGAGATACATTTTTGAAGGGAAAAAGTAAGTTGTTCTAAAGCTAAAGGAATAAGAAGATTTGTGAAAATTATAGGATTGTGAAGAGAAATCTTAAAAGGAAATTATAGGTAATCTGAATAATTTTTTTTATTTTAAAATTTTTTTAATTGTTTGAAGTATTACAAATAGTAGTACATGTGTCTCTTTTTCCCCCCCATTGACCTCCCCCAGCCTCCCCTTCCCCCCAGTACATGCCTTTACCTGCCCCCCCACCCAGTGTCTTTTATCCATTGGTTATGCTTATATGCTTGCGTACAAGTCCTTCAGTTGATCTCTTACAGCACACCCCCAAAACCTCCTCTGCCTTCCCGCTGTAGTTTGACAGTCTGTTCAATGCTTCTTTGCTTCTGTATCTATTTTTTTCCCCTTTTCTTTCCTTTAAAAAATCTTGCCTCTGCAGACTAGAAATAAACATATAATAACAAAAAATGTTTGAGTCCCAATTTCAATGTCCAACAGTTCTGAGTCCCCGTTTCAATGTCAAACAGTTTCTTATGTGTACATGTCAGCAATGATATCTGGATGGTGGGCACATGGTGGCAATGCAGGTCTGACCCTCTCTGGTTTGGTCCTAGGCAACCTGCTGCGTCACACAGCTTCTAACTGCTAGCGTGGCAAGGCGTCGTCAGCGTCTCCCATCTCTGGACTGTTTCTCCTCTTGTCTTCGTGGTTGGAGCAGACCTGTCAATTCCTCTCTGTTGCAGGAATCCACCTGGTCTTGGAGTTGTTTTCTGAAAATATACAAACATATTCTTGACCAAAAGTTAATAAAGGAATCTTTTCTATATAATTGATTTGGGATCCTTTTTATTTTTGCCCAAACGATTTTCCTTTGTCTTATTTAGACACCATGTGTGTTTTTCATGGGTGTCTTGCTGTTAGCATTACAAATGAAAATTAATTTTGTAAAGTAAAAATTTTCTAGATGTAATTTACTTCTAGGATATTTTTCCTTACATGATATTACCCTACTATCCCCCCTTTTTTGATTAATGGAGGCTTTTGTAAATTTTATAATGCAGTCTTGATAACTTTAAATTTTAATTTTTTGCACAAAAATATGGCTGCTTTAGTTTCATTGCATGTTCAAGAATTTTACCATGAGATGAACTACCAATAGAAATTTTGGTTAACACTTTAGGAACAGCTTTTTGTCCAGTACAATTAAATTTTCTTGAATATTCACTTATTTGAATTAGCCTATTTAATTTAATCTGAAAACTTTATCATTATTTTACTGTCAAATTTAATACTCTATCAACAATCTTAGTTTACCCTGTAAATATTAGTGGAAAGGATTATTTGCATTCTTGAGTAGGCCTTGAGCATTCCTGGTGCTAGGCTGGATTTAGATATAGGGCAGCTGCTGTCAGCCGGTAATCTGAATAATTTAATTAGATAAGTGAATCTAAAGTAAGCTAATACAGAATTTGTTTAGTTCCTTTGCAGTCTGTTAAAGGGGAAAAAGTTTTTCATATATTTGCTTAGGAAGCAAAAGTTCTATACATTATTGAAATAATTATATATTGTGTTATTTTAATCAGGTACTTAATTACTTTTAAAAAGGTAATCTTCTTAATTATGGGAACTGAAGTTTTACTAATCTATGTTTGTGATTAATACCCTTTTGTCACTTTGTGTGAATTAATAGCCTATCTAATACTGTTCAATGATAATGATGATATATAATCTTTCAGTAAAATAAGTTTGACAATCTACCCAGGATTTGAATTTTAAGAAACTTTTTTTGACCTAGAATTGGCTTTAGGTCATTCCAATAGGCCCTGGAATGCCTCCAGGATTTGTTTTCTCTTTTTATGAAGGAAAATTTTATATTTAAGGTAGATGGGAAGTTTTGTCAAATAAAGAAATAATAATTATATTCTATTTATATATGCATATTATTAAAATACTAGAGGCACGGTGCACAAAATTTGTGCAGGGGGGGTGGGTGTGTCCCTCAACCCTGCCTGCACCCTCTCACAATCTGGGACTGCTGGCTCCTAACCACTTGTCTGCCTGCCTGCCTGATTGCCCCTAACTGCTTCTGCCTGCCAGCCTGATCGCCCCCTAACCACTCCCCTGCTGGCCTGATCGCCCACAACTGCCCTCCCCTGCCAACCCAATGGCCCCCAACTGCCCTCCCCTGCTGGCCTGATCTCACCCCCAACTTCCCTCCCCTGCCAGCCTGATTGCCCACAACTGTCCTCCCCTGCTGGCCATCTTGCAGTAGCCATCTTGTGGTGGCCATCTTGTGATGATGTCGTGCGAGGGTGTCGCGCCACCTAGGCTTTTATTATATAGGATATTTTTATGTGCTTTAATTTATAACTAATTGTTACTAGTTATAATATTGTGGAATATTGTGTTTTGCAGAAAGGACAGGATCCCATGTCATTTGCATTATAATCAAATCCATAACCATGTCATTTTAAATTTCTTCTTTTCATTTAGAGACAGTCACTGTTTTGTTATAATACATTTAGAAAAGTTACATCTTCTGAGGGATCCATGGAAAGGACTCTGACATTTTCAGCTCGTCCTCTTCAAACTGGATGAAAATTACTAGAACTCTATAGAGTATCTGTATTTATAGAAGTACTAGCAGGAAAAATCTGGAAAAACAAAAAGAGATTATTGGACTGAGTGAACTGAAGAATTATACAGTTTTTGTAACTTTTGTTGAAAGTATTGCTGATTCTTAAGCTTTTTTGTTTTTCAGATACAAGGAAGCATTTTTAAAGCAATTAGTAAATTATATATTTCTTTCCCTACCTGATCCCTCTGGAATTTGGCAGTTCTTAATGAGTGAGTCATGGCTATACATTTCTTTGCATGAATTCAATAAGACCAGTTTCCAATTATGGTTTTATTAACAAGGACTTTGGAATGTCATATCTAACATGCCTAGACTCTGGTTGTCTACCAGAAAGCTTTAAGGAATGAAGCTAACAAGAGCCCCTTGGAGAAAAGCCTGGTATCTTACTTGGTCACATGGTTCATGGCAGTCTTTCTAGGTAAGAAACAGAGGTTACTTTCCTGAAAGATGGCAAGGAAAGAACCTCAAGACATCATTGGGGACCTCAAGAACAGGGAGGAAGTCACCCAAGTCTACAGGTAGTGCAGGCAAACCTGATGGCAACTAGGTGGCTCAGCTTCTTTGCTCTGTAGGGCTAATTAAAGCTTGATCATGAGATTCCAACAAAGCATTCGTTTAAGCCTCTGTGATCAACTGTTATTTTTTTTATTGTTTAAGGTATTACACATAGTACCGTGCTTCCCCGAAAGTAAGACATCCTCTGAAAATAAGACCTACTTACAGGTTTCCTTCTGAGTGAAATATAAGGCATCCCCCGAAAATAAGGCCCCCAGGCTCTGTCTCAGAATGAAAATTAATTTACCGTAAACTGGTCACTAGGGCTGCCCCGACTGGCGTCTAGCAACCAGTGACGTTACGCGGAGTCCTGACATCACTGCTGTGTGGAGGCGGAGCGGAGGTCGGAGTGAGCGGTGAGCATGGGGCAGGAGAGAGGAGGAGACTTTTGCAGATGCGTGTAGAAGAACAGGAGGATTAGAGCGGACGGGACGCGGCGAAGGTGGTGAGTGCTGGTCTGTCTCTGGTGACACTACCTGATGCTCGCGGACGCCTTCATGATGACTGAAGGTTCTCAATCAGTGGCAGACCCTGCTCCAGCCCAGATCCAGGCCCCAGCAAGCCCAGTGACAGTCCCCAGGCAGGCCCCAGGGGTTAAATGTCTGATAAAGGGGTAGGGGGGATGTCTGGTGAAGGTGTTCAGTGGCACAGGGGTGGGGGGAGGGGGATCACTTAAAATGACACATGAGGATCAGAGGGGACAATCAAAATGACACAGGAGGATCAAAAGGGGTTACTAAAATGGTAATTCCCCCCTCTGATTCTCCTGTGCCATTTTGATTCTCCCCTCTGATGCCCCCTGTGTCATTTTGAGTGATTCCCCTCCCCCCACCTTGATACCCCAATTCCTTTTTTTTTTACCCCTAGAAATGAGCACAAAAAGAAAAAGCTACTCCGTGGAGTACAAGAAAGGAATCGTGGAAGACTCTTGGGGCCAAAATCTTACTGCTTTCTGCAAAGAGAAGATGTTGAGTATCCGATTGGTCCGAAAATGGCGAGCAGAGTATGGTAACCTCATTGAACAAGTGGACAAGGGTAATGCTAAAAAGCGCAAGTGTGGATCAGGCCAGCAACCATTATTTTCCGAGCTGGAAGACCTGATCTGTGAATGGGTTGTTGACAGGAGAGCAAAGGCTTTGGTTGTGAATAGGGCTCAGATTCAAGAATTTGCCCTTGCAATGGCACCACAGTTTGACATAGCCCCCAAAGACTTCAAAGCATCACAACACTGGCTGGATAATTTCCTTCAGGGAAGTGAACTGTCTTTAAGAAGATCTACAACATTGTTTAGGTTGGAAGATACTCAAGTTATTAAGCGAGCACTTGCATTCAAGTCCTTTATTGATGATGCTGACTTCTCTAAATACAATATTTCCAACATGATTGCTATGGATGAAACTGCAGTGTTTATGGGCCAATCATCTCAAACAACAATTGAACAGCGGGGTGCCTCCTTAGCGTACATTCCCTCCACTGTTTACGAAAGTGCACGTGTTTCCTATATTTTGGCAATTTGTCTGGATGGCACTAAAATCCCACCTTTAATCATTTCTATGGGCAAGAAGGAAAAGATTGAATGTGTTTTGGGCGTTTTTATTCTTGAAACTGAAAAAGCCTGGGCCACACAAGCAGTTATAAGGAAATGGGTCGATTTAATGCTGCCGCTTGTTATGCGAGGGAGCCAAAGAGGTCTGCTAGTCTGGGATGTAGCCAGCACTCACCGCGCTAAAGACATGAAGACATTTCTTCACGAAAGAAAAATAGATTAGATAATGATTCCCGCAGGAATGATGGCCTATCTCCAGACTCTTGATATTGCAATAAACAAGCCATTCAAAGACAATTTGCGCATGGAAATTAATGACTACATTGAAAATGGAATGGAGAGAAATCAGCGTGGAAACTTTGTGAAACCTAAACTGCAAGAAGTTGTGACTTGGGTGAAGAATTCATGGGAGAAAATCACTGACAGTTGCATTGCAAATGCACTGCGAGCAGGCTACCTTGACAAGAAGTACTCATTTAAAGACAGTGCTGTTGCTAAACATGAGAGATTTGGTCCACTGATTCTGAAAGAAATGGAGTCACAAGAAATTCACCAGGAAATTCAGGAATTGGATTGTTATAATGATGTTCCAGAAGATGATGACATGATTGTCATTGAATAAATGAGTAAATTCTTGATACTGTAGGATTCACAGTTTGTCTGGTTTGTGTTGACAACTACTGTACTACCGTACCATATAAAGGTAATAAATTTCCTTTATTTTCATTTAACAATAAATGTGTACCATATTCTTCTTCATGGAAAAATAAGACATCCCCTGAAAATAAGAGCTAGTGTGTCTTTGGGGGCAAAAATTAATATAAGACACTGTCTTATTTTCGGGGAAACACGGTAGTACATATATCTCTTTTTTTCCCCTCATTGACCTTCCCACAGCCTCCTCTACAACCTGTCACATGCCCTCATCCCCTGCCCACATCAGTGTCTTGTGTCCATTGGTTGTGCTTATATGCATGCATACAAGTCCTTCGGTTGACCCTCTCCCCTCCTCCCCAACACTCCTCAGCCTTCCCACTGTAATTTGACAGTCTGTTTGATGCTTTACTGCCTCTGTATCTATCTTTTTGTTCATCAGGTTATAATGTTCTTTATTTTCCATAAATGAGTGAGATCATGTGGTACTTTTCTTTCATTGCCTGGCTTATTTCACTTAACGTAATGCTCTCCAGATGCTGCTGCAAATGGTAAGAATTCCTTCTTTTTTATAGCAGCGTAGTATTCCATTGTGTAGATGTACTACAGTTTTTTAATCCACTCATCTGCTGATGGGCACTTAGGCTGTTTCCAAATCTTAGCTATGGTGAATTGTGCTGCTATGAACATAGGGGTGCACATATCCTTTCTGATTGGTGTTTCTAGTTTCTTGGGATATATTCCTAGAAGTGGGATTACTGGATCAAATGGCAGATTCATATTTAATTTTTTGAGGAAACTCCATACTGTTTTCCACAGTGGCTGCACCAGTCTGCATTCCCACCAGCAGTGCAAAAGAGTTCCTTTTTCTCCGCATACTCCAGCACTTGTCGTTTGTTGATTTGTTGATGACAGCCATTCTGACAGGTGTGAGATGGTACCACATTGTCGTTTTGTTTTGCATCTCTCGGATAATTAGTGACTTTGAGCATGTTTTCATATATCTCTTGGCTTCCTTCTGTCTTCTTTTGAAAAGTATCTATTTAGGTCCATTGTCCATTTTTTTATTGGATCATTTATCTTCCTTTTGTTATGTTGTATGAGTTCCCTGTAAATGCTGGAGATTAAACCTTTATTGGTGATAACATTTGCGAATATGTTCTCCCATACAGTGGGGTTTCTTGTTGTTTTGTTGATGGTTTCTTTTGCTATGCAAAAGCTTTTTATTTTGATATAGTCCCATTTGTTTATTTTCTCTTTAGTTTCCATTGCCCTAGGAGCAGTATCAGTGAAGAAATTGCTTTGGCATTAGTCTGAGATTTTGCTGCCTGTGGATTCCTCTAGTATTTTTATGGTTTCCTGTCTTATGTTTAAGTCCTTTATTTATTTTGAGTTTATTTTTGTGTATGGTGTAAGTTGGTGGTCTAGTTTCATTTTTTTGCATGTATCTGTCCAATTTTCCCAACACCATTTATTGAAGAGACTGTCTTGACTCCATTGTATGTTCTTGCCTCCTTTGTCAAATATTTATTGAGCATAGTGGTTTGGGTCGATTTCTGTGTTCTCTACTGTATTCCATTGGTCTATATGTCTGTTCTTGTGCCAGTACCAGGCAGTTTTCAGAACAGTGGCTTTGTAATACAGCTTGAAATCTGGTATTGAGATGCCACCTACTTTGTTCTTCTTTCTCAAGATTGCTGCAGCTACTCGGAATCTTTTTTAATTCCAGATGAATTTTTGGAGAGTTCTTTCTAGGTCTGTGAAATATGCCATTGGTATTTTAATGGGCAGTGCATTGAATCTATAGATTGCTTTGGGTAGTATGGACATTTTGATGATGTTGATTCTATCAATCCATGAACTCAGTATGCTCTTCCATCTATTTATGTCTTCCTCTATCTCTTTTTTCAATGTCCTTTAGTTTTCTGAGTATAGGTCTTTTAGCTCCTTAGTTAAGTTTATTCCTAGATATCTTAATTTTTTTGGTGTGACGGTAAATGGGATTGCTTTTTTAGTCTCTCTTTCTGTAAGTTCACTATCAGTGTATAGAAATGCCATAGATTTCTTGGCGTTAATTTTGTCTCCTGCTACATTGCTGAATTCATTTATTAAGTCTGTTAGTTTTTTGATGGAGTCTTTAGGGTTTTTTATGTACTATATCATGTCATCTGCGAATAAGGACAATTTTACTTCTTCTTTTCCAATTTGGATGCCTTTTATTTCTTCTTCTTGTCTAATTGCAATGGCTAATACTTCCAGTACTGTCGAACAGGAGTGGTGAGAGTGGGCATCCCTGTCTCGTTCCTGTTCTTAGGGGAAATGGTTTTAATTTTGCCCATTGAGTATGATGTTGGCTGTGGTTTTATCATATATGTCTTTTATTATGTTGAGGTATGATCCTTCTATTCCCACCTTGTTGAGAGTTTTTATTAAGAAAGGGTGTTAGATTTTGTCAAATGCTTTTTCTGAATCAATTGATATGACTATGTGATTTTTATCTCTCAATTTGTTTATGTGATGTATCACATTTATTGATTTGCAGATATTGTACCATCCTTGCATTCCTGGGATAAATCGTACTTGGTCATGGTGTATCATCTTTCTGATGTACTGCTGAATCCGATTTGTTAGGATTTTGTTGAGGATTTTGGCATCTATGTTCATGAGGGATATTGGCCTGTAATTCTTTTTCATTGTGTTGACTTTATCTGGTTTTGATGAGCTTGGAAGTGTTCCTTCCTCTTGAATATTTTGGAATAGTCTGAGGAGGATAGGTTTTAGTTCTTCCTTGAATGTTTGGTAAAACTCCCCTGTGAAGCCGTCTGGCCCCGGGCTTTTGTTTGCTGGAAGCTTTTTGATGACTGCTTCAATTTCTTCCATAGTTATTGGGCTATTGAGATGTTTAGATTCTTCCTGATTGAGTTTTGGAAGGTTGTATTTTTCTAGAAATATGTCCTTTTCCTCCAGGTTATCCAGTGTGTTGAAGTAGAGTTGTTCATAGTATTTTTTAACAATCCTTTGTAGTTCTCTGGGGTCTGTTGTTATTTTGCCTCTTTCATTTCTGATTTTGTTTATTTGGGTCCTCTCTCTTTGCTTCTTGGTGAGCCTGGCTAGAGGTTCATCAATCTTGTTTATCCTTTCAAAGAACCAGCTCTTGGTTTCATTGATCTTTTGTATTGTTTTTTTTTTGTCTCTATGTCGTTTATCTCCACTCTGATCTTTATTATTTCCTTCCTTCTACTTACACTGGGCTTTTCTTGTTGCTCTTTTTCTAACTCTCTGAGTTGTAGGGTTAGGTAATTTATTACCATATTTTCTTGTTTTTTGCAGTCGGCTTGTAGAGCTATGAACTTCCCTCTCAAGACTGCTTTCACTGTGTCCCTTAGATTTTGGATTGTTGTGTTCGCATTGTCGTTTGTTGCCATGATGTTTTTTATTTCTTCTTCGATCTCTCTGGTAACCCAGTCATTGTTTAATAGCATGCTGTTTAGTATCCATGTGTTTGATTTTTTGGATTTTTTTTATCGTCATTGATTTGCCATTGTGATCTGAGAAGATGCTTGATATGATTTCTATCTTCTTGAATTTGAAGAGACTTTGCCTGTGACCCAATATATGGTCTATCTTTGAAAATGACTCATGTGCACTTGAGAAGAATGTATATTCTGTGGCTTTGGGGTGAAATGCTCTGAAGATGTCAATTAATTCCATCTGATCAAGTCAGTCATTTAGGATTGATGTTTCTTTGCTGATTTTTTTGTTTAGAGGATTTGTCCAATGGTGATAGTTGGGTATTAAAGTCTCCTACTATGATTGAATTGCTGTCAATCTCTCCCTTGATATCCTCCAGATGTTTTTTTTTTTATGTATTTGGGTGCTCCTGTATTGGGTGCATATAGGTTTACCAGAGTTATTCCTTCTTGTTGGATTGTTCCCTTTAGTATTATGAAGTGGCCTTCCTTATCTCTTGTTATGTCCTTCACTTTGAGATCTAATTTGTCAGATATAAGTATTGCTACCCCAGCCTTTTTTTCATTTACATTTTCCTGAAAAACCTTTTTCCATCCCTTCTCCCTCAGTCTGTGTGCGTCTTTTTTTCTGAGGTGTGTTTCCTGTAAACAGCAGATATATGGGTCATGTTTTCTTATTCACTCAGCTACCCTATGTCTTTTGATTGTGGCATTTAATCTATTAACATTTAAAGTTATTATTGATACATACTTGTTTGTTGCCATTTTTATGCTTTACCCCTGTGTTCCTTCTTCGCTTCTTATTTCTTCTTTTACAGCAGACCCTTTAGCATTTCTTGCATTGCTGGTTTGGTGGTAATAAATTCCCTAGTCCTTTTTTGTCTGTGAAGCTCCTGATTTCACCCTCAATTTTAATTGATTGCCTTGCTGGATACAGTATTTTTGGATTCAGACCCTTTCTTTGCATGACTTTGTATATTTCATTCCATTCTCTTCTGGCCTGATGTGTTTCTGTTGAGAAATCAGTCGCTAGTCTGATGGGGGATCCTTTGTAAATAACTCTCTGTCTTTCTCTGGCTGCTTTTAAGATTCTTACTTTGTCATTGGTGTTTGTTAATTTCATTATAATGTGCCTTGGTGTTGGTCTTTTGGGGTTCATTTTGCTTGGGACTCTGTGAGCTTCTTGGATTTGTGTGAGTTTTTTCTTCCCTATATCAGGGATGTTTTCTGTCATTATTTCTTTAAACAGGTTTTTCTATTCCTTGCTCAGTTTCCTCTCCTCCTGGCACCCCTATTATGCGGATGTTGTTTTGTTTCGTGTTGTCCCAAAGTTCCCTTAGGCTCTCCTCCTGTTTTTTAATTTTTTTTTTCTAGATGCTGCTCTGCTTGGGTATTTTTTCCTACCTTGTCTTCTAGCTCACTGATGTGGTCCTCTGCTTCTTCTAGTCTACTGTTGATGCTTTCTATTGAGTTCTTTATAGCAGTGACGTCATTTTTCATTTCTTCTTGGTTCTTCTTCATTTCCTCTTGGTTCTTACACATATTGTTGAATTTGTCTTCCATTCTTTTCAGCCACCTTATGACTATTTCAGGTTGCTTGCCTCCACTTTGTTTACTTCCTTTTCTGGTGATGCCTCCTTTTCTTTCATATGCAGGCTGTTGCTTTGTCTCCCATGATCTCTCTTCCCCCAGGTTTTGGTTATGTAGTTCTCTCTCTCCTTTTCCTAGGCGAAATCTGACCTTTCTTTGGGAAGGTGCAGAGCTCCTCAGAGTCCACGTATTAGCCTTGCTTGGGGTCCGGTGTAACTGGGCTCGCAGCTCTTCCCTGGGTGTTGTTTTTGTAGATTCCGGGATTTTTAGACTTCCGATAACAGCGACTCTCCCTTCTTAAGCAGAGCCATGGAGATATTGTTTGGTGGTCTGAAAGCAAAGCCGGCATGTCACATGGATAGTCTCTTCTCTGGATAAGTGAGTTAGGTACCAGAACCGCTGTGGGTGCCATCAGGCTCAGCTCTGCTTTTAGCAATGTCTGGAACTCTTTGCTCTTCCGTACCTCTGTACCTTCTACCAGTCTAGATGTGCTTTTCTCTTTCCTTCTTGTTGTAGAACATCCTCTCAGCCAGCTTTCCTGTGGTTCAGGATGATATCCATTTTTTCTTTTAGTTGTAGTTTTGATGTGGTTGTGCAAGAGAGCAAGTTCAGGTGTTTACCTATGCTGCCATCTTGGTTCCTCCCCTCCGACCATAATTTCTTTATTGTCAATAATTTTTGACTGTTAACTATCCTGTTCCCACCTTAGTAAATGAAGTATGTGTCTATCATTTTACTTTTTATCTAATCCCAGAGGTCCCACCCACTTTCTTTTCTCCCGCCTCTCTAATCTATCACCAATGGAATTCATGTCACCCACTTACGTCTCCTCCTTTGATTGTAATGTATAAAACAAGGTGAAAAACGGCTGTTCTCTGGAGCATTATCCCAATACATTGAGATTCTGCTTCCTGGCAATTGTCAACAGTTTCACTCAAATAAACTCACAAAAATTCTTTACAAGTTTGAATTTTTTTTTACATTAACACCCCCATGTGAGGATTAACAAAAAAATAACAAACAAAGAGCAGGATTGCTCTCCTCCTGCTCTGAGGGCCAGCGGTCCTCACCTCAGGGTGTCAGAGTGGCCTCCTTGAAGCTGAGAGAATCCCCGCTCACCTTGTTCAGTGTCCAGAAGCCACCTTCCTCCCGCAGCTGCTGCCCTTCCTCCATCTTCGAATCCAGTGGGCAGGTAGACCTTCAGTCTCTCTCTGGTTCAGACGCTCCCACTGCCTCTCACAGGAGCTTTGGAGATTCCACAGGGCCCACCTGGATGGGTCCGGAGGGCCTCTCCATCTCCAGGCCGGTAACCTCATCACACTTGCAAAGTCCCTTTTGCCACATAAGGTGACTGATTCACAGTTTCCAGGGATTAGTGTGTGAACATCTTAGGGGGCCCTTATTCAGCCAACCACACCCAGGAACTGCCCAATCTTGGACACACCGGTATGGTTGGTCATCTATTAGGGTTTCACCTCCTCTCCCTTGCCCTGACCAGCCACTTTCCATTATTCCACTGTAGCCACCCGTTCCCCCAGGTCTGTCCCCCTAAGTCTGTCCCTCCGGGTCTGGATGCAGGACACAGCCCTCCTCCTTGCACCCATATAGCCAGGAGCCTGGATCCCAGTTGACGAGTGATACTGGGTGACACCAGTGTCTTTCACCCAGATGTGGCCAGAATGATTCATCTCAACCCGGCGGTGTGACCTTTTGAAGATTAATTAACCTTTTTGGGGCCAAAATGGCCTTTATGGATGAGAGGCATAACCTTCACCTTGGACGCTGTGGGATGCAGTGACAGGGACTGTGCGGTCCCTCCCAGGGGCATGAAGCCTCCTATGGGCGCTGTGCTTCCATCACATCCCACTGTCACGGGAGGATTCACGCTGTTGGAGACCGGGTGTAAGCTGACACGGTCCTTGCACCTGAGGGGACTAGCAAGGCTGTCCCCTACCCACACAGTTTTCCCAGGCTTGTTGGATGGCAGTTATCAGTAGAATGAGAGCAACCTTTCATAGCTTACCAAGAAGTCTGTGACTATTTACTGATATTTGCTGTACTGAGAATTTGTCCTTCTGCTCTGTCTCTCCCTTAGAGATTAAGAGGAACAAAGAATACATTCCTCTTGACAGACCTCCTATTCAGTGTTTTGTGTATAAAAGGCATTACGCAGTTAATAAACTTGCTGCAGTCTCTCGATGACCTGTAGTCCTCCCGATTCCGCTTTCCTGTCTTTCTTTCTTTTCTCAATTCCCACCTCCCTACCTCAGCTTGGTTCAACCTGTCAGGCTGGCCCTGGCAATTGGCGCCCGAACAGGGACCTGAGGACTTGGGAAGCAGACGGTGAGGAACTCCTCCGGATAAAGAGTACACTCGTTAAAGTAAGGGAGGAGCAATTTTTTGATAGTCGGGAGTAAAGCATGGGACAGCTATATTCTAGGGAAAGTACCCTTTATAGGCAAATGTTGAAGTCTATATGATCATAAAATAATGTGGTTTCTTGTTCAAATTAAAATCTTAGTTTGTATTTGGAATTTAAAATCTGTAATAAGTGAAACTCCACTATTAAAACCACCTCTGGTACAGAGAAATTCAAAGGTGGCAGGAGAGGGCAGAGCTATCTGCTCTCCTGCAATAAGATTACTTAAGGTTTCATTTAAAAATTATAGAAGAACTCGCAGGGAAATACAAATCTTGGCCAAACTGGGTATTAGTTATTACTTCAGAGAGCAAAAAAGAAAGAAAAAATTTAAGATCTGTCTATCTTTTAAGCATGAAAAGAAATTTGGCCAGATCTGTTACTAAAACTTCTCCCGAAGCAAGCAGGATATGGGGGAAGGGAGACACGTGGAGAGCCAATATAGAAGCCCACTCTCCCAGTATGCTAATTTAAAGTTTCCTTTCTCGCCATGAAAAAGTAAAGATGGCATAAAGGAACCAAAAGGAGAAGACACAGGCTAGGTTCTAGCAGCAGGATTGGCATTTCCATAATAAAGAGTTTTAAAATGCTAATAAACCTTGTTAAAAAGTTAACTTTTAAGGCCTTCAAGAAAATAAGTAAATTTGTCTCTGTTATAGAATTTATCCATAGTAAATACTTTAAAATAATTATAATTAACTCTAGAATCTCAAAGAAATTGTTAAAATATAGATAATATATTAATTATAAAAATCTAAATAGCCCAGGTGAGGGCTGGCTATACCTTTTGTAAATAGAGGAAGGGTAGATGCCCTTTCCCCAGCAGGACAGGTAGACCAGTTCCTACCAATAGTCGTTCTTTAAGGACAATTTTTGCATTTGAATACTTGCAGGCTTGCTACTCAATTTCCCCAGGCAAAGAAAAATCATAGCCTTTTTAAAAGGTCAAGTGGCTAGCCTAGGCCTGTTAATCAAAAGATAAAAACTTGTTTAATCTGAGTTTATTTCCTCATAAAAAACCTAGAGGACAGAATTAAAACTATTAATTGATTAAGAAAATAAGTGTTATTAATCTAGGAACTACTGTTTAATTTGCCAACTTTAAAAGTTCAAAGTGCAAATTTAATTAGGAGAAATTATATAGTTATAGTAATTAAATATCTAAAGTATAAAAAATTATTAAGAAAATAAAATATTATGTTTTCTCTGAAAATAATTAAGAATTTAAAAAAAGTTACTTATTAGTCTAATTAAAAAAGAGGATTAATTCTATGATCCCAACCAAAATTTTTCTATACAAAAACTAGTTTAAAATCTAATTAATATCTTAAAATAATTATAAAAGGTATTATAATCTTTAAATCATATATAAATATAAATATAGATATATATTTGATAGTTTTTTTTCATGTTAAAATTTCAAGGCTTTAACAGAGATAATTCTTGGAAAGCTCCAAGGGCCCAGAGTAATAAAAGAAATTTATTCTCTCTTCTTAAAGGAAAACTTTTTAAATTTAACAGATCTAATATACTTGAAATTACATAGAAAGTCTTATCAAATAAAAATTAATAACTATATTTTAAATATTATAAAGGTTTTAGCCTCTAAGGAGGGCAAAATATTTCTTAAAATTCAATAGCAAAATTTTAAGACGGAATTTAAAGTAACAAAAACCCTCCATTAATCAAAAAAAAAGGGGGGGATAGTGGAAGAATATCATGTAAGGAAAAATATCCTGTAAGTAAATTACATCTAGAAAATTTTTACTTTAAAAAATTAATTTTCATTTGTAATGCTAACAGCAAGACACCCATGAAAAACATACATGGTGTCAAAACAGGCCAAAGGAAAACTGTTTGGGCAAAAATAAAAAGGATCCCAAGTAAAATTCATAGAAAAGATTCCTTTATTAACATTTGTATATTTTCAGAAAACAACTCCAAGACCATGTAGATTCCTACAACAGAGAGGAATTGACAGGTCTACTCCAACCACGAAGACAATAGGAGAAACAGTCCAGAGATGGAAGACGCTGACGACGCCTTGCCATGCTAGCAGTCAGCAGCTGCGCGTTGCTGCAGGTTACCCAGGACCAAACCAGAGAGGGTCAGACCTACATTGCCACCATTTGTCCACCATCCAGATATCAACTATTTTCCGTTTGCTTCCAATTTACTTCCGAACCATCGGACCTAGCATCCGATCCCTGCAAATAGGGCTACATGAACTCCGCGTAAAAAAAACAAAGAAGGGGGATCTGTTGGAGACCGGGTGTAAGCTGACACGGTCCTTGCACCTGAGGGGACTAGCAAGGCTGTCCCCTACCCACACAGTTTTCCCAGGCTTGTTTGGATGGCAGTTATCAGTAGAATGAGAGCAACCTTTCATAGCTTACCAAGAAATCTGTAACTATTTACTGATATTTGCTGTACTGAGAATTTGTCCTTCTGCTCTGTCTCTCCCTTAGAGATTAAGAGGAACAAAGAATACATTCCTCTTGACAGACCTCCTATTCAGTGTTTTGTGTATAAAAGGCATTACGCAGTTAATGAACTTGCTGCAGTCTCTCGTTGACCTATAGTCCTCCTGATCCCGCTTTCCTGTCTTTCTTTCTTTTCTCAATTCCCACCTCCCTACCTCAGCTCAGTTCAACCTGTCAGGCTGGTCCTGGCATCACGCACCCCATTCATTTCAAAGACAGCTTCCTGGGCTCACAGTGGCTTGTAAATTAGATCAATGGGACTGGGACCTGGTTTGGAGCAAGGGGGGAAGGAGCTGGCTGCCCAGGAGATGAGCATGTGGCCATGGGAAGTGGGCTGAAGTGGGTCTGTGTCCAGGGGGAGTCCACAGGATAGGACTGGCACCGTGTCCTCTGTGGAATGATTGGAAGTGCTGACTTCGTGGGATGGCGGGAGAGAGTGACAAGTCCCCAGCACACAAGAACCACCTGATACATGGAAACCCATATGGCATCAAGTCCCCATAACCTATTGGCTCAGATGCCCTCCTGTGTCTGGAGGGTTTCAGAGGGTCCCGGTGTAGGATAGGAAGGTGGGGTGAGCCTGCAGCGCACCCCGGGGCTCCCAGGCCTGGCACAGGGCCTTGGCAGGAGGGCTGCAGCCCGGCTCAGAGCCCAGGCCTCTCAGGCTGTGGCCACACCCCCTCAGGGGTCTTTGTCCACTTGCCTTAATGGTGTGAGGTCAAAGGACACACTTGGGGCTCCTATATCTTATAATAAGAAAATTAAAAATGCGATCACTTAAGTCATCACAAATACGTCTAGATTGTGGAAGCTGAAACATGAAGTCTCCATTAATTTTGAAAGATGAAGCAAAATAAATTAAAGACATGTAGGCAGTGCACCAAAGCCTTTCATCACAGAGGCCCAACCTCCATGGGCACTTGGAGCCTCAGGTGACAGACTAGGAAGCTGGAAAGTGAGACTGCAATCTCTGTAGCAGCCACCAGAGGGCAGTGCGATTGCTTTCCAGGACTGACAATTGTCTGTGAGTCAGAGCAAAATTCCTGTCCAGGAGCAAAATCATTGCTGTTTATATTTTAATTGTTGACATTATCAGCTTTATTTCCCTCTTCTGTTCTGTTATTTGGGTATTTCCCTGCTTTGAATGCTCTTTCCAGTGAGCCAGGCAGCCTTTAAGGATACTCAAGTGCCAAGGAGATCCATTTCAGCTGAGTCTACAGGAACCACATGGGATTGTCATTTTCTTTATTTTTTAAGTATATTTTTATTATTCATAGTATTACAGATATCTCCAACTTCCCCTCTCTACCCCCGCTCCTCCCAGCCCCTATGCTTCCCCTCAGGTCTTCACCACCCTATTGCCCATGTCCATGGACTATGCATATCTATATATACAAAAGCCTAAGTGTCCATCTGACCATCCGACTTAGACCTATGATGGTACTGACCACCAGGGGGCACACGCTCAATGCAGGAGCTGCCATGACGCACACTGGCCAGCACTGCAGACCTGGCCCCAACAAACCAACACATTGCTTCCCCCAAGTGGAACACAGGCCCCGCCACCACCCCAGAGTGACACCCCCCAAATCGCAGCCAACACTGCCAAGACCCCATGGCGCAAAATGCAGCCCACAGCCCAGCCCAGCCTGGAAACGGTAGCTGTGGGCATCGGGTAATGATGTCACGTAGCAATGCCCTCTCCTTAGCAACTAGCATCCTTTGAATTTCTTCAGCCCAGGAACCTGACTTGCTTTATAGCCAGGTGCAAACATTTCATGCCAGGGGTCCTCAAACTTTTTAAACAGGGGGCCAGTTCACTGTCCCTCAGACCGTTGGAGGGCCAGACTATAGTTTAAAAAAAACACCTATGAAAAATTCCTATGCGCACTGTGGGCCCGGGACGAGTCGGCTGCTAAGCAGGACAGGCAGCGGCACCCGGCGGGCCAGATAAATGTCCTCAGCGGGCCTCATGTGGCCTGCGGGCCATAGTTTGAGGACCTCTGTGAAATCTTTGTGAAGCATTTTCAGTTGCCTCATCTCATTTGATCCTCACAGAAGTCCTGGAATAGGTAGATAGGAGACTCGGTGGAATCCTATTTTCTTTTCATTAGCCAGAAAACGGAGATTTAGAAAGCTTAGAAACTTGACCCGACTGAAAAAAGTAAGAAATAGTGGACCTTGAAAATGACTTCAGGTTTTCTCACTGCACAGAATATAGTCAAACACTGCTGCAGCTAAGTATTTTACCCTTTGTTCTCCGTGCGTGATCTACAATAACAATTTGCTTTGTGTTGCTATTTACTGCTGTGTTGCTGACAATTACCTGAAAGTCAAGTTGGGGTGCTTCACTGGGCTGGAAAAAGTTTAGCTAAATCAGAAAGCAGGTCTAATTAGGCAAGTTTACCCTATATATATAAAAGGCTAAGTTGACTCGCTTATGAGTGATACGTATAAAGCTCTCACGGGCGCCAATCACATGTGTGTGTTTCAATCTGTTGTTTATTGTGGGTTTGGTTGACTCTATTATATAGAAAGGGCAAATAGCGATATTAAAATATTTATTCTAATTAATTTCCTTTCAGTATGCATGAATTTGTGCACTGGGCCTCTGGTAAGTATATAACTTCTTGTTCCCCCAATCCCACATCAAGTTATGTCAGTCTGTTCCATGCCTCCCTGCTTCAGGTCTTATTTTGTTGGTCAATTCATTTTGTTCATTAGATTCCACAAATAAGTGAGTCCATGTGATATGATATTTGTGGTTTTAATTTTCATTTCTCTAATGATTAGTGACTGAGCATTTTTTCATGTGTCTCTTGGCCATTTTTATGTCCTCTTTGGAGAAGTGTCTATTCAGGTTTTCTGCCCATTTTTAAAAATAATTATTTACTGTTGGAAGTATTTTTCCTCCCCATTATACCCCACCAGCCTGCCCCCGCCCCCTGCCGAGACCTTCACCACCGTATTGTCTGTGCCCATGGGTTATGCATATATGCATTCAAGATCTTTGGTTGATTACCTCCCACACACCCACCATCCCCTGCCTTCTCTCCGATAGTCCTCACTCTGTTCCATGCTTCCATGTCTCTGGACACACTCCATTCTTCAGTTTCTTTTTCTAATTAGATTCCACATATAGGTGAGATCATATGATACTTGTCTTTCCCTGACTGACTGTTTTCACTCAGCATGATACTCTCCAGGTCCCTCCATACTGTCTCAAAAGGTAAGAGATTCTTCTTTTTTACTGCTGCATAGTATTCCATGGTATAAATGTACCACAGCTTTTTTTATCCACTCATCTACTGATGGGCACTTGGGCTGTTTCCAGATATTAGCTGTTGTAAATTGTGCTGCTATGAACATAGGGATGCATCATTCTTTCTTTGGGTTTCTTAGGGTATATTCCTAGAAGTGGGGTTACTGGGTCAAATGGAAGTTCCATATTTAATTTTTTGAGGCAACTCCATACTGTTTTCCATAATGGTTTCACCAGTCTGCATTCCCACCCCTGTTGCACCACCCTCCTCAGGTTAGACATTCCAGCCAGATTGCTAAACCAGGCCCTTACACCAATCAGGGAACAGGAGTCTAACACTGTGCTACACATTTCACAGCTCTTTAAAAATGAATTCTCAGTGTTTCAACACTCCCCTACCGATTTCCCAGCTCTATAAATGTGAATTCTAAGTGTTTCAACCACTTTTCTACATATATTACAGCTCTTTCAGCGAGAATTATAAGCATTTTCAGACACGTTCCTACATATTTCACAGCACTTTCAATGCGAATTCCAAGTATTTAAAACACAATCCTACACATTTCCCTATCCCTAACACTGAGAGCTAACCCTATCAGTAATCCTTATCTCTAGCCTAACCCCTAACCCTAACTCTACCTCCTATCCTTAACCCTAACCCTAACCCTAACTCCTAACGCTAATTCTAACCCTAACCCTAACACTATCTTACACATTTCATGGCTCTTTAAATGTGAATTCTCAGTGCTTCAACACTTCCCAACAGATTTCCCATCTCCATAAATGTGAATTCTAAGTGTTTCAAACACTTTCCTAAACATTTTCCAGCTCTATCAATGTGAATTCTAAGTATTTTAAACACTTTCATACACCTTTCCAAGCTCTTTATTTTTAAAAGAAAAATTTATTTATTTTTTCCAAGAAAAATGATTTTAAATATAAAAATATTACATGCAATAAACGTTAACATTTCAAGAAAAATAATCTTAAATATAATAATGTTACAAGCAATAAACACCAATTATTCAAGAAAACTATCTTAAATATAGTAATATTATATGCAATAAACATTAATATTTAAAGAAAAAAGGATTTTAGGTATAATAATATTATCAAAACTGTACTAGCATAGTATGATATCACAAAAGTTGTAGGAAGTATTTAAAATCTGCAAATAACAGGATTACTTCTATTAGATTCTAGAATATTTTCCCACAACTGGCTCTATTTTTGTTCATCAGTTTATGTGGTTCATTATATTTCACAAATGAGTGAGATCATGTGATATTTATCTTTTTATGATTGGCTTATTTCGCTTCATTTCCTAGCTCTTGAAATATAAATTCTAAGTGTTCCAACAACTTTCTTACATATACCCCAGCAGTTTCAGTGTGAATTATAAGTGTTTTCGAACACTTTCTTACATATATCCAAGCACTACAAACCTGATTTCTAAGTGTTTTAAACAAGATCCTACACATTTCACAGCTCTTTAAATGTGGTCTCAGTGTTTCAAGACTTCCCTACACATTTCCAGCTTTACAAATGTTAATTCTTTTTCAAACACTTCCCTAAACATTTTCCAGCTCTATCAATGTGAATTCTACATCTTTCAAACACTATTCTACACATTTTCCTAATCCTAACACTAAATGCTAACTCTAACAGTAAACCACATCTCTAGCCTAAACCTAACCCCTAACCCTAACCCTAACCCTAACCCTAACCCTTAACCCTAATCCTAATACTAACTCCTAACCCTATCCTTAACCCCTATCCTAACTCTTAACCCTAACCCTAACACTAACACTAACCCTAAACCTAACTCCTAATCATAACCCTAATAATATCCTACACATTTCACAGCTCTTTTAACGTGAATTCTCTGTTTCAACACTTCCCTGCATATTTCCCAGGTCTATAAACATGACACTTCCAAGCTCATTAAACGTGAATTCTAAGTGTTTCAACAACTTTCTTACACATATCACAGCTCTTTCAACATGTTTTCAAACACCTTCCTAGAATTTCCATGGGCTTTCAGTGTGAATTCTAAGTTTTTAAAACACTATCCTCTGAATTTCATAGCTCTTTAAACATGAATTCCAAGTGTTTTAAACACTTTCCTAAACATTTCCCAGTTCTTTCAGCATGAATTCTACATTTTTCTAACACAATCCTACACATTTCCTAATCCTAACACTACTAGTAAGTGCTAACCCTAACAGTAAGCCGTATCTCTAGCCTAAACCCTAACCCCTAATCCTGACCCTAACTCATAACCCTAACCCTAACTCCTAACTTAACCCTAATCCTAACACTATCCTACATGTCTCACAGCCCTTTAAACGTGAATTCTCTGTGTTTCTAACACTTTCCTAAACATTTTTGAGCTCTATCAATGTGCGTTCTCAGTGTTTTAAACACTTTCCTATACATTACACAGCTCCTTAATGTGAAATCTCAGTATTTCAACAGTTCCCTACAGATTTCCCAGCTCTATACATATGAATAATAAGTGTTTCAACCACATTCCTATATATTTCCCAGAGCTTTCAACGTGAATTCTGATTTTTAAACAGTATCCTACACATTTCTCCAACCCTAAAACCAATAGCTAACCCTAACAGTAAGTCCTAACTCTAGCCTAACCTATATCCCTTAACCCTAACCCTCACCCTAACCTTTACTCCTAATGCTAATTCTAACCCTAAACCTAACAGTATCCTAAACATTTCACAGCCCTTTATTTATTTTTTAAAATATATTTTATTGATTTTTTACAGAGAGGAAGGGAGAAGGATAGAGAGTTAGAAACATCAATGAGAGAGAAACATTGATCAGCTGCCTCCTGCACATCCCCCACTGAGGATGTGCCTACAACCAAGTTACATGCCCTTGACCGGAATCGAACCTGGGACCCTTCAGTCCGCAGGCCAATGCTCTATCCACTGAGCCAAATGGGTTAGGGCATCACAGCCCTTTAAATGTGACCCTGTGTTTCAACATTTCCCTACAGATATTCCAGCTCTATAAATGGGAATTCCTAGTGTTTCAATCACTTTCCTATATATTTCCCAGCGCTTTCAATGTGAATTCTAAGTTTTAAAAACATTAGCCTACACATTTCACAGCTCTTTAAACGTTTATTGATAGTGTTTCAATACTTCCCTACAGATTTCACAGCTCTATAAGCGTGAATTCTAAGTGCTTTGAACAATTTCCTACATGTATCCCAGTTCTTTCAGCATGAATTATAAGGGTCTTCCAAAACTTTCCTACATATTTCCAAGCACTTTCAACGAGAATTCTAAGTATTTTAAAGATGATCCTATACATTCCACAGCTCTTTAAACATGAATTCTCTGTGTTTCAACAGTTTCCTACATATATCCCTAAAGTATGCTCTAACCCTAAACCTAACCATAACTGTAATCCTAACACCTAAACCTAACCTTAACCCTAACCCTAAACTTAATCTAACCCTAATCCTAACACTAACCCTAACCCTAACCCTAACCCTAACCTGAACCCCAAATTTAACCTAACCCTAGCCCTAACCCTAACCCTTACCCTACATCACCAGATAATTACAATGTGCATCCAAGGATCCAGACACTAACCCTAAACCTAATTCTAATCCTAACACTAATCCTAGCCCTAACCATAACACTAACCCTAAACCTAACCCTAACCCTAACCCTGACCAAAACCCTAAACCTAGCCCTAACCCTAACACTAGCTCTAGCCCTAAAACTACCCCTACCAATAATCCTAGCCCTAGCCCTAAATCTAATCATATCAATAACCTTTCCCTACCCCTAAACTTAAACCTAAAACTAACCAAACCCTGGCACTAGCCCTAACCCTAAATCTAACCCTAAACCAAACCCTAACCCTTGCCATAGCCCTAGCCCTAACCCTAACCCTACACTATTCCTAACTCTAACCCTAAACCTAAACCTAAGTATAGCACTAATCTTAAACTAAACGTAATCTTAGCCCTAACCATAATATTAACTAACACTAACACTGACTCCAACACTAACCCTAAATCTAACACAACCTTAAAACCTAACCTTAACACAAACCCTAGCCCTAACCCTAACCCTAACCCTAATCCTAGACCTAGACTTAACCCTAACCCTTGCCTTAACCATAAACCTAACCCCAGCCCTAACCATAACACTAACCCTAATCCTAGCCCTAACACTAACCTTAACCCTAACCCTGGACCTAACCATAACAATAACACTAACACTAACCTCAGTTCAAACCCTAAACTCAATCCAACCCAAAAATTCAATGCTAACCCTAAACCTAGCCCTCACAGTAATATTAAACTAACACTAAACCTACCCTAAATCTAGCCCTAACCCTACCCCTTACACTAACTCTCCAGGTAATTCCAATGTGCATCCAAGGATCCAGACACAAACCCTAACCCTAAACCTAGCCCTAAGCATAACACTAAACCTAACCCTAACTCTAGTCTTAGCCCTAATCTTAATCCTAACCCTAGCCATAAGCATAACACTAAACCTAACCCTAAACCCAGCTGTAACCCTAAGACTAACCCTACACTAAAATGTAACCCTAACTTTAGCCCTAACCTGAGACCTAACTTTAACACTAACCTAACCCTAAACCTAAAACTAGTCATAGCCCCAACCCTAACTGTAAACATAACCCTAAACCTAAATCTCTAGGTGATAACAATGTGCAGCCAAGGACCCAGAAGCTAAACCTAGCCCTATCCATAATCATAGCCCTAAATGTAACCCTACCCCTAGTGCTAGCCCTAGCCCTAACCATAACCCTAACCCTAATCATAACTAAACCTAAACATAACCCTAGCTCTAGCTGTAACCCTAACACTAACCTTAACCCTAACACTAGCGCTTGCCCTAAACCTAACCATAACCCTAACCCTAGCCTTAGCATTAACTCTAACCCTAACCCTAATTTTAGCATTAGCTCTAATCTTAACCCTAAACTTAACCCTGATCCTAACCCTAAACCTAACACTGACCCTAGCCCTAGCCCTAGCCCTAACTATAACAGTAACACTAAATCTAACCCTAGCCCTTGCACTTGCCCTAAAACTAACCCTAACCTAACCCTAACCCTAATACTAGCTCTAGCACTAAACCTAACTCTAACTCTCCAGGTAATTCCAATGTGCATCCAAGGACTCCTAAACCTTGCCCTAACCCGAACACTAACTATAACACTAAAACAAACACTAACCTAACCCTAACACTAACTCTAACCTAAGCCCTAACCATAACCCTACCCCTAACCCTAACCCTAGCCCTAACACTAACCCTAACCCAGGCCCTAAACATAATCCTAACCCCAGCCCTAGCCCTAATATTAACCCTAACCCTAACCCTAGCCTAAACATACCACTAACCCTACTCTAACCTGAGCTCTACCACTAAAACTAACACAACGCTAAACCTAATCCTAACCCGAGCCTAGACCTAACCCTAATCCTTTTCCTAACTCACCAGGTGATTCCAATGTGCATCCATTCCCTAAACCTAACATTAAACCAAGCCTTAGCCCTAACCCTAATAGTAATCTTAATCCTAACGCTAATCCTAAAACTAGCCCTAGCCTTAATCTTAACACTAAACTTAAACCTAACCATAGCCCTACCCCTAAACCTAACCCTAACCCTAGCCCTAACCTTAACCCTAAACCTAGTCCTAGCCCTAACCATAACCATAACACAAACCCTAACCCTAAACCTAACTCTAACCCTAACCCAAACCCGAGCCCTAGCCCTAATCATAACACTAAACCTAACCCTGCCCCTTACACTAACTCTGGCTCAGTGGATAGAGTGTTGGCCTGTGGACTGAAGGGTGCCAGGTTTGATTCCAGTCAAGGGCACATGCCTGGGTTGCAGGCTCGATCCCCAGTAGGGGGTGTGCAGAAGACAGCCAATCAATGATTCCTTCTCATCATTGATGTTTCTATCTCTCTCTCCCTCTCCCTTCTTCTCTAAAATCAATAAAAATATATATATAAAAATAAAAAAACAAACCTAATCCTAAATCTAACCCTGACCCTAACCCTAACCTAACCCTAAGGCTAATCCTAGCCCCAGCCCTAACCCTAATCCTAACCCTAGCCATAACCCTTAACCTAGCCCTAGCCCAAGCCCTAGACCTAACTATAACAGTAACCCTAACCTTATCCTTAGCCCTAGTCCTAAACTTAACACTAACCCTAACATTAACCATAGCACTAAACCTAACCCTAACCTTAGCCATAACCCTAACCTTAACCCTAACCACAGGTCTCTCCGTAAAACTAACTCAACCCTAAAATCTAACCCTAACCCTAACCCTAATCTTAGCCTTAGCCCTAGCCCTAACACTAATGGTAACCTAAACCTAACCTTAATCCTAGCCCTAGCCCTAATCCTAACCCTGTCTCCAGGTGAATCTAATGTGTATTCAAGGACCAAGAGGCTAATCCCAACCTTAACCCTAGCTGTAGCCCTAACCCTAACCTGAACCCTAACCCTAGCCCTAGCACTAAACCTAACCCTAAACCTAGCCCTAACCATAATCCTAACCCTAGCGCTAACCCGAAACTAGCCCTGGCCTGAATACTAACCCTAATCCTAACACTAACCCTAATACTAGCCATACTCCTAAAACTATCCCTAATCTTAACCCTAACCCTAGCCATAGCTCTAACTATAACACTAACCTTAACCCTAACACTCGTCCTAGCCCTAATCTTAACCTTAACCCTATCCCTAACCCTAACTCTAGCTCTAAACCTAACACTAACCCTAGCCGAAGCCCTAATTTTAACCATAATCCTAACCCTAACCCTAGCCCTAAACTTAAGCAAATGCTAGAACTATCCCTAACTATAACACTAACCCTAACCCTAATTCTAGCTCAAAACCTAAACCTAACCCTAGCCTTAACCCTAACCCTAAACCTAGTCCTAGCCCTAACAATAGCACTAACCCTAACCTTAATCCTAGCCCTAACCTTTATCTTAACACTAACCGTAACTCTAACCCTAGCGCTAGCCCTAGTCCTAACCCTAACCTGAACTCAAGCCCTAACTATAACACTAAACCTAACCCTAACCATAGCAGTAAATCTAACAATAACCCTAGCCATAGCCCTAATCTTAACCATAATCCTAACCCTAAACCTAGCCCTAACCCTAATCCTAGCCCTCATTCTAACCCTAACACTAGCACTAGCCCTAACTGTAACACTAAACCTAATTCTAGCTATAAACCTAAACCTAACTCTAAGCTTAACCATAACCCTAATCCAAGCCCTAGCCCTAACAATAGCACTAACCTTAACCCTAACCCTAGCCCTCACCACAACCCTAGCCATAACCCTAAACAAAATCCTAACCCAACTATAAAACCTAAACATAAACCTAGCCATAGCCACAACCCTAACTCTAACACTAACTCTAAACCTAAAGCTAGCACTAGCCCAAACCCTAACCCAAATCCTAAACCTAACACTAGCTCTAGCCCTAAATCTAACCCTAACCTTAAACCCAGCCCTAACCCCAAATCTAATCCTAACCCTAACCCCAGCCCCAGCCCTAATCTTAACACAAAACATAAACCTAACCATAGTCCTACTCCTAAACCTAACCCTAACCCTAGCCCTAACCTTAACCCTAAACCTAGTCCTAGCCCTAACCATAACACAAACCCTAACCCTAAACCTAACTCTAACCCTAACCCGAACCTGAGCCCTAGCCCTAATCATAGCACTAAACTTAACCCTGCCCTAGCTGGTTTGGCTCAGTGGATAGAGTGTTGGCCTGTGGACTGAAGGGTGCCAGGTTTGATTCCGGTCAAGGGCACATGTCTGGGTTGCAGGCTCAATCCCCAGTAAAAGGTGTGCAGGAGGCAGCCAATCAATGATTCCTTCTCATCATTGATGTTTCTATCTCTCTCTCCCTCTCCCTTCTTCTCTAAAATCAATAAAAATATATATAAAAAATAAACCTAATCCTAAACCTAACCCTGACCCTAACCCTAAGGCTAATCCTAGCCCAGCCCTAACCCTAATCTTAACCCTAGCCATAACCCTTAAACTACGGCCCGCAGGCTGGATCCGGCCTGTTTGGCTGTTCTATCCGGCCCTCGGAGCCAAAAGAGCGGAGGGTTCTCTTGCTCTCCCCTCCGCTCCTTTACTTTGAATTTATATTAGTTCACACAAACACTCCACCCATGCTTTTGTTCCGGCCCTCCAGTCCAGTTTAAGAACCCATTGTGGCCCTCGAGTCAAAAAGTTTGCCCACCCCTGCCCTAGCCCAAGCCCTAGACCTAACCATAACAGTAACCCTAACCTTATCCCTAGCCCTAGTCCTAAACTTAACACTAACTCTAATTCTAACATAGCCCTAGTCCTTATCCTAACCCTAACACTAACACTAACTGTAACTGTAACCCTATCCCTAGCCCTAATCATAAACCAAAACCTATCCCTAACACTATCCCTAACCATAGCCCTAAACATAACCCTAGCCCCAGCCCTAACCCAAACCTTAGCCGTAGCCCTAGCCTAATCCTTACCCTAAATATCTAGGTGATTCCAATGTGTATCCAAGAACCCAGATAATAAACCTAACCTTAACCCTAGGCTTAGCCCTAAATCTACCCAGAACATAACACTAACCCTAGCCCTAGCCCTAATTTAAACAATAACCCTAATGCTAACCCTAACCCTAGCCCTAGCCCTAGCCCTAGCCCTAAGCTTAACCATAACCCTAAACTTAGCCCTCAACATAACACTAACCCTAACTCCAACCCCAGCTCTAACCCCAAACTTTAGACAACTCTAAAATATAACCCTAACCCTTCCACTAACCCTATCTCTCCAGGTGATTCCAATGTGCACCCAAGGACCCAGACAATAAACCTAACCCTACCCTATTCCTAGCCCTAACCATAACACTAACCCTAACCCTATCTCTAAATCTAACCCTAACCCTATCCTAGCCCCAGCCCTAGCCCTAACTATAACAGTCACCCTAACCATAATGCTAGCCCTAGCCCTAATCTTAGACCTTGACCTAACCCTAACCCTAACTCTCCAGGTGGTTCCAATGTGCATTCAAATACCCAGGTGTTAACCCTAACCAAAGCCCTAGCCATAACCATAACAAAAACCCTAATATTAAACATAACCCTAAACCTAAACCTTACCATAACCCTAGCCCTAGACCTAACCATACAACTAACACTAACCTTAACCATAAGCATAAACTTAGTCCTAACCCTAACTCTAATCCTAACCCCAAACCTCAGCCTAAACCCAACAAAAGCTATAGTCCCAAATATAACACTGACCCTAAACATAGCCCTTGCCCTAAACTTTTTTATTTTCTTGCCCTAAACTTAACCCTATGCCTAGCTCTATATCTAACCCTAACCCTAGCCCTAAACCCAACCCTAACCCTACCCCAAGCCGTAACTATAACACTAATCCTAACATTAACCCTAGCCTTAACCCAAACCCTAACACTAACACAGCTATAGTCTTAACCTTACCTCTGATCATAACCATAGCCCTTGCCCTAAACCTAAACCGAACCCTAATCCTATCCCTAGCCGTAATCTTAACCCTAACCCTAAATATAGCCCTAGGATGTCTCAGTGTCAGCATGTCTTGCTGAACAGGTGGACCACTGGGGATGGGGCAAGACCATAACCTTAGATGGCATTTAAGATCGAATTATTATTATTCAAAAAGGGCAGGTAAATGGGAGGCAGTCAGATCCTGTATGTCCTTGTTAAAAAGTATTCTGGATCATTTCTAATTTTTGAGCCACCATGATCTGAGTCTTTTTGCTGTTTGTCAAGTTTTGTTTTTTTTTTTGCATCTAGTATAACATTTACATACTAGGAACAAAAGTTACAATACTAAACCAATAACATTGATTAGGAGCAGAAAATGTCTAATACTAGACGAGGAAAAGTCTGAGGGGAACATGCTCCCCAGCCAACTGAAAAACCCTTTACATGTATTATCATAATTTTTTTATTAAGCTAATTATATGTTTTCCTCCTTCATCCACTGTCAGTTGTACCTTATGATATGTTTGGCCAGATGAATTAACTCTCTACTATTTCATTATCTAGAAGCTCTAATTTTCTTCTGGCCAGTTAGTTTCCATAGAAATGACTTCATGGGGAGGAGTTCAATTTCCCAATACATTGGTTTTTCAGTATCAATATTATCACATATTTTATGAACATCAGGCAAAGTCATTCTGCCTATAATTTCAGTATTACACCATATTCTAGTATTATTTAATGTAAACTTGGTGATAGTACAGTAAAAATTGTTTAATATAACAGAAGTTTTTTTTTTAACCCTTCCCAACAAAAACGCCCCTTTCCCATATACCATATATTGTTATTCGTTGGGGTAGATACAATAGGCCAGGACTGGTGAATTCAGTGTTCCATATGGATTGGGGGCATAACCGTTCACCTTTCCAATTTTCACAATCAGACAGTGAGATGGGTTCACATTGTTTATTATTTTTAAATATGGCTCATCTACTTCCCATTGGAAGTATTCTAGTATTATTGAGGATGGTCCCTATGCCAGACAGTTGAACTACTAGGAATTTAAGCTTAGGATTTAACTGGCACCTGGGCTTTTAAAACTCAATGTCGTAGATAGCATTTCCCATTCAAATTTTCCAAATTCCTGGGGAACCATATGAGTCCCTTAAGTGTCTGGCCTGGCCTTCTGCAGCCATTATAGTTGGCCATTGTTTCATAGCCACTTCAGATTCCATTTGCATTAACATAGACAATAGGCCCTGTTGAGTTAGGGCACAGGCATGTTCCCATTGTAGGGTTTGTGCATGAGTTTTTATAGTCTGTCTAGTCTGTTCTATCCATGAAACTAAGGCCTTATTGTCTTTCTATGCTGCTTCCCACCCTTTTTCCTTCTTCCTGAAACAGCATTCCCTCTTTAGACCTATTTGAGATAAAAATCTTTTTCTAATGAATGACGTTCTTCATTAGCTGCAAATTCAGCTTGTCCCAGGATACCAAGGCCAGCCCCTACTCCTCCAAGTATTCCCCTTTTGATTCTTTTTTTTGGGGGGGGGGGGCAATGTTGTTGGATCCACCAGGAATGTTGTTGCCATTGGGTAGTTATGGCTTGGGAGAAGTTAGGGTAGACTGAGAGGACCCAAAAATGTTGAGTTTCCCATGCCATAGTTAAATGGGTGAAGGTGACCCCCAAATGAGCTAGAGTTTGAGTATTCCATAGGGCTTCTCACAAGTGTCCAGGATGCAAGGACGGTGGCGTAATTATAGACATCTCTACCCACCAAGTGATCCCAATAATCTCTGAAATGGGATCCATTGATTTCTTTCTTGTTTCACAGACATCCAGCCATAAGAGCATGGCTGGTGAGTCTGAGGACAAGATATATTATGACAGATAGGACAGGCTGTTGCAAGCCTTTGGCCATCATATCCAGGTGTTTTTCTTAGCTTTTCATCACCCATCTCTATAGCTATACAATATTCATCCAGATTAGATCCATATGCAATTCTACCAGTGGAATTATCAGGGAGGTATTCTTGGAGGTATTTGCCTAAGGTGGGTCCTTTATAGTAGATATAGCCAGAAAAAAAACAACCCAACAACACCACCAAAGCTTATATTGATAGTAGGAGAAGACCAATGTGTGGCTAACAAAGCATTAATTTCACTAACATACCTGATAATCAGAACATCATTGTGTAGTAGGTAGGAAAGATTAGCAGGTATCCAAGTTAAATTTTTCATATCTAATAAGGGAGGAGGTCTTGGGAGGCAGATATTGTTTCCACTAGGAAACCCTAAGGAGGATAATAATATTATGAAAATAATTTTATGTACATTCGATCAATAACAATCAGATGATATAAAAACAAGGTCCAAGCAATATCAGTTTGTGAGGCCTTGTTGAAATCATCTTGGGATAGCTGTCTGCCTCTGTGGTCAGCGACTTCTCGTCCTTGAAAAGTCTTTGATCTCCGCTGCAGATGGAGATGGGTGTAGACGTCCATTCACAGTCAGGTGCCTTTTTTAAATGAGAAATGTGAATCCATGAGCTAACTCCTTTAAGTTCAGCTGCACATGGGTTAGTAGTTAGTAATACCTGGTAAGGTCCCCTCCAACGAGGTTGGAGAGAGTCTTTTATTTGGTGTCTTTTCCAATACACCAAATCTCCTGGTTGTAAGCCATGATCTTTGAAATTTTTGTCTCCCTGGAGCACACTGTGAAATGAATCTGTTACCAATTTGTTAGTTCCTACAATGCAGAATGTCTGCTCTTTACTTTTCTTTATATTTGGGAAACAAAAGTTTTAAAAGTCAACAATATTTTAAACAGAGTCATAAGAATAATTATCCTCAATTCATTTAGTCCCATAGTTATTTTTGTTTATTTTGATTATTTGCCAGTAGTTTTTGAATTCAGTTATTCCTTGAAGTTCTATAAATCTTCATCCAGTTCAAAAATATGACCTGCTTGGAAGCCTGCAATTTAGAGTAAGTCCGAGTCCTTTTTATGGATTTTTCTAAACATATAATATACCTACAAATGCATCAGAATAAAGCTGTCCACGAATGACAAAAATTTAAAAGTGGCATGGTTATAGATTTTATAAAAAAAAAACTTTGCTTTTCTATAAAATATAACATTCCAAGACAACAATTTCTTGGTAAGTAATAATCCCTGTAAAATGACATAGAGAATAATATAAAATTTGTATACCTTTAGATTCAATTATAATTTTAGCATATAAAGAATATGTAAGATTTTAAAATGAGGCACATAGCTTATTGCAAGGAGTGTATTGAGCATTGAAAATAATTCATAAGCTCCCAATTGTGAAACACAAATACTGATAGTATCACTGGCAGATGCCCCCACAGGGAATTATGACGCTTGGCTTGCCCGGTGTCCCTGACTGGACACATGCTACCCCCCTGAAAGTTTCCTGTTTGAACTTGGCTCTAAATCTTTGCAAGTTCCTTTCTGAAGCAGAGTGCCTTAACAACACACGTGACCTGTCCCTTGCTCTTGATTGGAGCTCAGGCACATGGTCTTTCCCGATTGGCTAATTCAAAGGGAGGGGTTGGCCTTTGCTGTTTCAAGATGGCGGCCCCCATGGGAGCGGCAAGCCATGAGGCCAACATGGCGGCAGCCAAGTCACACAGTCCAAAATGGAGGCTTTCTAAACTATTCTTTGACAGAAAAGATGATTTGTTTATTCTCACAGTAAACAAGGAAAGAGCAAACTGAAATCCCTAAAAGATAGAAAGCCAAAACTACACTGCAGACAAACAGAAATTTCACCAGCTGTTTCTGGTGGCTGAACCCTGAGAGGGAGAGCAAAAAGAGCCCCCAAGATTAAGAATTCTTGGCAGCTGCTGGGACATTCTTGCAATCTCTCTCACACTTTCAACCCCACCACACACAACTAGGCTTCCCCAGAGCGGGACTTGCCTCTTCTTTAAACTAATTAAACAACAACAAAGAGATATGAAAACATCAACACTCTTATACAGGCACACAGAACACACTAAAAGTTTACACCAGAGAATGTCCAGCATTAAAAATTACCAAAGCAGTGTCTTTTGTCCCTGGTTCAGGAACTGCCCTCTCTAGAATTTCAGTATATTCCCAATGGATGATTAAAAAAAAAATGGGTTGGGGTCTTTTCTAGTTGCCTCTACCTCCCTTTGTCTGGGGGATTCTGCTATGAAGATAAATCAGAGGCATGCTTCCTACGGGGAAAAACGGGGTGCAGACATTTATTAACTTTAGAATAGTTCTGAGATAGTCTCTAAAATTTTTTATTAATTTCCATCTTATTGGAAGAATTTTTTTTCTATGCTTTTCCTTAGAAGCTTCTAATTTCCAAATCAAGATATGCTTCCCATATACTCTTTCAGTTTAATTTCAGAGCTGACATTTTCTAATTTCTGCATGCAAAATATTAACATAGGTACCCCAAACAAACTGCATTTTTGGCCATTTCTCAGTTAATATTTTCTAGTTAAATCTTCCCATTTCTGTAAAGTACTTGCAAGTAAAGTCTTCAGGAGTATTAAATGAGGGCTGGGGTCTTGGGAGCTTCTGGCCTTGGAGGCACAATTTCCCATGTTAATTTTTGGATATCTGTAGTCTGAGCAATCTTTCTAGACATG
Organism: Plecotus auritus; assembly: GCF_963455305.1. Taxonomy (NCBI): domain Eukaryota; kingdom Metazoa; phylum Chordata; class Mammalia; order Chiroptera; family Vespertilionidae; genus Plecotus; species Plecotus auritus. The sequence goes on from NC_137782.1 coordinate 95,436,673, forward strand.
TTATGTAGTGGGTCATATGTGGCCTCAGTTTCTCTTCAGGAGAAACCACAGGAAAGGTTCGGGTACCAGGCCGACCAAGCCTTATGGTGGCTCCCTAGATGAGCCATTTAGCTAATAACAGTTGCATTGGGACTTCCCTATAGGGCTCCTGCATTTCTGACACATCCACAAGGATTCTTAGTCACCTAAGAACACCCCAGAATCGGACTATTCTAAAAAAAAATGTTGCCCCTTTATCTTCAGCTCATTTATACCGCGAAGGTTATTTTTGCTCACTCTCAGCAATTCCAATTGAAAAGCCAAAATCAAAACCAGCCACCCATTTTTCCTCTAGTTCCGCCTTAGCCTGGGTTCTGTCAACCCTTAACCTGGGGTTCTGTCAATCCTGGTTCCACCTTGAGGATTTTAAAACACAGCTCAAATAAAGTCAGACCCTCTACCAAAGCAAAGGGAAGGTCCTAGATCCAAGAGGCAACTCACCCACGTTCACCCAAAGGGAGGAGAACCAGCGGGCTTAATGGGCCCTTTGCTGGATCCTAGCACCGAGTCCAAGTCCAAGGGATGGTCCTGGGTGAGTTTCTTTGGAATCCTGCTGACTATGCCAAGTAATGTTAACGTAAAAAAAAACATTGAAATCTGTAAAGAATTTTTGTGACTTTATTTGAGCCAAACTGTCGTCATATGCTGGGAAGCAGAATCTCAACGAATTGAGATAATGCTCCCCCTAGTCCTAATTTTAACACTAACCCCAACTCTAACCATAGCCCTAACACTAACCCTGACCCTAACCCTAGCCCTAACCCAAACCTAGCCATAGCCCTAACTTTAACCCAAAACATATTACTAACCCTAAACCTAACCCTACTCTTAATCCCATCCCAAAACCTAAACCTAGGCATAGCCATAATTTTAACCCTAACCCTTGCCCTAACCATACTACTAACCCTAACCCTAACCCAGCTCTAGCTCTAAACCTTAAATAACCCTAAAACCTAATTGTAATCCAATCCCTAGCCCTAGCCCTAACACTAACCTTAGACTCTAAACCTAGACCTAACCGTAGCCCTAATCTTAACCCTAATCCTAGTCTTAAACCTAACCCTAACCCTAGCCCAGGCCCTAACTAACACTAACCTTAATGGTAATCCAAGTCCTAACCCTACCCCTAACCCAAACCTAATCCTAATCTTAACTCTCAAGGTGATTGCAGGTGCAGGCAAGTACCCAGATGCTAATCATAACCATAACCCTAACCCTAGCGCTAGTCCTAACCATACCACTAATCTTATCCCTAACAGTCTCCCCAAACCCTAGCTTTAAAATTACCTGTAGACCCAGACCTAACCCTAACAATAGACCTAGCTCTAGCCCTAACCTTACGCTACCTCTCCAGGTTATTGCAATGTGCATCCAAGGACCCAGATCCTAAACATAACCCCAGCCTTACCTAATCCCACTTTAGCTCTTGCCCTAATTTTAACCCTAACCCTAACCCTAACCATAGCACTAGAACTAAACCTAACCCTAAACCTAGCTCTAAGTGTAACCCTAACTTTAGTACTAATGCAAACCTAACCTTAGCCCTAGACCTAATCTTTTTATTTTTTATTTTTTTTTATTTTTGTTCTTTCTTTATTGATTAAGGTATTACATATGTGTCCTTATTTCCCCCATTGCTCCCCCCCACCCCACTCATGCCCTCACCCCCCTGGTGTCTGTGTCCATTGGTTATGCTTATATGCATGCATACAAGACCTTTGGTTGATCTCTCCCTTTTAGCCCCACCCTCCCCCCTACCTTCCCTCTGAGGTTTGAGCATCTGATTGATGTTTCGATGTCTCTCGATCTGTTCATCAGTTTATATTGTTCATTATTAGACCTAATCTTAACCCAATCCTTAACACTAACCCTAGCCCTAATATTGGCCCTTGGCCTAACCCTAACCCAAAGCCTAAATTTCCAGGTGATTCCACTGTGCACCCAAAGACTCAGTCACTAATCCTAAGCCTTATCCCTAACCATAACCCTAATCCTAAACATAACCTTAACCCTAATTTTTACCATAACCCTAGCCCTAGACCTAACCATACCACAAACATTGGCCCTAAACCTAACCGTAACCTTAGGCCTAATCCTAACCCTAACCCTACCCTATCACATGCTATAGCCCCAAACCTAACCCTAACCATAGCCCTTGCCCTAAAGCTAACCCTAACCCTAGCCCTAGCACTAATTTTAACCCTAACCTTATACTCTAACCCTAGCCCTAACCCTAATCCTAACCCGATCCCCAAGCCCCAGCCTTAGCTCCTATAACACTAACCCTAACCCTAACCGTAGCCCAAGACAAATCTTAACCCAAACCCTAGCCCTAATCCTAACTCTAACCCTAACCCAGACCTAATGTTAACCATAACTCTAACCATAACCCCAGGTCTATCCCTAAACCTAACAAAACCCTAAAACCTAAACCTAATACTCCAGGTGATTCCAATGTAAATCCAAGGACCCAAATGTTAACCCTAACCCTAACCCTAACCCTTACCCTACTCTAACTCTCCAGGTGATTCCACTATGCATCCTAAGACCCAGTCACTGACCCTAACCCTAACCAAAACCCTAGCCCTAATAACAGCACTAATCCCAATCCGAAACATAACCTAACCTTAACACTTATTGTAACCCTAGCCCTTGAGCTTACTGTAGCACTAACATTCACCCTAACCTAACCATAACCTTAGTCCTAACCCTAATCCTAAACCATGCTATATCCCCAAGGCTAACCCTGACTCTAACCATAGCACTTGCCCTAAACCTAAAACTACCCTTAGACCTAATTTTAACCCTAACCTTACACTCTAACAATAACCTAAACTTAACTCTAACCCTAACCCTAGCCCAAGCCTAATCATAACCTAACCCTAAACCTAAACCTAGCCCTAACCCTAACCCTAGCCCTAACCCTAACCCTAGCCCTAACCCTAACCTTAACCCTATCCCTAATCTTAACCTTGACACTAACCCTAACCTTAGCTCTATACCTAAACCTAATCTTATCCCTAACCCTAGCTTTGCCATAGCCCTAACCATTACCATAACTCTCCAGGTGATTCCAATGTGCAACCAAAAACCCAGAGGATAAACCAAACCCTGACCATACCCTTAGCCTTGACCCCACCCCTAACCCTAATCCTAACCCTAGCCTTCACCCAAATCTTAAACCTAACTCTATCACCAGGCATAGCCCTAAGGTAATATTAACTCTAACCCTATCCTAACCATTCCACTAATCCTAACGAAAGCTCTAACCCTAAAACTATAAAACCTAACCCTAACACTAGCCCCAGTCCTAACACTAACTCTAAACTAATCCCAGCCCTAACTCTAACCCTAACCCTAACCCTAACCCTTACACTAACTCTCCAGGTGATTCCACTGTGCACCCAAGGTCCCACATGCTAAAACCAAGCCTAATACTAGCCCTAGCACTAATATTAACCCTAACCCTAAATATAGTGCTAGCCCTAACCTTCAACCTAAACCTAGACCTAATCTTAATCCTAACCCTAAACCTACCACTAAACCTAACCCTAATACTAGCCCTAGCATTAGCACAAACCCTGACACTAAATATTCAGGTGATTCCATGGTGCACCCAAGGACCAGAGGCAAACTCTAACCCTAACCCTATGCTTAGCCCTACCGCTAACCGATACCCTAACCCTAGCCTAAACCACACCTAGCCCTATCTCTAACCCTAACCCAAAACCTAACCCTAACTCTATGCCTAGCCCTACTCCTAAACTTATCCCTAACCCTAACGCTATCCCTAGCCCTAATAAAAAACATGATCTTAACCATAACCCTAGGCATAAACCTAATCTTAACCCTAACCATAATCCTAACCCTAACCATAACACAACCTTAACCCAAACCCCAGCTCTAACCCTAAACCTTAGACAATCCTAAAACCTAACCCTAGCCATAGCCCTAATCTTCACCTTCATGCTAACCCTAACCCTACCCCTAATCTTAGCCCTTGACCTAAACCTAACACTAACCCTAACTCTCCAGGTGATTCCAATGTGCATGTAAGGACCCAGACAATAAACCTAACCCTAACCCTAGGTTTAGCCCCAACCCTATCGGTAACCCTAATCCTAACCCTAGACCTAGTCTTAATTTTAACACTAACCTAAACATAGCTCTAGCCCTAACCCTAACCCTACCCCTAATGTTAACCTAACTATAACACTAACCCTAGCTTTAACCATAGCTCTTCTCTAACCATAATGACTAACCCTATCCCTAGCCCTAGCACTTACTCTAACCCTAACCCTAACCCTAACCCTAGCCCTAGCCCTAAACATAACCCTAACCCTAACTTTAGCCCTAATATTAGCCATTGGCATACCCCTAATCCTAATTCCAATGTGCATCCAAGGACCCAAATGCTAACCCTAACCCTAGCCCTAATTCTAACCCTTACCCTAAATCTCCAATGTGCATCCAAAGGCTCAGTTGCTAACAGTAACCCTAACCAAAGCCCTAGCCCTAATTAGAATACTAACACTAATCCTAAACATAACCCTAAGCCTAACCTCTACTTTAGCCCTAGCCCTGGACATAACCACACCATTAACACTGACGCTGAAACTAACTGGAACCTTAGGCCTAAGCACTAACCCTAACCCTAACCCTAATCTCAACCCTAACCAAACACAACACAAGCTATCGCCTTAACCAAACCCTGTTGGAAGCTACCCATTGTCTTCACTATCAGAAAAGTGTAAACAAGGAACACAGAAGGCTCATGAACCTTGAGCTCTGCCAAGGGCCAGAGCTATGCACCAATAGTTTAGTTGAGACAATGGCGGCTCAAGCAATTTCCTGACCAAATAGTCTCAAAGTAAATCTTTACTAATATTTACTGACCTTTAAGATAGTCTGTCTGTTACCAGAATTGCCTGCCTGACTAAGGACAATATGTGTATCTAAAATTGAATAAAAGGTTGGCAGGGCCTGTGCACCGGTGAAGTCCTTCCTCTTGTGTTGGACTCTGCACCTGGCCCCCCATTATTTCCAAATTATTATTTCTTGTCTTGTCTCGTCATTTGTCCATGGCCCTTATGCAGATCCCAAACTGTGAACCATGCAGGACATGGTATCTCACATCTGGCACTTCGAACGATGGACATCTGGAGAAGAAGATTTGCCTAGAGTGGAAAAACGAAGTTTTCACTGGCAAGGAAGGGAAAAAGAATTCACCGGATATTTTGGGAAATTCACTGAGTGCAAAGCCCACGGCCAGCTGCAGAAGTTGGGATCTGTAAGCAGGGTGGGAATGTCTTTTTTAGATAGGCTAATGGGGCAGAATTTGGTTAAAAATGGAGAAACTTTATTGTAGACTTTTGGTTTGCATGCTCAAGGGTAAAGGAATTAAAGTGTCAGAAGGGATTCTCTTAGAGTATTTGCATGTTATTATAGAACATAACCCTTGGTTTCCTGAAGAACGTACATTAGATGTCGAATGTTGGGAAAGAGTGGGTCAGAACTTGAAAAAAGCTCAGCAACAGGGGAAAAACTTGCCTCCAAATTGTTTCTCCTTATGGAACACGGTATTGCATTTGCTAGAGCCTTTTAGAGAGAAGAAAGAGGATAAACCCTCTCCCCTTGCACCCTCTACTCCTAAAGAGGAGCAAAAAGAAAAATTGGAGGAATGGCCTTCATGGCCCCCTCCACCTCAATGTCCTTATCCTGAAACATTTAATTCGCTGTTAATAGAATCACTGATGCAAAGAGCTTTCTGAGAAGGATTAAAGGACATGACGGTGGAGGACAGACTTACTTTTCCTATTATACAGGTAGCTGACCCACATTTCCCAAATCACATAATAAGCAGTGACATGCAGAATCAGCTAAATTATGTGCAAAAAGCTTATAAGCAAATTAGATTTTGTGGAAAAACAGGACATTTTTAAAAATGTATGCAACCAAAAAGGACACAAGGTGGCACTCAAGGGAAAAGCACGAGCATACCCGCCTCTTGATTTAACCAATGCAGATTCAACCTCTTTTAGGTCCTAGATATTAAAAAGGAAATAATTGCGTACTTATCTATTAATTATTGTTTTATCTGTCTTTGTTATTTATTGTTAGTTTATTAAGCATGCCTTTAATTTAATTTAATAGAAAAAAAACAATAGATGGCCAAGCCATTACTGAGTTTCTCCAGAACAAACAAAATATGGGAATGGGGAGAGACAGAATATGAGTGGTACACGTGACCAATAATACAGGTTCTAGGAAAATTCCCTAGACAAAGGGAAGTAATTTAAAAAATTTACTAGATCTGGAAGAGAAGATGGCTGCAGATAGGAAGGCAGACTGCAAGATAGTGTGTGTGAGAAAACAAAGGAAGAGTGTGTGGTCACACGGGGAGTGTTTGTTGGTGAGTTGAGGGACAACTATACTCCAGGAGACTGTGGGGGACTGCTGGACGGGGCTCCCCTGACCGGGAAGCCCCCACTGCTGCTGGGTTCCCTCCCAGAGCGACCGGCTCGGATGCGGAGACTGTGCCATCTTGAAGGGGAAAGTGGATGTTATGGGAAGCCTGAAAACCTCGGGGAATCTACGACTATGGCACCCACAGAACAGCTGCGAACCCTAGAACACCGGTCCCCAATTGGCGCAAGCAAGTGGATTCAGAGGCGCTCTACAATCCCTCACAGTAAGGTCAGATTTCACCTGGGATAAGGTGAGGATTGTGGTCCTGGCAGGAGAGAGAAATGCACACGTGGGAACTGGAGAACCTGGGAAAGTCTGCGCCTAGAAAAATCCGTGGCTGTTGGGGCTGGCATGATCCATGAATATGGAAGGGGGTCCTCAGAGCTGCTAACAGAAGGGAACTTTAAAAAGCAATGCATTTTGATCTGGACGCAAAAGGACAGCCTAAAAATTTTAAAAGTGTGCCGGTTGCTTAGACTCAAAGGAAAAAAAAAAAAAAAAAGACTGCACAGACTTGCGCATAGCCCGGGAGTTCGCACACTTACTCTGGCTCTTTGTTTTCCTTTCTTTTTCCTCTTTAAATCCTTGCTTCTGATTACTAAGCCCAATACATAGGATCACCCAATTGGGGACACCCTAAGAGACTGCAGGGGAAAGTTGTTTTTCTGGAACCTGGGGATCAGAGCTGGGAATAACCATCAGAGAACCAGCTCTGGGGCAACCCACTCCCACAAATCGGTATTAAGTGCCACAGGGAAAACAAAATCTAAACACTAGCTAGAGAGGACCTATAGACCCGGAGGTCAATCCAGAAACACTGCCACCCAGGGTTTGAATCACAAATTGACTCTTGTGTAAACACAAATAAAGGAATACAAGAAATAGAGATATACTGCCTGCTTAAAATTCAGGACTAGCTTACAACACTGAGGAGCAGTGGAACTCAGGGAACTTCAATATTGTCCTGACTAGGAAAAAGGCGTGCCAAACAGAACAGTAGAGGAAGTGAATGACCTTCACAACTGCACATTTTTATTTTTATTTTTTCATCTTTTACTTAAGAAACTATTTTTTCTCACTTGATTTTACCTTTTTAATTATTGCAATTTTATTTTCAATCAGTAATATTACTACTACAATTTTACCTTTTTTTGAAAAGTGTCATTTTATTTTCTCTTTATTTTACTTTGGGATTAGTGTTCTACAGCCTATTTTCATCTTTCCTTTAGCAACATTTTACTCTATCTCAACGATACCTTCATGCCAACACTCTCTTCCTCACTTTTCCCCTTTTGTTATCCTGTTTCTCTTACCTTATTCCTGCTTTAGATTTTCCCTATTCCTTCTTTTTACCCCTGTTAAAATTTCACCCTACTTATATATCTAATTTCCAATCTCCTGCTCCAAGTCCATACACACCTCTCTCTTCTCTATCTTCACTATCCAAAAAAATTTTTAATCTCTCTGTTCTTTTGTTGTTGTTTGCTTGATTGTTGGTTATATCGATTTTTATTATGCTTGTTTGTGAGATTGTTTTGCTTATTCTTTTTGTTTTTTTGTTGTGTTTTTTTTTTTTGCTTCTGTTTACCCTCGCCTCACTTGATATTAGTTGTTGTTTGTAGTTTGCATTCATACCCAGGTACTTGTTGCTGGCATTTGTTGGGATTAGTGGCTGTTCTATTGGAGTTTTCTCCCAATATATATAGTTTGTCCTCCTCTTCTTTTTTATTCTCTTTCTTTTCTCTCTTACTTTTTTTTCCTTTTCCCAATTTTATTTTGCACTCCTTTTTACCCCCTCTTCTTCTTTCTCTCCTATCCTCTAATTCACCTTTCTCTTGTGGTCACCTTATTTGGGGTTATTAATATCGTGAATACATATCTGTTCAGTGACTTGTGCATTGTACCTGGTTGTGTTGTATTTTGTACCTTTAAATCAACTCAGGAGAGAGAGAACTACATAACCAGACAACTAGAGAAGAGAGATAATCGGGAGACAAAAAAAGAGCCCGCATATGACAGAAGAGCAGGCATCACCAGAAAAGGAAGTAAACAAAATGGAGGCAAGCAACATGTCAGAGAAAGAATTCAGAGAAATTGTCAAAAGGTGGCTGAAAAGAAAGGAAGACAAATTTGACAATATGTGTAAGAACCAAGAGGAAATGAAGAACCAAGTAGAAATGAAAAATGACGTCACTGCTGTAAAGAACTTAATAGAAAGCATCAAGAGTAGACTAGAAGAAGCATAAGACCACATCAATGTGCTAGAAGACAAGGTAGGAAAAAATACCCAAGCAGAGCAGCATCTAGAAAAAAAATTAAAAAACAGGAGAGCCTAAGGGAACTTTGGGACAACACGAAACAAAACAACATCTTCATAATAGAATATCCAGAAAGAGAGGAAACTGAGTAAGGAATAGAAAACCTGTTTGAAGAAATAATGACAGAAAACATCCCTGATATAGGGAAGAAAAACCCCACACAAATCCAAGAAGCTTACAGATTCCCAAGCAAAATGAACCCCAAAAGACCAACACCAAGGCACATTATAATGAAATTGACAAACACCAATGACAAAGTAAGAATCTTAAAAGCAGCCAGAGAAAGACAGAAAGTTACATTCAAAGGATCCCCCATCAGACTAGCGACTGATTTCTCAACAGAAACACATCAGGCCAGAAGGGAATGGAATGAAATATACAAAATCATGCAAAGAAAGGGTCTGAATCCAAGAATACTGTACCCAGCAAGGCTATCAATCAAAATTGAAGATGAAATCAGGAGCTTCACAGACAAAAAAGGACTAAGGGAATTTATTACCACCAAACCAGCAATGCAAGAAATGCTAAAGGGTCTGCTGAAAAAAAAAAGGAAAAGAAAAAAAGAAAGAAAGGAAGAAAAGAAATAGGAAGCAAAGAAGGAACACGGGGGTAATGAATAAAGATGGCAACAAACAAGTACCTTTCAAAAATAACTTTAAAAGTAAATGGTTTAAATGCCCCAATCAAAAGACATAGGGTAATGGATTGGATAAGAAAACATGACCCATATATCCGCTGTCTACAAGAAACCCACCTCAGAAAAAAAAGATGCACACAGACTGAGGGAGAAGGAATGGAAAAAGGTTTTTCAGGCAAATGGAAATGAAAAAAAAAAGCTGAGGTAGCAATACTTATATCTCACAAATTAGATCTCAAACTGAAGGACATAAAAAGAGATAAGGAAGGCCACTTCGTAATACTAACGGGTGCAATCCAACAAGAAGAAATAACTCTGGCAAACATATATGCACCCAATACAGGAGCACCCAAATATATACAAAAACTCCTGGAGGATATCAAGGGAGAGATTGACAGCAATACAATCATAGTAGGAGACTTTAATACCCAACTATCACCATTGGACAAATCCTCTAAACAAAAAATCAGCAAAGAAATATCAATCCTAAATGACTCACTAGACCAGATGGAATTAATTGACATCTTCATAACATTTCACCCCAAAGCCACAGAATACACATTCTTCTCAAGTGCACATGGGTCATTTTCAAAGATAGACCATATATTGGGTCACAGGCAAAGTCTCTTCAAATTCAAGAAGATAGAAATCATATCAAGCATCTTCTCAGACCACAGTGGCATAAAACTGGAAATTAACTACAATAAAAACAATCCAAAAAAAAAAATCAAACACATGGAGACTAAACAGCATACTATTAAACAATGACTGGGTTACCAGAGAGATCAAAGAAGATATAAAAAATATCATGGCAACAAACAACAATGAAAACACAAGAATCCAAAATCTCTGGGACACAGTGAAAGCAGTCTTGAGAGAAGTTCATAGCTCTACAGGCCTACTGCAAAAAACAAGAAACTATGGTAATAAATTACCTAACCCTACAACTCAAAGAGTTAGAAAGAGAGCAACAAGAAAAGCACAATGTAAGCAGAAGGAAGGAAATAATAAAGATCAGAGTGGAGATAAACGACATAGAGATAAAAAAAAACAATACAAAAAATCAATGAAACCAAGAGCTGGTTATTTGAAATGACAAACAAGATTGATGAACCTCTAGCCAGGCTCACCAAGAAGCAAAGAGAGAGGACCCAAATAAACAAAATCAGAAATGAAAGAGGCGAAATAACAACAGACCCCACAGAAGTAAGAAGGATTGTTAAAAAATACTATGAACAACTCTAAAAAACTAGACAACCTAGAGGAAATGGACATATTCCTAGAAAAATACAACCTTCCAAAACTCAATCGGGAAAAATCTAATAATCTCAATAGGCCAATAACTATGGAAGAAATTGAAGCAGTCATCAAAAAGCTTCCAGCAAACAAAAGCCCGGGGCCAGATGGCTTCACAGGAGAGTTTTACCAAACATTCAAGGAAGAACTAAAACCTATCCTCCTCAGACTATTCCAAAAAATTCAAGAGGAAGGAACACTTCCAAGCTCCTTCTGTGAAGCCAGCATCACTCTAATACCAAAACCAGATAAAGACAACACAATTAAAGAGAATTACAGGCCAATATCCCTCATGAATATAGATGCCAAAATCCTCAACAAAATTCTAGCAAATTGGATCCAGCAGTACATCAGAAAGATCATACACCATGACCAAGTAGGTTTTATTCCAGGAATGCAAGGATAATACAATATCTGCAAATCAATAAACGTGGTACATCACATAAACAAATTGAGAGATAAAAACCACATAGACATATCAATTAATGCAGAAAAAGCACTCTACAAAATCCAACACCCATTTTTTATAAAAACTCTCAGCAAGGTGGGAATAGAAGGGTCATACCTCAACATAATAAAAGACATATATGATAAACCCACAGCCAACATCCTACGCAATGGGCAAAAACTAAAACCATTTCCCCTAAGAACAGGAGCAAAACAGGGATGCCCACTCTCACCACTCCTGTTCAACATAGTACTGCAAGTATTAGCCATTAGACAAGAAGAAGAAATAAAAGGCATCCAAATTGGAAAAGAAGAAGTAAGGAGAGGGAATAATGGCGGCGGAATAGACAGACGTGTTCCGAGCCTTGTCCCGGAGCAGAAAGAAAGAACAGCTGTCGGTTGCACAAGGAGTGTTTGTTGGCAAGTTGGGAGAAAGCTGAACTCCAGAAGAAGGCGGGGGACTGCTAGATGGGGTTCCCCTGACCTGGCAGCGCCAACTACGGCTGGGTCCTCTCCCGGAGCTGCGGGCTTGGATGCAGAGTCTGTGCCATGTTGATCCGGAAAGTGGAGCTTATCGGAAGCCTAAGAATCCACAACTGCGGCACCCACGGAACAGCTGCGAGCCCCAGAACAACGCTACCCAATTGGTGCAAACACACGGGTTCAGAGGAGCTCTACACTCCACCATGGAAAGGTCAGATTTCGCCTGGGATAAGGTGAGGTCTCTGGTCCCGGTGGGAGAGAGGAAAGCGCGTTTTGCGGGAGCTGGAGGACCAGGGAAGTCTGTGCCTAGAAAAATCCGTGGCTGTTGGGGCTGGTGTGATCTGTGAATGTGGAAAGGGGTCCTCAGAGCTGGTAACAGAAGGGCTCTCTAAAAAGCAACCCATTTTGATCTGAAGTGTAGGGACACCCTAAGAATTTCATGTTGCCCAGACTTACACGCAGCCCCGGAGTTCCCCGGGTGCCTAGGCTTATGCGCAGCCCCGGAGTTCACACACTTGGGCTTTTTCCTCTTGAAATTCTTGCTTCTGATTACTAAGCCCAATACATAAGATCACCCAGTTGGGGACACCCTGGGAGATTGCAGGGGAAAGTGTTTTTCTGGAACCTGGGGATCGGAGCGGGGAGTGACTATCTGAGAATCAGTTCTGAGGCAGCCCACTCCCACAAACCGGTAGTGAGTGCCATAGGGAAAGAAGGCTCTAACACTGCCTAGAGAGGCCATAGATAGACCCGGAAGTCAATCCAGAAACACTGCCACCCAGGGGCTGAATCACAAATTGACTCTTGTGTAATCAAAAATAAAGGATTACGAGAAATTAAGACACACCGCCTGCTTAAAATCAGGACTGGCTTACAACACTGAAGAGCAGTGGAACGCAGGGAACTGCAATACTGTCTGCACTGAGAAACAGGCGTGCCAAACAGAACAACAGAGGAAGTGAATGACCTTCACTACTCCACATTTTATTTTTATTTTTTATTTTTTTATTTTTTATTTTATTTTCATTTTTTGCATATTTTACTCAAGAAACTAACTTTTTTTCTTTTTTCCTCACTCGATTTTACCTTTTTAATTATTACATTTTTATTTTCAATCCGCATTATTTCTAGTGCTATTTTATCTTTTTTTTTAAAGTGTCATTTTATTTTCTCTTCATTTTATTTTGGGATTAGGGTTCTACATTCTATTTTTATCTTTCCTTTAGCATCGTTTTACTCTATCTCAACCCTACCTTTATGCCATCACTCTCTTCCTAATCTTCCCCTTTTCGGTGTCCTGTTTATCTTACCCCTTTCCTGCTTTAGATTTTCCCTATTCCTTCTGTTTACCCCTTGTTAAAATTTCACCCTACTTACATATCTAAACTCCAATCCCCTGCTCCAAATCCATACACACCTCTCTCTTCGCTGTCTTAACTATCCAAAAAATTGTTTTTCTTTCTGTCCTTTTGTTGTTGTTCGCTTTAATGTAGATTGTATCGAATTTTTATGCTTTTTTGTGAGATTGTTTTGCTTATTCTTCTTTTGTTTATTTTTTTGTTTGTTTTGTGCTTCAGCTTTCCCTTGCCTCACTCAATATTAGTTGGTGTTGTAGTTTGTATTAATCCCCAGGCACTTGTTTCTGGCATTTGCTGGGATTAGTGATTGTTCTATTGGAGTTTTATCCCCAATATATATAGTCTGTTCCCCTTTCTCTCTTAGTCTCTTTCTTGTCTCTCTTACTTTTTTTTTACTTTTTTTTCTTTCCCTTTTCCCAATTTCATTTTGACACTCCTTTTTTTTCTTCTTTCTTTCTTTTTCCTCTTCTTCTTTCTCTCCTATCACCTAATTTGCCTTTTTTTGGTGGTCACCTTTATTGGAGGTTATTAATATCGTGAATACATTTCTGTTCAGTGCCTTGTGAGTTGTACCTAGTAGTGCTGTGTTTTGTGCCTTTAAATCAACGCAGGAGAGAGAGAACTACATAACCAGACACCCAGAGAAGAGAGACCATGGGGAGACAAAGAAACAGCCTGCATATGAAAGAAAAGCAGGCATCACCAGAAAAGGAAGTAAACGAAATGGAGGCAAGCAACCTTCCAGAGAAAGAATTCAGAGAAATGGTCATAAGGTGGCTGAAAAGAATGGAAGACAAATTTGACAATATGAGCAAGAACCAAGAGGAAATGAAGAAGAATCAAGAAGAAATGAAAAATGACATCGCTGCTGTAAAGAACTCAATAGAAAGCATCAAGAGTAGACTAGAAGAAGCAGAGGACCGCATCAGTGAGCTAGAAGACAAGATGGGAAAAAATAGCCAAGTAGAGCAACTTCTAGAACAAAAAATTAAAAGGCAGGAGGAGAGCCTAAGGGAACTTTGGGACAACACGAAACAAAACAACATCCGCATAATAGGGGTTCCAGAAGGAAAGGAAGCTGAGCAAGGAATAGAAAACCTATTTGAAGAAATAATGACAGAAAATTTCCCTGATATAGGGAAGAAAAAACCCACACAAATCCAAGAAGCTCACAGAGTCCCAAGCAAAATGAACCCCAAAAGACCGATGCCAAGGCACATTATAATTAAATTGGCAAACACCAACAACAAAGTAAGAATCTTAAAAGTGGCAAGAGAGAGACAGAAAGTTACATACAAAGGAACCCCCATCAGACTAGCGACTGATTTCTCAACAGAAACTCATCAGGCCAGAAGGGAATGGAATGAAATATACAAAGTCATGCAAAGGAAGGGTCTGAATCCAAGAATACTGTACCCAGCAAGGCTGTCAATCAAAATTGAAGGTGAAATCAGGAGCTTCACAGACAAAAAAGGACTAAGGGAATTTATTACCAACAAACCAGCAATGCAAGAAATGCTAAAGGGTCTGCTGTAAAAAAAACAAAAAAGAAATAGGAAGCGAAGAAGTAACACAGGGGTAAAGAATAAGAATGGCGACAAATAAGTACCTATCAATAATAACTTTAAATGTAAAAGGATTAAATGCCCCATTCAAAAGACATAGGGTAACGGATTGGATAAGAAAACATGACCCATATATCTGCTGTCTACAAGAAACCGACCGTAGAAAAAAAGAGGCACACAGACTGAGGGAGAAGGGATGGAAAAAGGTTTTCCAGGCAAATGTAACTGAAAAAAAGGCTGGGGTAGCAATACTTACATCTCACAAAATAGATCTCAAAGTGAAGGACATAACAAGAGATAAGGAAGGCCACTTCATAATACTAAAGGGAGCAATCCACAAGAAGAAATAACTCTGGTAAACATATATGCACCCAATACAGGAGCAACAAAATACATACAGAAACTCCTGGAGGATATCAAGGGAGAGATTGACAGCAATACAATCATAGTAGGAGACTTTAATACCCCACTATCACCATTGGACAAATCCTCTAAACAAAAAATCAGCAAAGAAACATCAATCCTAAATGACTCACTAGACCAGATGGAATTAATTGACATCTTCATAACATTTCACCCCAAAGCCACAGAATATACATTCTTCTCAAGTGCACATGGGTCATTTTCAAAGATAGGCCATATGTTGGGACATAGGCAAAGTTTCTTCAAATTCAAGAAGATAGAAATCATATCAAGCATCTTCTCAGACCACAGTGGCATAAAACTGGAAATCAACTACAATAAAAACAACCCAAAGAAATCAAACACATGGAGGCTAAACAGCATGCTATTAAAGAATGACTGGGTTACCAGAGAGATCAAGGAAGAAATAAAAAACATCATGGAAACAAATGACAATGAAAACACTACAATCCAAAATCTATGGGACACAGCAAAAGCAGTCTTGAGAGGGAAGTTCATAGCTCTACAAGCCTACTGAAAAAAACAAGAAACAATGGTAATAAATAACCTAACCCAACAACTCAAAGAGTTAGAAAAAGAGCAACAAGAAAAGCCCAGTGTAAGCAGAAGGAAGGGAATAATAAAGATCAGGGCGAAGATAAACGACATAGAGACCAAAGAAACAATACAAAAGATCAACAAAACCAAGAGCTGGTTCTTTGAAAGGATAAACAAGATTGATGAACCTCTAGCCAGGCTCACCAAGAAGCAAAGAGAGAGGACCCAAATAAACAAAATCAGAAATGAAACAGGTGAAATAACAACAGATCCTGCCGAAATACTAAGGATTGTTATAAAATACTACGAACAACTCTATTCCAACAAACTGGACAACCTGGAGGAAATGGACATATTCCTAGAAAAATATAACCTTCCAAAACTCAATCAGGAAGAATCTAAACAGCTCAACATGCCAGTAACTATGGAAGACATTGAAGCAGTCATCAAAGAGCTTCTGGCAAACAAAAGCCCGGGGCCAGATGGCTTCACAGGAGAGTTTTACCAAACATTCAAGGAAGAACTAAAACCTATCCTCCTCAGACTATTCCAGAAAATTCAAGAGGAAGGAACACTTCCAAACTCCTTCTATGAAGCCAGCATCACCCTAATACCAAAACCTGATAAAGACAACACAATGAAGGAGAATTACAGGCCAATATCCCTCATGAATGTAGATGCCAAAATCCTCAACAAAATTCTAGCAAATTGGATCCAGCAGTACATCAGAAAGATCATACACCATGACCAAGTAGGGTTTATCCCAGGAATGCAAGGATGGTACAATATCCGCAAATCAATAAATGTAATACATCACATAAACAAATTGAGAGATAAAAATCACATAGTCATATCAATTGATGCAGAAAAAAAGCATTTGACAAAATCCAACACCCTTTTTTGATAAAAACTCTCAACAAGGTGGGAATAGAAGGATCATACCTCAACATAATAAAAGCTATATATGATAAACCCACAGCTAACATCAACTCAATGGGCAAAAACTAAAACCATTTCCCCTAAGAACAGGAACAAGACAGGGATGCCCACTCTCACCACTCCTGATTGACACAGTACTGGAAGTATTAGCCATTGCAATTAGACAAGAAGAAGAAATAAAAGGCATCCACATTGGAAAAGAAGAAGTAAAGCTGTCCTTATTTGCAGATGACTTGATATTGTACATAAAAAACCCAAAAGACTCCATCAAAAAACTAACAGACTTAATAAATGAATTTGGCAATGTAGCAGGATACAAAATTAACGCCAAGAAATCTATGACATTTCTGTACACCAATAGTGAACTTACAGAAAGAGAGACTAAAAAAGCAATCCCATTTACCATTGCACCAAAAAATTAAGATACCTAGGAATAAACTTAACTAAGGAGCTAAAAGACCTATACTCAGAAAACTACAGGACATTGAAAAAGAGATAGAGGAAGATGTAAACAGATGGAAGAACATACCATGTTCATGGATTGGTAGAATCAACATCATTAAAATGTCCATACTACCCAAAGCAATCTATAGATTCAATGCACTCCCCATTAAAATACCAACGGCATATTTCACAGACCTAGAAAGAACTCTCCAAAAATTCATCTGGAATAAAAAAAGACCCTGAATAGCCTCAGCAATCCCGAGAAAGAAGAACAAAGTAGGTAAGATCTCAATACCAGATTTCAAGCTGTATTACAAAGCTACTGTTCTCAAAACAGCCTGGTACTGGCCCAAGAACAGACATATAGATCAATGGAATAGAATAGAGAACCCAGAAATTGACCCAAAGCACTATGTTCAATTAATATTTGACAAAGGAGTCATGAACATAAAATGGAATCAAGATAGTCTCTTCAATAAATGGTGCTGGGAAAATTGGACAGATACATGCAAAAAAATGAAACTAGACCACCAACTTACACCATACACAAAAATAAACTCAAAATGGATAAAGGACTTAAACATATGATGGGAAACCATAAAAATACTAGAGGAATCCACAGGCAGAGAAATCTCAGACACATGCTGAAGCAATTTCTTCACTGATACTGCCCCTAGGGCAATGGAAACTGAAGAGAAAATAAACAAATGGGACTACATCAAAATAAAAAGCTTTTTCACAGCAAAAGAAACCATCAACAAAACAATAAAAAAGCCCACTGTATGGGAGAACTTATTCGCAAATGTTATCACCAACAAAGGTTTAATCTCCAAAATCTACAGGGAACTAATACAACTTAATAAAAGGAAGATAAATGATCCAATAATAAAAAAATGGGCAACGGACCTAAATAGAATCTTTTCAAAAGAAGACAGAAGGAAGCCAAGAGACATATAAAAACATGCTCAAAGTCACTAATTATCCGAGAGATGCAAATCAAAATGACCATGCAGTACCATCTCACACCTGTCAGAATGGCTATCATCAACAAATCAACAAACGACAAGTGCTGGTGAGGATGTGGAGAAAAAGGAACCCTTGTGCACTGCTGATGGGAATGCAGACTGGTGCAGCCACTGTAGAGAACAGTATGGAGTTTCCTCAGAAAACTGTAAATGGAACTCCCATTTGACCCTGTAATCCCACTTCTAGGAATATATCCCAAGAAACTAGAAACACCAATCAGAAAGGATATATGCACCCCTATGTTCATAGCAGCACAATTCACCATAGCTAAGATTTAGAAACAGCCAAGTGCCCATCAGCAGATGAATGGATTAGAAAACTATGGTACATCTACACAATGAAATACTACGCTGGTATAAAAAAGAAGGAATTCTTACCATTTGTAGCAGCATGGATGGACCTGGAGAGCATTATGTTAAGTGAAATAAGCCAGGCAATGAAAGAAAAATACCACATGATCTCACTCATTTATGGAAAATAAAGAACATTATAACCTGATGAACCAAAATATAGATACAGAGGCATTAAAGCACCAAATAGACTGTCAAATTACAGTGGGAAGGCAGGGGAGTGTTGGGGAAGGGAGGAAAGAGATCAACCAAAGGACTTGTATGCATGCATATAAGCACAACAAATGGACATAAGACACTGGGGGTGTGGGATGAGGGCATGCAACAGGGGATAGGGGTGGCTGGGGGAAGGTCAATGGGGGGAAAAAAGGAGATATATGTACTACTGCATGTAATACTTTAAACAGTAAAAAAATTTAAAATATTAAAAAATTACTAGATCTCTTTGTGATTCTGTAAAATCTATACCCACTCCCAAGAATGTTATTAAAAGCTGGATTTTCGAAGGAGAAACCAAGATGGTGGCATAGGTAAACACCTAAACTGCTGCCTCCCACAACAATTTCAAAACTACAACTAAAAGACAAAACGGACATCATCCAGAACCACAGGAAGGCTGGCTGAGTAGAAATTCTACAACCAGAAGGAAAGAGAAAAGCACACAGACTCAAAGGAGCTGTGGAAGGCAGAGGTACTGAGGTGCATGTGGAGAGGGCTGGCAAAAGAGTATGCGGCTGGCTTTCTCAACTGGGAGGGAGACAAAAGCTCCCGATGGCTCTGAACTCCAGTTCCAGGCGAGACTCTGGGGACCCAGACTCATACGGGAAGAAACTGGATGTCAGGAAAGAGAAAAGCACACTGACACCTAGAGGAACTACAGAAGGCAGAGGTACCGAGGCATGTGCACACGGAGAGGGCTGGCAACTGAGTATGCAGCTGGCTTTCTCAATCAGGAGGGAGACAAATGCTCCCAATGGCTCCGAACTCCAGTTCCAGGTGAGACTCTGGGGACCCAGACTTATTTGGGGAGAAACTGGTATGTCTGGCAGTGGGCAAAACTTGAGGGAGGCTTTCTATCAGAGGAGCTTGCAGCGATTACAGCAGGACACTGAGACCCAGGGGCCTATTAGGGCAGGACTGACAGGAAGCCATTGCTGTCTGCTCTGCCCTGAGTCTCTGCCCCATCCAAGCTGAGCACAGAGGCTTTTGCAAGTCTTGTCTCATAAGGGTGTCTCCAGCACAGAAGTTCTCCCAGCTTAGACACAGCTGATCCTCACAGCCAATTGGCCTGGAGGTCAATTCCTGCCAGTGATACCAACAACAATCAAGGCTTAACTAGGACAAGACTGTGCACACAGCTCACAAAGGGGTTCACCAAGAGTGTCCACCTCAGGTAACTGGGGAGGCTGAGCCACTGGGCCCTATAGGACACCTAGCACACAAAGCCACTCTATCAACTCAGGGAAGCAGCCAAAATGCAGAGACAAAGAAGCATGTCACAAATGAAAGAAATGGAGGAAAGCAAATGACTGGATATAGAGTTCAAAACTACAGTTATAAGGTTTTTCAAGAATTTTCTAGAAAAGGCCTATAAATTTAGCAAGACCCTTGAGTATATGAAAGAGGACCAACTAGAAATTAAGCATACACTGACTGAAATAAAAAAATAACATACAGAGATCCAACAGCAGACTAGAGGATTGCAAGAATCAAGTCAAAGATTTGAAATACAAAGAAGCAAAAAACACCCCACCAGAAAAGCAAAAAGAAAAAAGAATCCAAAAATATGAAGATAGTGTAAGGAGTTTCTGGGACAACTTCAAGTGTACCAACATCAGAATTATGGGGGTGCCAGAAGAATAAAGAGAGCAAGATACTGAAAACCTATTTGAAGAAATAATGACCGAAAACTTCCCCCACCTGGTGAAAGAAATAGACTTACAAGTCCAGGAAGTGCACAGAACCCCAAACAAAAGGAATCCAAAGAGGACCACACCAAGACACATCATAATTAAAATGCCAAGAGCAAAAGACAAAGAGAGAATATTAAAAGCAGCAAGAGAAAAACAGTTAGTTACCTACAAGGGAGCACCCATACGATTGTCAGCTGATTTCTCAACAGAAACTATGCAGGCCAGACGGGAGTGGCAAGAAATAGTCAAAGTGATGAATAGCAAGAACCTACAACCAAGATTACTGTACCCAGCAAACCTATCATTCAGAATTGAAGGGCAGATAAAGAGCTTCACTGATAAGAAAAAGCTAAAGGAGTTCATCACCACCAAACCAGTATTATATGAAATGCTGAAAGGTATTCTTTAATAAAAGGAAGAAGAAGAAGAAAAAGGTAAAGATAAAAATTATGGACAAAAATACATATCTATCAACAAGTGAATCTAAAAATAAAGTGAATAAAAAATCTGATGAACAGAATAAACTGGTGAATATAATAGAATCAGGGGCATACAAAGGGAATGGACTGACAATTCTCAGGGGGGAAAGGGTGTGAGGGTGCGGGAAGAGACTGGACAAAATCATACACCTATGGATGAGGACAGTGCAGGGGAGTAAGGACAGAGGGTGGGGTGGGAACCAGGTGCAGGGGAGCTATGTGGGGGAAAAAGAGGAATAATCTGAACAATAAAGATTTATTTAAAAAAATAAAAAATAAAAGCCTCATTTTTGCCATGTCTTTATTTCCCAGTCCATCATTTGAAATTTACACAAATAAGACATTTCTCAGAATTTGGGGATACGTCTGGAATTTCTGTACCTGTGAAGAGAATGACTAGCTTAAGCGAAAGGTGCCCGCCCAATTTTGGGTGGCTCTTGGAAGCCCCAATCTCTTCACAGATGCTGTAGAATAAACTTAACTGTTTTTTCTTTAAAAGATGGCAAAAATGACACAAGAAAATATACAGACTATCTTTAGGCAATAGGATTAATGTCTCCATAATAATGGCAATTTTTGAATAATAATGTACCGCATTCCAAAGATGCCTCCCAAATCTTGGAGGCACTCCTGTTTTCATAAAATAAAAGTAAAATAATACTTTAGCATTGAAGCCACTAAAGGTCAATAAGTTATCTCTGTTACAAAATTGCCAAAAAGAAAATGCCTTGGATAGTAATTAGCTTTAAAATCTCAAAGTTATTAAAACATAAATAATAGATGTAATTAAAATGAAGAATTTGTGGTAAAGCTTCTGAGTAATAATATATTAATGATGAAAATCCAGTCACTCTTCTCCATGTAAAAGCAGAAACCTTACATGTTATCTCTAAGGAAGAATGTGGTAGTTTTAAAATTCAAGTGGGCCCACTCCCTCATCCCCTTGCCTTTTTAGGCCAGATTCATATATAGTTTTCCAAAGCCTTCAGTAACTTAAAACTTTAGAACATTGCTGAATTAAATAATAAAAATTATTAGATATCTAGGTATTTTTTTAATTTTTCTTCTTTTTAAAATATATTTTTATTGATTTCAGAGAGGAAGAGAGAGAAACATCAATGATGAGAGGGATTTATTGGTTGGTTCCCTCCTGCACATTGGACTGAGCCCACAACCCAGGCATATGCCCTTGACCAGAATTGAACCTGGGACCCTTGAGTCCTCAGCCGATGCTCTATCCACTGAGCCAAAGTGGTTAGGGCTCTATCTAGGTATTTTAAAATGACAAAAATACTGAAATATTAATCTGAATTGGTCTCATGTGAAAAATCTAGAGGATAGAATTGAATCTACTAATTAAATATGCCTTGTATTTTATTTGAAATATATCATTAAAAATGTAAAAGTATTATTAATCTGAGAAATGCTAAATATTTAACTTGCCACCTAAAATTTAAGGCTTCTAAAAGTTTAAAGTTCACATTAAGTTAGAAGAAATTATATAGTTGTAATAACAAAATGCATAAAGTTTAGAAATTCATTTTAGAGAAAAATAATTCTTAATTAAAAAAGAGGATTAATTCCATGGTATCAACCAAATTTTCAATATAAAAACCAGTTTAAATTTAATTAATATTTTTTAGAATAATTACAAAAGGTGTGTTAATAAATATTAATCTAAAAAATGCTGGCTGTTTACTTTTAATTATCATTGGAAAATTAAGGTTTAAATATATCGTTTTAATAATAGAAGGCAGGATATATATTTTAAAGAAAAAGGAGGAAAAAGTTCTATACAAATAGCTAAAAGTATATACAAGTTAATGAAAGAAAGAAAAAAAATTAGAGTAAAAATACATTTTTAAAGGACATAAAAAGAAGGTTTAAAGGCTAATTTAAAAGTATAAAATTTGTAAAGGTTATATGAGAAGAGAAAAAAGTTTAAAGAGAGAAATAAATTCTGAAGTTAACTATAAAATCTCAGGAAAATTCAAACAAAGGCTAGACCACTACCCTTATCAAATTAAATATACAAATGAACACTAGCCAAAAAGAATACTGTTTAAAAGTAAATTTTAAGCTTAATAAAAAGGAGAAATTTTATAATCTCTTCCACTACTATTTACAAAGTAAACTAAAAGTTATTGTTCAAGCATTAAATCTCACCACTAATGAGACACCATAAATAAAAAGAAAGTTACTTTTACTTAGAACGTATGCATGGCAGCATTGGCCAGCATCCAAGAAGCAACCAAGTTTGTTGCTCAGTTTAAAAGAAAGAAAAAAGTTAAAAAACACAACTCCTTAAATGTAGCTTAAAGGTCACTCTGGGAAGAAGTAAAGGGAAATGCCTTTCAAATATTTAGAAACTGTAATTAAAAGTCAGTATCTTAAGCCTTAAAAGGTAGAAATACAAAAAGAATTGCCTTAAAACCTGAAATGACTTTTTAGAAGTTATTAAAGGACATTAATTGGTTCAGACCTTAGCTAAAAATCTCTGTAAAAGAAATGACAAGTTGGTTACTCAATTAAAATGACTCAGTGACATAAACTATCATTTCCAGTAATTTTGTAAAAAGTGGAAAATTCAGCACACTGCAGGTTTTCCAAAAGCCTCTTAATATTATTTAAAAACAAAAAAAAAAGGAGGAATATGGAGAAATCGCCTGTATGTAGACTACACTAAGCCTTAATTAGTTTAGATTTTTTCACTTGTGATGGCAAGACACCCATGGAAATACACTGGTGTCAGAATAAAGCCAAAGGAAAATGGTCTGGTTAAATGGAAAGATCCTGAGCCTGGTTTATGGAAGGGCCCCAATCCCCTGTTAACATTTGGTCAAGGTTATACTTGTATATTTTCAGAAAATTTCTTGAAGCCCGTCTGGATTCCCACAAGAAATATTAAACTTCAACATGGATCCGAGGGAGGAACTTGCCAGGTTCATGAGGACCTTGCACCTGGAGCTGTGCCTTATAGCTGCAGACAATCAACTACCCCAGCCACAGACAGCAGCAGCCCCAAGCAACCCACTGAAGATAAGGAGTGGTAGCAGGATGAGGTGGACGACCCCCCTGGAGGTCACCTGGGGGATGGTGAAGAAGACGGTCCAGAAAGCTGAGTGAATTGGTGAGGAAACCAAAACTCCAAGAACGCCTGAGAATGTCTTTCTTTCCCTGCTAGCAGTCATCAGCTGTGTGGTAATACTACCAGGGGCAAATGGGGAAGTATTTTGGTCTTATGTTCCTTACCCACCATGGGTAAGATCCCTTACATGGGCTGATCCCCCACCTACTGTAGTCACCAATAACACTAACCACCTTGGTCACCCAGGAGGACCACGGGTGGGGCAAGGAAGTATATGGGAAAAGTATAATTACATGGGTGTCACCACCCAGCTTCCCTTTTGTATGACACAGAATCCAACTACTGCTCCTTTGTGTGTATAATTAAAGAGAGGCTTCTGCCGGGGGTCTTGTCCAGCATCTAGAAGGGTTCAGGAATCTGGAGAAGGGCTGAGAGAAAATTAATCAAGAGTCTAGACACAAAACATAATTTTGGAAGGCATTTTGGGGATCCAGAGAAGACTTATCTAAAGAAACCAAGTTCTTCTGTCTCTCTGGACCCCTTGCTTTTTATTAACACAAATTGTCCTAAGGTAAAGTAGATATACATCAAAGGCAAGGCTTAGTATACAGAATCCATTGTCAGACTGGGGGAACTGCCCATGGCTGTTCAGGTGTTTGGCCAGTAGGAGGCAATAACATGTAGATGGAAATGCCATCAGCTGTCTGGCAACAAGCAATCATTTATGCATCCTTTTCAGGTTTGAGGAAATGCCCTCGGCCATTCCAGCAGGCAATCCTCAAGGTTCCATCAACCTTTTGATGAAACTTCTTGCATTTATGACATTCTGGAATTAGCTTCCGGCATATCCCCTTTCTCAATTTTATAAATTTAACAAGAATGTATATTTTAAGATTTTTAAATTCAATGGAAAGGATAGAGTTCTATCATGTCCCTTTAAATTGCTGCTAGGCATTAAAGAATCAGCCTGAAATAAGTTTCTTTTTGGCCAACAGTTCTTTGAGTCCCAATTTCAATGTCCAACAGTTCCTTATGTGTACATGCCAGCAATTATATTCTACTTCTTGCTGGTGGATAAATGGTGGCAATGCAGGTCCAACTTTCTCTGGCTTGGTCCTGGGCAACCTGCAGTGACACACAGCTGCTGACTGCTAGGATGGCAAGGCATCTTCACTATCTTCCATTTCTGGACTGTTTCTCCTCTAGTCTTCAGCATGTTGTTTGGGGCCACTGATATTCTGTGGCTGGAGTCCAGTCAGTTCCTCTCTGGGATTCATTGTTGCAGGAATCCACAGGGGCTTGGAGGAGTTTTCTGGAAATATAAGAACATATTCTAGACCAAATGTTAATAAGAGAATCTTTTCTATAAATTAGACTTGGGATCTTTTCATTTTTGCCCAAACAATTTTCCTTCGTCTTATTTTGACACCATGTGTGTTTTCATGGGTGTCTTGCTATCAGCATTACAAGTAAAAATTAGTTTTAAAGTAAAAAATTTAAAGCAATTAAGGCTTGATGTAATTTTCTTCCAGGATACTTTTTCACTATCCCACCTCCCCTTTTTGATTTAAATATTATTAGGAGGCTTTTGGAAATCTTACAATGCAGTCTTGATAACTTTTTAATTTTAATTTTTCTGTACAGAAATATGACTGCTCTGGATTTATTGCATGTTAAGCAGCTTTTACTATGAGATGAACTATCAGTAAAAAATTAGTTAATGCTTTAAGAATAGTTTCCTGCCTAGTACAACAAAGTTTTTTTGAATATTCACTTATTTCAATTAGCCAATTTAAATCAATCTAAAATAAAGTTTACTTTTTTTAACTTTACTTGGCCATGACAAATGACATTAATTAAATTTCTGCTATTAGTCTTTGAGTAACTTTACATAAGTTTTGTTTAGGGAGGCAAAAACACAAATTATGTATTTTTCTTTTTGAGACTTAATACATTGACTTTTACAGTTTTCCAGACATTTGAAGAAAATCTCTTTTTATTTCCTTCTAGAGTAACTTTTAGGCCACATTTAAAGAGTTTCTTTTAAAAGACACTTTCTTCTTTACACCAATCAACCAATGTAACAAACATAATTGCTCTTTAACATTTAGACAAATACTGCCACAAATCCATGTATTTCAAGTGATTTTACAGTTATGGTGACTGTAATTATTGTCAGATTTAGTACTTTAATAACAATCTTTAGTTTACTATGTAAATATTAGTGGAAGAGATTTCAAAATTTTCAAATTTCTCCTTTTTATTAAGCTTAGAATTACATTTTTAAACAGTATCCCCTTTGATTCATTTGCATATACAGAGGGATTATGGGAGGTCTTAGTAACTTTCAGAGGGCTTTACTTAAATCTAATTGTTTATAAAAATATTGGCTTCTCATATAGCTGAAATTATATGAGACCTTGGTTATATTTTTAAAAGCTAAATTATTAAGTAATTTAAGTGGGTATTTTTATTAAAAAAGCAAAGTTAGTAAACTTATATGTCTGATCCACGAAGTACAGATGCTGCCCCACCTCCAGCCTACTTAAAATGCACACAGCTTGGGGTTTTTTGTCTTTAAAATTTCATTTTAAAATTCTACTGCTATTGAAAAACTTGACTTTATTTAAGAAATATTTTGCTACTTTATTTTTCCCTCCTTAGAGGCCAGAACCTTCATAACATTTAAAGTGTATGTATATAAGTAAAATATAGTTATTAATTTTTATTTGAGAAGCTTTCCATGTGATTTCAAATATATTAGATTGACTTAATTCAAAAAAATTTCCTTCAAGAAGAGAGAATAACTTCTTGAAAACATTTCAGGGCCTGTGAAATGTGAAATGCTCCAAAGTTATCCCTCAGTTAAAGTCTTGAAATATAACTTGGAAATGTTATATATATATATATATATATATATATATATATATATATATATGATTTAAAGATTATATACCTTTTATAATTATTTTAAAAAGATATCAATTAAATTATTTAAACTGATTTTTGTATTAAAAATTTGGTTCAGGCCACAGAATCAATCCTCTTTTTTAATTAGACCAATTAGCAATATATTTTGAATTCCTATTTTTTTCTAGAGAATATATAAGAATTACTTTTAAAATAAATTTTTATATTTTATGCATTTTGTTACCACAACTATATAATTTCTCCCAATTCAATTTGAACTTAAACTTTTAGAGCTGGCAAGACAAATACTTAGCATTTCATAGATTAGTAATAACTTTATATTTTTAAGAATAAAATTTCAAAAATATAAGACATAATTAATAGATTTAATTGTCCTCTAGATTTCATGAGGCAAATTCAGATTAATATTTCAGTATTTTGTCATTTCAAAATACCTAGATATTTAAAAATTTTATTATTATTTAATTTAGCAAACTCCCAAAATGTTAAGCTGCCAGACTTTGGTAGCAGGTCTGTAGCCATTTAAATGCAAATTGCTACCTTCTTCCTGCTGGGTTGCATGCTGGTGTGAAATTTCAAAAGAGCCACATTTTTTCTTTAAGAGGTCTCCACCATGGAAAAAACTGTTTTTGTCTGGGGAAACAGGTTTGTGTAAATATTTCTCTCTTTTCAGCGACCAGTATGGCTAGAGAGCATCCGGTTCCTGAGTAGGGGCAGCTGGGAATTGAGAAAATGAAAGAAAGAGACAGACACAGAGATAGAAGGAAAAAGCTGGGGCAGGTGGGACCACTGTCCTTTGACAGGGACAGGAACAGAGATAGTGACGCCAAGCCAAAACAGCATGTTTATTTTATACAGCAAAAAACAGGAAGTTTTACTAAGAGTCAAGGCAAAGGAGATTATGTGCATTCTTGGGTGGGCCAGAGTCATATTCTTTCCTGGTGCTTGGCTGGATTAAATAACAAAACCCACCCCCTGGCACCTGGGCTGAAGGTCAAGCTGACAACACTCCTGCCTTTTGGCAAAGTGTGTTTCTAGGACGTGGCTTTGCCACTGCCACTGGATTCAGCTGACAATAATTAAAGAAATGCCCATGTGCCTTCCCAGGCACTCTCTACATCTCACCTTTTTTTTTCTTTTTAAGCTACTATAATAAAAGTAAAATTTAAACATCAAGAACAAAGCTCTGATATTAAAACAATTGCAAACAATGCCAATGCAAAAACCAAACTACATAATTGTTATCATTTTAAAACTTGAACGACAAGAACAAAACTCTGGCTATTAAAATAATAACAAAATGATGCCAATGCAACACAGCAATAAGAGAGAAATCAAACTACCAACATGTTAACCTTTTAGCTACTAAATGAACGTTTCTTTTGCTGCTAGTGTATTTTTACTCAGAGTCCTCAGAGTTGGCTGTGCAAGACTTTACAGAAGACTAGCAGCTAACCAATGCTAGCATAGCCAGAGACGTGGTTGAGGAAGTAGCTTCCACTTCTTGCTTTTCCACAATCTGCTGGGCTTCTGTCATTAAGTTCTTCAGATGACCCCATGTTGGCACCTCAGTCCCTTGCATATCCTTCAGTTTTCTTCTTCCACTTTACTGTCATTGGGGCAACTCTCAGTCTTTTTGAATGAAGGGATAAGGAGCTTCTCTGGGTCCATTGTGGTGATGTACGTAATGCTCTGGCACCCAAATTGGCTGCACTGCTCCTTCTGGAAAGGTATAAAACACAACCTCACCCTAGCTGGTTTGGCTCACTGGATAGAGTGTCGGCCTGGGGACTGAAGGGTCCCAGGATCAATTTCAGTCAAGGGCATGTACGTTGGTTGCAGGCACATCCCCAGTAGGGAGTGTGCAGGAGGCAGCTGATCGATGCTTCGCTCATCGATGTTTCTAACTCTCTATCCTTCTCCCTTCCTCTCTGTAAAAAAATCAATAAAATATATTTTAAAAAAACACAACACAATATCTCCCCCACATTATTACTTAATCTGGTAAAACTCTTGTCTGGTTTGTGCTTCCTTCCACCAGCCTAACTTGGTGGAGGCTATTGTACAGAAGGTCCGATGCCTTTCGGCTGCTGTACAACCTTCTACATTGCAATTCAAAAAATTTAAAGTATAAAGAGCATGACTGAGTTTGTTTTGAGGTGTCACATAACATCCATCTCCCCCTTTTTGTTTTAGTAATTGCATTTAAGAGTACGATTGGCTCTTTCCACTCTTGCTTGACCTTGAGGGTTGTAAAGGATACCAGTTTTGCCAAAACCGGTTTGGCTCAGTGGATGGAGCATTGGCCTGCCGAATGAAGGGTCCTGGGTTCGATTCTGGTTGAGGGCATGTACCTTGGTTGCGGGCACATCCCCAGTAGGAGGTGTGCAGGAGGCAGCTGATCAATGTTTCTCTCTCATCGATGTTTCTAGCTCTCTATCTCTCTCCCTTCCTCTCTGTAAAAAATCAATAAAATATATTTTTTTAAAAAAAAAGGATACCAGTTTTATGACAAATTTGATATTGCTGACAAGTGCTGGAAAGCAGAACTAGCGTATGCGGGTCCATTGTCTGTTTTTAGCTCTAAGGGAGGTCCTATGACTGGAAAAGCCACTAGGCAGTAATTAATTACATGCTTTGCACTTTCCCCTGTTTGGGGAGTAGTGAAAATGAAGCGTGAGCATGTATCTATGGAGACATGGACCCACCGAAATCTGCCAAATTCAGTTATATGAGTGACATCCATTTGCCAGATTTGATTAGGTTTAAGTCCTCGGGGATTTACCCTTAATGCTGGCACAGGGAGGTGGATAACACACTGAGGGCATTGCTTGACAATTTGGCGAGCTTGCTCTCAGGAAATATGGAGTTCCTGTGCAAGGCAGAGGCATTTTGATGATGTAGGGCATGCAAGGCCTGTGCCATGGAAAATGGAGTGACCTCCTCTACTGAGGCAACGAGGCTATTTACTTCCTCATTACCTGCAGCCAAGGGACCTGGAAGGCCAGAATGGGATCTAATATGGCCAATGAAACATGGAAATCATCACTGTCAAACAACCCTTCGAAGGCTGGAAAACAAATGAAAGAGTTCCTCCAAATTAGTGTGCCCTATAGTTGCTGTTTCAATAATTTTGGCCATACTTACCACATAAGCACTATCACTATAGGTTGATGGGCTCTGTAGCAAAATCTGTCAAGGCATAAATAAGAGCTTGTATTTCTACCCTTTGTGCTGAAATATAAGAGATTTGAAGGACCTTTGCTCCCCTGCTACAGTAGATCCAAACTTTCCAGAACTGGATCCATCTGTAAAAATGGTAATGCCTGGGATATAAAATCTCTTTTAATGTGGCAGCTAATACCATTCCCTGAACATAGGCTGGTGTTCCTATGAATATTCATTTAATTAGCCAATTTAAATCAATCTGAAATAAGGTTTAGTTTTAACTTGTCCTAGCTTAGGGACAGTAAATGACATTAATTAAATTTCTGCTATTAGTCTTTGAGTAACTTTACATAAGCTTTGTCAGGGAGGCAAAAGCACAAATTACTTACTTTTCTTTATGAGGCCTAATATATTGACTTTTAATTATAGTTTTTTAGACATTTGAAGGAAATCTCTTTTTATTCCCTTCCAGAATAATTTTCAGGCCAGCTTTTAGAGTTTTTCTTAAGAGTTGTTGTCTTTCTTTTTTATACCAAGCAACAAATGTAACAAACATGGTTGCTTTTTTGATGCTGGCTGATATTGCCTAGCCATGTAGTCACATTAAACGACTTCTCTTATAATCATGGTGACTACTAGTAAGGATCAGATTTAGTATTTTAACAACAATCTTTAGTTTACCCTGTAAATATTAGTGGAAGAGATTTCAAAATTTTTAAATTTCTTTTTATTAAGCTTAGAATTATATTTTTAAATAAGCCTTATTTGCATATATAGAAGGATCACGGGTAGTCTCAGTAACTTTCAGAGGGCTTTATTAGAATTTAATTGTTTATAAAAATATTGGTTTTTCATTTAGCTGAAATTATGTGAAAACTTGATTATAATTTAAAAAGCTAATTTATAAAGTAATTAAAGTGGGTATCTTTATTATAAAGGCAAAGCAAGTAAATTTAGTAAACTTATACATCTGATTCACATGGCACAAATGCTGCCTCACCTCCAGCCTATTTAAAATGCAGGTGGCTAGAGGCTTTGGTTATTAAAATTCTGTCTTAAAGTTCTGCTGTTGGATTTTAAGAAATATTTAAGCTACTTTATTTTGCCCTCCTTAGAGGCCAAACCTTCATAACATTTAAAATATATGTATATAAGTAAAATATAGTTATTATTAATTTTTATTTGATAAAGCTTTCCATGTGATCTCAAGTATACTAGATTGGCTAAATTTGAAATATTTCCTTCAAGAAGAGAGAACAAACTCTTTAAATTACTCCGGGCCCTTGGAGTTTTCCAAGAATCATCTCTGGGTTAAAGCCTTGAAACTTAACTGGGAAAGACCATCAATATATATATATATCTGTCAAGGCATATATATTGATGGTCTTTTCCAGTTAAAGATTATATATTTTCTATAATTATCTTGAAGGCTATCAATCAAATTTAAACTGTTTTTTGTATTAAAAAATTTGGTTGTGATCACAGAATTAATCCCCCTTTTTTAATTAGACCAATAAGTAATATATTTTGAATTCCTAATTATTCCAGAGAAAACACAAAAATTATTTTCTCAAAAATAAATTTCTATCCTTAGGCATTTAGTTACCACAACTAGATAATTTCTCCCAATTTAATTTGAACCTTAAACTTTTAGAGCTTCAAATTTTAGGTAGCAAGTTAAATACTTAGCATTTCTCAAATTAATACTTTTACATTTTTAAAGATACATTTAAAATAAAATACAAGGCATATTCAATTAATAGATTAAATTCTATTCTCTAGATTTTATATAAGGCACACTCAGATTAATATTTCGGTATTATGTCATTTCAAAATATTTAGATATAAGTTTTTATCATTTGATTTAGTAAATTTTAAAGTTTTAAGTTTTCAGCAGCTCTGGAAAACCATGTTTGAGGCTGGCAAAACAGGGTTGGCCTAGCCACTTGACTTTTAAAATGAACATAATTTTTTCTGCTGGGGGAAGTCAAGAAGCAAACTTGTAGCTATTCAAATGCAAAATTGCTATCTACTTCCTGCTGGTTACTTGCTGCCAGGTGGGAAATTTTAAGAGCCACATTTTTTCTTTAAAGATTGCCTTGGGAAGCCAGCCTTCTTAATTAACAAAGGGCATAGCCAGTCTTTGCTTGGGCTACTTAGATTTTTAAAATTAATATATTATTTATTTATGTTTCAACAATTTTTAGATTCTAGAGTCAATTATAATTATATGAAGGCATTTTCTTTGGCAAATTTTTGTAACAGAGACCATTTACTGATTTTCTTGGTGGCATTAAAGTTAACTTAGGAACACAGTTCATTAGCATTTTAAAAATTACTCTTTATTATGGAAATACCAATCTTGTTGCTAGAACCAGCCTATATTTTTTCCTGGGTCAAATCCGCCATCTTTCTGAGGAAAAAAACAGACTTTGGGGTTTTATTCTGTATCATCACAGAGAGTTAAGCTTAGCTCAAAAACTCTATCTAAATGTCCAAAAATTGGACAGTTGCACGCATTTGTTTTAAGCTAGCTTTTCTCTTTACATGTGCACAGAATTCCCAGACACATTTCTAAATTTTGTAAAACTTTTAAGTCACTAGCCAGAAAAAAGCATGACAAAGATGAGATCTTTTAAAATGGCTTTCTCAGGGAGTGGGCATCCACAAAGGATCGCCACGTGTCTCCCTTTCCCCACCTTCTTCTTGCTTTGGGGAAAATTCAGTAATTGTCTGGCATCTACTGTTTTTATTTTTATTTTTTAATTTTTATTTATTTATTTAGGGAAAGAAAAAATATATTTTTAATTTCTTTATTGATTAAGGTATTACATATGTGTCCTCATCCCATTAACCCCCCAACCTCCCCACACACACTCATGCCCTCACCCCCCCTGGTGTTCATGTCCATTGGTTAGGCTTATATTCAGGCATACAAGTCTTTTGGTTGATCTCTCCTCCTTTCCCCCACCCTCCCCTACCTTTCCCCTAAGGTATGGCAGTCTGATTGATGCTTCTCTGCCTCTGGATCTGTCCCTGTTCATCAGTTTATGTTGTTCATTATATTCCACAAATGAGTGAGATCATGTGGTATTTGTCTTTCTCTGACTGGCTTTTTTCACTTAGCATAATGCTCTCCAGGTCCATCCATGCTGTTGCAAATGGTAAGAACTCCTTTTATACTGCAGCGTAGTATTCCATTGTGTAGATGTAGCACAGTTTTTTTGGTTTTTTTTTTTTTTTTGGTTGAACCTCACAGTGAGCCACCATTTATTACTCAGCACAGTGAAACCACTTTGTGTTTTTTTTTCTTGTTTTTTTTAATTAAGGTATTATATGTGTACATATCTTACCATTACCCCCCCACCCCACTCCAATACATGCCCTCACCCCCCAATGTTTTGCATCCATTGGTTACTCTTATATGCATGCATATAAGTCCTTCAGTTGATCTCTTATTTCCCCCACCTCTCCCTAACCTTACCGCTGTAATTTGACAGTCTGTTTGATGCTTTACTGCCTCTGTATCTATCTTTTTGTTCATCAGTTTATAATGTTTTTCATTATCCCCAAATGAGTGAGATCATGTGATATTTTTCTTTCATTGACTGGCTTATTTCACTTAGCATAAAGTTCTCTAATTCCATCCAGGTGCCTACAAATGGTAGTAATTCCTTCTTTTTTATGGCAGCATAGCATTCCATTGTGTAGATGTACCATAGTTTTCTGATCCAGTCATCTGCTGACGGGCACCTAGTCTGTTTCCAAATCTTAGCTATTGTAAATTGTGCTGCTATGAACATAGGGGTGCATATATCCTTTCTGACTGGTGTTTCTAGTTTCTTAGGATATATTCCCAGGAGTGGGATTACTGGGTCAAATGGGAGTTCCATTTATAGTTTTCTGAGGAAACTCCATATTGTTCTCCACAGTGGCTGCACCAGTCTGCATTCCCACCAGCAGTGCACAAGGGTTCCTTTTTATCCGCATCCTCGCCAACACTTGTCGTTTGTTGATTTGTTGATGATAGCCATTCTGACAGGTGTAAGATGGTATCGCATTGTCTTTTTGATTTGCATCTCTCGGATAATTAGTGACTTTGAGCATGTTTTCATGTGTCTCTTGGCCTTCCTTCTGTCTTCTTTCAAAAAGATTCTATTTAGGTCCGTTACCCATTTTTTTATTGGATCATTTATCTTCCTTTTATTAAGTTGTATAAGCTGCCTGTAGATGTTGGAGATTAAACCTTTATCAGTGATAACATTTTCAAATATGTTCTCCCATACAGTGGGGTTACTTGTTGTTTTGTTGATGGTTTCTTTTGCTGTGCAAAAGCTTTTTATTTTGATGTAGTCCCATTTGTTTATTTTCTCTTTGGCTTCCATTGCCCTAGAGGCAGTATCAGTGAAGAAGTTCTTTTGGCATATGTTTGAGATTATGCTGCCTGTGGATTCCTCTAGTATTTTTATGGTTTCTCGTCTTATGTTTAAGTCCTTTATCCATTTTGAGTTTATTTTTGTGTATGGTGTAAGTTGGTGATCTAGTTTCATTTTTTTGCATGTATCTGTCCAATTTTCCCAACACCATTTATTGAAGAGACTATCTTGACTCCATTGTATGCTCATGCCTCCTTTGTCAAATATTAATTGCGCATATTGGTTTGGGTCGATATCTGGATTCTCTATTCTGTTCCATTGATCTATATGTCTTTTCTTGTGCCAGTACCAGGCTGTTTTGAGGACACTGGCTTTGTAATACAGCTTGAAATCTGGTATTGAGATCCCTCCTACTTTGTTCTTCTTTCTCAGGATTGCTGTGGCTATTCGGGGTCTTTTTTTATTCCAGATGAATTTTTGGAGAGTTCTTTCTAGGTCTGTGAAATATGCCGTTGGTATTTTAATGGGGAGTGCATTGAATCTATAGATTGCTTTGGGTAGTATGGACATTTTAATGATGTTGATTCTACCAATCCATGAACATGGTATGTTCTTCCATCTGTTTACATCTTCCTCTATCTCTTTTTTCAGTGTCCTGTAGTTTTCCGCATATAGGTTTTTTACCTCCTTGGTTAGGTTTATTCCTAAGTACCTTAATTTTTTTGGTGCGATGGAAAATGGGATTGCTTTTTTAGTCTCTCTTTCTGTAAGTTCACTATCAGTGTATAGAAATGCCATAGATTTCTTGGCATTAATTTTGTCTCCTGCTACATTGCTGAATTCATTTATTAAGTCTGTTAGTTTTTTAATGGAGTCTTTAGGGTTTTTTATGTACTATATCATGTCATCTGCAAATAAGGACAGCTTTACTTCTTCTTTTCCAATGTGGATGCCTTTTATTTCTTCTTCTTGTCTAATTGCAGTGGCTAATACTTCCAGTACTATGTCAAACAGGAGTGGTGAGAGTGGGCATCCCTGTCTAGTTCCTGTTCTTAGGGGAAATGGTTTTAGTTTTTGCCCATTGAGTATGATGTTAGCTGTGGGTTTATCATATATAGCTTTTATTATGTTGAGGTATGATCCTTCTATTCCCACCTTGTTGAGAGTTTTTATCAAGAAAGGGTGTTGGATTTTGTCAAATGCTTTTTCTGCATCAATTGATATGACTATGTGATTTTTATCTTTCAATTTGTTTATGTGATTTATCACATTTATTGATTTGTGGATATTGTACCATCCTTGCATTCCTGGGATAAACCCTACTTGGTCATGGTGTATGATCTTTCTGATGTACTGCTGGATCCGATTTGCTAGAATTTTGTTGAGGATTTTGGCATCTACATTCATGAGGGATATTGGCCTGTAATTCTACTTCATTGTGTTGTCTTTATCAGGTTTTGGTATTAGGGTGATGCTGGCTTCATAAAGAGTTTGGAAGTGTTCCTTCCTCTTGAATTTTCTGGAATAGTCTGAGGAGGATAGGTTTTAGTTCTTCCTTGAATGTTTGGTAAAACTCTCCTGTGAAGCCATCTGGCCCCAGGCTTTTGTTTGCCGGAAGCTCTTTGATGACTGCTTCAATTTCTTCCATAGTTACTGGCATATTGAGCTGTTTAGATTCCTCCTGATTGAGTTTTGGAAGGTTATATTTTCCTAGGAATATGTCCCTTTCCTCCAGGTTGTCCAGTTTGTTGGAATAGAGTTGTTCGTAGTATTTTTTAACAATTTTTTGTATTTCGGCGGGATCTGTTGTTATTTCACCCTTTCATTTCTGATTTTGTTTGTTTGGGTCCTCTCTCTTTGCTTCTTGGTGAGCCTGGCTAGAGGTTCATCAATCTTGTTTATCCTTTCAAAGAACCAGCTCTTGGTTTTGTTGATCTTTTGTATTGTTTCTTTGGTCTCTATGTCGTTTATCTTCGCCCTGATCTTTATTATTTCCTTCCTTCTGCTTACACTGTGCTTTTCTTGTTGCTCTTTTTCTAACTCTTTGAGTTGTTGGGTTAGGTAATTTATTACCATTGTTTCTTGTTTTTTTGCAGTAGGCTTGTAGAGCTATGAACTTCCCTCTCAAGACTGCTTTTGCTGTGTCCCATAGATTTTGGATTGTAGTGTTTTCATTGTCATTTGTTTCCATAATGTTTTTTATTTCTTCCTTGATCTCTCTGGTAACCCAGTCATTCTTTAATAGCATGCTGTTTAGCCTCCATGTGTTTGATTTCTTTGGGTTGTTTTTATTGTAGTTGATTACCAGCTTTATGCCACTGTGGTCTGAGAAGATGCTTGATATGATTTCTATCTTCTTGAATTTGAAGAGACTTTGCCTATGTCCCAACATATGGTCTATCTTTGAAAATGACCCATGTGCACTTGAGAAGAATGTATATTCTGTGGCTTTGGAGTGAAATGTTATGAAGATGTCAATTAATTCCATCTGGTCTAGTGAGTCATTTAGTATTGATGTTTCTTTGCTGATTTTTTGTTTAGAGGATTTGCCCAATGGTGATAGTGGGGTATTAAAGTCTCCTACTATGATTGTATTGCTGTCAATCTCTCCCTTGATATCCTCCAGGAGTTGTTTTATGTATTTGGGTGCTCCTGTATTAGGTGCGTATATGTTTACCAGAGTTATTTCTTCTTGTTGGATTGCTCCCTTTAGTATTATGAAGTGGCCTTCCTTATCTCTTGTTATGTCCTTCACTTTGAGATCTAATTTGTCAGATATAAGTATTGCTACCGCAGCTTTTTTTTCAGTTCCATTTCCTGGAAAACCTTTTTCCATCCCATCACCCTCAGTCTGTGTGTGTCTTTTTTTCTGAGGTGGGTTTCTTGTAGACAGCAGATATATGGGTCATGTTTTCTTATCCAATCCATTACCCTATGTCTCTTGATTGGGGCATTTAATCCGTTTACATTTAAAGTTATTATTGATAGGTACTTATTTGTTGCCATTCCTATTCTTTACACCTGTGTTCCTTCTTCGCTTCCTATTTCCTTTTTTTTTTTTTTTACAGCAGACCCTTTAGCATTTCTTGCATTGCTGGTTTGGTGGTAATAAATTCCCTTAGTCCTTTTTTGTTTGTGAAGCTCCTGATTTCACCTTCAATTTTGATTGACAGCCTTGCTGGGTACAGTATTCTTGGATTCAGACCCTTCCTTTGCATGACTTTGTATATTTCATTCCATTCCCTTCTGGCCTGATGAGTTTCTGTTGAGAAATTAGTCGCTAGTCTGATGGGGGTTCCTTTGTATGTAACTTTCTGTCTCTCTCTTGCCGCTTTTAAGATTCTTACTTTGTTGTTGGTGTTTGCCAATTTAATTATAATGTGCCTTGGCATCGGTCTTTTGGGGTTCATTTTGCTTGGGACTCTGTGAGCTTCTTGGATTTGTGTGGGTTTTTTCTTCCCTATATCAGGGAAATTTTATGTCATTATTTCTTCAAACAGGTTTTCTATTTTTTGCTCAGCTTCCTTTTCTTTTGGAACCCCTATTATGCGGATGTTGTTTTGTTTCATGTTGTCCCAAAGTTCCCTTAGGCTCTCCTCCTGCCTTTTAATTTTTTTTTCTAGAAGTTGCTCTACTTGGGTATTTTTTCTCATCTTGTCTTCTAGCTCACTGATGTGTTCCCCTGCTTCTTCGAGTCTACTCTTGATGCTTTCTATTGAGTTCTTTATTGCAGTGATGTCATTTTTCATTTCTTCTTGGTTCTTCTTCATTTCCTCTTGGTTCTTGCTCATAATGTCGAATTTGTCTTCCATTCTTTTCTGCCACCTTATGACCATTTCTCTGAATTCTTTCTCTGGAAGGTTGCTTGCCTCCATTTCGTTTACTTCCTTTTCTGGTGATGCCTGCTTTTCTTTCATATGCAGGCTGTTTCTTTGTCTCCCCATGGTCTCTCTTCTCTGGGTGTCTGGTAATGTATTTCTCTCTCTCCTGCGTTGATTTAAAGGCCCAAAATACAGCACTACCAGGTACAACACACAAAGCACTGAACAGAAATGTATTCACGATATTAATAACCTCCAATAAAGGTGACCACCAGAGAAAGGAAAATTAGGGGATAGGATAGAAAGAAGAAGGGAAAAAGAAAGAAAAAAAAGGTGTGTGAAAATGAAATTGGGGAAAGGAAGAAAAAAGTAAGAGAGATAAGAAAGAGACTAAGAGAGAAAGGGGTACAAACTATATATATTGGGGATAAAACTCCAATAGAACAATCACTAATCCCAGCAAATGCCAGCAACAAGTACCTGGGGATTAATACAAACTACAACACCAACTAATATTGAGTGAGGCAAGGGAAAACAGAAGCGCAAAACAAACAAAAGAAGAATAAGCAAAACAATCTCACAAAAAAAGCATAAAATTCTATATAATCAACATTCAAGCGAACAACAACAAAAGGACAGAGAGAGAAACAATATTTTGGATAGTTAAGACAGCGAAGAGAGAGGTGTGTAATGACTTGGAGCAGGGTATTGGAGATTACATATGTAAGTAGGGTGAAATTTTAACAAGGGGTAAACAGAAAGAATAGGGAAAATCTAAAGCAGGAAAGGGGTAAGATAAACAGGACACCGAAACGGGGAAGGTTAGGAAGAGAATGATGGCATAAAGGTAGAGTTGAGATAGAGTAAAACGATGCTAAAGGAAAGATGAAAATAGAATGTAGAACACTAATCCCAAAATAAAATGAAGAGAAAATAAAATGACACTTCAAAAAAAAAATAAAAAGATAAAATAGCAATAGTTATAATACAGATTGAAAATAAAAATGTAATAATTAAAAAGGTAAAATCGAGTGAGGAAAAAAGAAAAAAAATTAGTTTCTTGAGTTAAAGATGCAAAAAATGAAAATAAAAAAATAAAAAATAAAAATGAAATGTGGAGTAGTGAAGGTCATTCACTTCCTCTGTTGTTCTGTTTGGCACGCCTGTTTCTCAGTGCAGACAGTATTGCAGTTCCCTGCGTTCCACTGCTCTTCAGTGTTGTAAGCCAGTCCTGATTTTAAGCAGGCGGTGTGTCTTAATTTCTCGTATTCCTTTATTTTTGATTACACAAGAGTCAATTTGTGATTCAGCCCCTGGGTGGCAGTGTTTCTGGATTGACTTCCGGGTCTATCTATGGCCTCTCTAGGCAGTGTTAGAGCCTTCTTTCCCTGTGGCACTCACTACCGGTTTGTGGGAGTGGGCTGCCTCAGAGCTGGCTCTCCGATGGTCACTCCCTGCTCCGATCCCCAGGTTCCAGAAAAACACTTTCCCTTGCAGTCTCCCAGGGTGTCCCCAACTGGGTGATCCTATGTATTGGGCTTAGTAATCAGAAGCAAGGATTTGAAGAGGAAAAAGCCCAAGTGTGTGAACTCCGGGGATGCACGTAAGTCTAGGCAGCCGGCACACCTTTGAAATTCTTAGGCTGTCCCTGCACTTCAGATCAAAATGGGTTGCTTTTGAGAGATCCTTTAAGTTAGCAGTTCTGAGGACCCCCTTCCACATTCACAGATCACACCAGCCCCAACAGCCACAGATTTATCTAGGCACAGACTTCCCTGGTCCTGCAGCTCCCACAAAACGCGTCTTCCTCTCTCCCACCAGGACCAGAGACCTCACCTTATCCCAGGCAAAATCTGACCTTTCCGTGGTGAGTGTAGAGCTCCTCTGAATCCTTGTGTTTGCGCCAATTGGGGAGCGGTGTTCTGGGGCTCGCAGCTGTTTCGTGGGTGCCGCAGTTGTGGATTCTCTGGCTTCCGATAAGCTCCACTTTCCCGTTTAAGATGGTGCAGACTCCTCGTCGGAGCTGTAGCTCCGGGAGGGGACCCAGCCACTGTGGAAGCTGCCAGGTCAGGGGAACCCTGTCTAGCAGTCCCCCACCTTCTTCTGGAGTTTAGCTGTCCCTTAACTTGCCAACAAACACTCCTCGTGTGACCCTCAGCTGTTCTTTCTTTCTGCTCCGGGACAAGGCTCGGAACATGTCTGTCTATTCCGCCGCCATTTTTCCTCCTCAATGTACCACAGTTTTTTAATCCACTCATCTGCTGATGGGCACTTAGGCTGTTTCCAAATCTTAGCTATGGTGAATTGTGCTGCTATGAACATAGGGGTGCATATATCCTTTCTGATTGGTGTTTCTAGTTTCTTGGGATATATTCCTAGAAGTGGGAACACTGGGTCAAATGGGAGTTCCATTTTTAGTTTTTGAGGAAACTCCGTACTGTTCTCCACAGTGGCTGCACCAGTCTGCATTCCCACCAGCAGTGCAAAAGAGTTCCTTTTTTTTTCTCCACATCCTCGCCAACACTTGTCGTTTGTTGATTTGTTAATGATAGCCATTCTGACAGGTGTGAGATGATAGTGCATTGTTGTTTTGATTTGCATCTCTCGGATAATTAGTGATTTTGAGCATGTTTTCATGTGTCTCTTAGCCTTCCTTCTGTCCTCCTTCAAAAATGTCTATTTAGTTCCGTTGCCCATTTTTTTATTGGATTGTTTATCTTCCTTTTTTTTTTCTTTTTTTAATATATTTTATTGATATTTTTACAGAGAGGAAGGGAGAGGGATAGAGAGTTAGAAACATCG
Source organism: Plecotus auritus (assembly GCF_963455305.1). Classification (NCBI taxonomy): domain Eukaryota; kingdom Metazoa; phylum Chordata; class Mammalia; order Chiroptera; family Vespertilionidae; genus Plecotus; species Plecotus auritus. The sequence continues at coordinate 95,477,581 of NC_137782.1, forward strand.
ATGAGAGAGAAACATCGATCAGCTGCCTCCTGCACACCCCCTACTGGGGATGTGCCCGCAACCCAGGTACATGCCCTTGACCGGAATCGAACCTGGGACCTTTCAGTCCGCAGGCTGACGCTCTATCCACTGAGCCAAACCCGTTTCGGCTATCTTCCTTTTGTTAAGTTGTATGAGTTCCCTGTAAATGTTGGAGATTAAACCCTTATTGGTTATAACATTGGCAAATATGTTCTCCCATGCAGTGGGCTTTCTTGTTGTTTTGTTGATGGTTTCTTTTGCTGTGCAGAAGCTTTTTATTTTGATGTAGTCCCATTTGTTTATCTTTAGTTTCCATTGCCCTAGGAGCAGTATCAGTGAAAAAGTTCCTTCAGCATATGTCTGAGATTATGCTGCCTGTGGATTCCTCTAGTATTTTTATGGTTTCCCATCTTATGTTTAAGTCCTTTATCCATTTTGAGTTTATTTTTGTGTATGGTGTAAGTTGGTGTTCTAGTTTCATTTTTTTTTGCATGTATTTGTCCAATTTTCCCAACAGCATTTGTTGAAGAGACTATCTTGACTCCATTTTATGTTCATGCCTCCTTTGTCAAATATTAATTGGGTATAGTGGTTTGGGTCAATTTCTGGGTTCTCTATTCTATTCCATTGATCTATATGTCTGTTCTCGTGCCAGTACCAGGCTGTTTTAAGAACAGTGGCTTTGTAATACAGCTTGATATCTGGTATTGAGATCCCACCTACTTTGTTCTTCTTTCTCAGGATTGCTGCAGCTATTTGGGGTCTTTTTTATTCCAGATGAATTTTTGGAAAGTTCGTTGTAGGTATGTGAAATATGCTGTTGGTATTTTAATGGGGATTGCATTGAATCTGTAGATTGCTTTGGGTAGTATGGACATTTTAATGATGTTGACTCTACCAGTCAATGAACACGATATGTTCTTCCATCTATTTATGTCTTCCTCTATCTCTTTTTTCAATGTCCTGTAGTTTTCCGTGTATAGGTCTTTTACCTCCTTAGTTAAGTTTATTCCTAAGTATCTTAATTTTTTTGGTGCAATGCTAAATGGGATTGCTTTTTAGTCTCTCTTTCTATAAGTCCACTATTGGTGTAAAGAAATGCCATATATTTTTTGACATTAATTTTGTATCCTGCTACATTGCCAAATTCATTTATTAAGTCTAATAATTTTTTGATGGAGTCTTTAGTGTGTTTTATGTACAATATCATGTCATCTGCAAATAAGGACAGCTTTACTTCTTCTTTTCCAATTTGGATGCCTTTTATTTCTTCTTCTTGTCTGATCGCAATGGCTAGTACTTACAGTACTATGTTGAACAGGTGTGGTGAGAGTGGACATCCCTGTCTTGTTCCTGTTCTTAGGGGAAATGGTTTTAGTTTTTGTCCATTGAGTATGATGGGTTTTTCATATATGGCTTTTATTATGTTGAGGTATGATTCTTCTATTCCCACCTTGCTGAGTGGTTTGATCAAGAAGGGGTGTTGGATTTTGCCAAATGCTTTTTCTGCATCAATTGATATGATTATGTGATTTTTATCTCTCAATTTGTTTATGTGATTTATCACGTTTATTGATTTGTGGATATTGTACCATCCTTGCATCCCTGGAATAAATCCTACTTGGTCATGGTGTATGATCTTTCTGATGTATTGCTGGATCCAATTTGCTAGAATTTTGTTGAGGATTTTGGCATCTATGTTCATGAGGAATATTGGCCTGTAATTCTCCTTAATTGTGTTGTCTTTATCAGGTTTTCGTATTAGGGTGATGCTGACTTCATAGAATGAGCTTGGAAGTGTTCCTTCCTCTTGAATTTTTTGGAATAGTCTAAGGAGGATAGGTTTTAGTTCTTCCTTGAATGTTTGGTATAACTCCCCTGTGAAGCTCTCTGGCCCTGGGATTTTGTTTCCTGGGAGCTTTTTGATGACTGCTTCAATTTCTTCCACAGTTTTCGGCCTATTGAGATTATTAGAGTCTTCCTGATTGAGTTTTGGAAGGTTGTATTTTTCTAGGAGTATGTCCATTTCCTCTAGGTTGCCTAGTTTGTTGGAGTAGAGTTGTTCATAGTATTTTTTAACAATCTTTTGTATTTCTGTGGGGTCTGTTGTTATTTCGCCTCTCTCATTTCTGATTTTGTTTATTTGAGTCCTCTCTCTTTTCTTCTTGGTGAGCCTGGCTTTAGGTTCATCAATCTTTTTTATCCTTTCAAAGAACCAGCTCTTGGTTTCATTGATCTTTTGCATTTTTTTTGTCTCTATGTCATTTATTTCTGCACTGATCTTTATTATCTCCTTCCTTCTGCTTGCTCTGGGCTTTTTCGTTGATCTCTTTCTAATTCTTTGAGGTCTAGAGTTAGATGATTTACTACCATTTTTTTCCTGTTTTTTGAGGTAGGCTTGTAGAGCTATAAACTTCCCTCTCAGGACTGCTTTCATTGTGTCCCATAGATTTTGGATTGTTGTGTTTTTGTTGTCATTAGTTTCCAGGATGCTTTTAATTTCTTCTTTGATCTCTTTGGTAACCCAGTCATTATTTAATAGCATGCTATTCAGCTTCCAAGTATTTGATTTTTTTTGGATTGTTTTTATTGTAGCTTATTTCTAATTTTATGGCATTGTGGACTGAGAAGATGCTTGGTATGATTTCAATCTTCTTGAATTTGGGGAGATGTTGCTTGTTACCCAATATCTGGTCTATTTTTGAAAATGTCCCATGTGCACTTGAGAAGAATGTATATTCCGTGGCTTTGGGGTGAAATGTTCTGAAGATGCCAGTTAAGTCCATCTGAGCTAGTGAGTCATTTAGGATTGCTGAGTCTTTGCTGATTTTTTTGTCTAGAGGATTTATCCAGTGATGTCAGTGGTGTATTAAAGTCCCCTACTATGATTGTATTGTTGACGATCTCTCCCTTGATATCTTCCAGGAGTTTTGTTATGTTTTGGGTGCTCCTGCGTTGGGTGCATATATGTTTATCAGGGTTATATCCTCTTGTTGTATCAATCCCTTTAGTATTATGAAGTGGCCTTCCTTATCTCTTGTTATGGCATTTACTTTGAGGTCTATTTTGTCAGATATAAGTATTGCTACCCCAGCTTTTTTTTTTTCATTTCCATTTGCCTGAAAGATATTTTTCCATCCCTTCATTTTCAATCTGTGTGAGTCTCTTGTTCTGAGGTGGGTCTCTTGTAGACAGCATATATATGGGTTGTGTTTCTTTATCCATTCAGCCGCTCGATGTCTTTTGATTGGAGCATTTAGTCCATTTATGTTTAAAGTTATTACTGAAAGGTATTTCTTTGTAGTCATATCTATTTTTGTGTCTGTGTTCCTTCTTACCTGTTTATTTCTTCTTTTTACAATATTCCCTTTAGCATTTCTTTCATTGCTGGTTTGGTGGTGATAAACTCCCTTAGTCTTTTTTTGTCTGCGAAGCTACTGATTTCCCCTTCAATTTTGATTGATAGTCTTGCTGGATAGAGTATTCTTGGATTCAGTCCTTTGCTTTGCAACACTTTGTATACCTCCTTCCATTCCCTTCTAGCTTGATGTGTTTCTGTTGAGAAATCATTTGATAATCTGATGGGGGTTCCTTTGTAGGTAACTCTCTGTCTCTCTCTTGCTGCCTTTATGATTCTCTCTTTGTCGATGATATTTGCCATTGAAATTATGACGTGTCTTGGTGTGGGTCTTTTGGGGTTGATCCTGCTTGGGACTCTCTGTACTTGTGTAACTTTTTTCTTCCCCATATCTGGAAAGTTTTCTGTCATTATTTCTTCAAATAGATTTTCTTTTTTTTTTTTTTAAATATATATTTTATTGATTTTTTACAGAGAGGAAGGGAGAGGGATAGAGAGCTAGAAACATCGATGAGAGAGAAACATCGATCAGCTGCCTCCTGCACACCCCCTACTGGGGACGTGCCCGCAACCAAGGTACATGCCCTTGACCGGAATCGAACCTGGGACCTTTCAGTCCGCAGGCTGACGCTCTATCCACTGAGCCAAACCGGTTTCAGCCAAATAGATTTTCTAATCCTTGCTGCTCTTCTTGTCCTTCTGGCAGCCCTATTATACTATACGTATGTTACTTCGTTTCATGTTGTCCCAAAGCTCCCTTAGGCTTTCCTCCTATTTTTTAATTTTTTTCTCCAATTGCTGTTCAGATTGAGCTTATTTCTGTACCTAATCTTCTAACTCACTAATTCGGTCCTCTGCTTCTTCTAGTCTACTGTTGAAACTTTCCATGTTGTTTTTTATTGTAGCTATATCACTTTTCATTTCTTCCTGATTCTTGCATGGGTTGTTGATTTTCTCATCCATCCGATGTATAAATTCCACGACCATTACTCTGAACTCTTTTTTGGTCATGTTGCATGCTTCAATTTCACTAATTTCCTTTCTTGGCGACTCCTCATTTTCTTTCCTCTGGGGATTGTGTCGTCTCCCTATTCTGACTATCACCAGAAAGTTCAAACTTCTAGTTGCATGGACCTGGGCCGTGTGCCATGGGAACTTCGCACCACCCAAGTTTCACTGAAGTGCTCTGACACTAGGACGTGTGGCTGCCGTGGGTTGTTGGGAACCAGGCTTGCCTAGGGTCAGTATTCCCAGCGTTCGGTGTGGTCTCGTGCGCGCACCTAGAATCAGGGATCCTGCCTGCACCGCACCATTGGCGTGTGCTGAAAATGAGTCCCCTAGCGTGTGCCAGGAGTCAGAGTTTCCCTGTGTCTGCACCAAGAATCGAGTATCAGAGTCTCTGTTGTGCGGCTTCTCGCTGAGAATCAGGGTCCCCATGTGCGCATGCACCAAGAATTGGAGTCACTGGCTCTTAGTGTGAATGCGCTGTGAGTCAGGGACCCAGGTGTACCCGGTAAAAAACAGAGTCAAGTCGGTGGTGCTCAGTGCTGCCTCTTGCCAGGAGAATTTGGGTCCCGGTCACCATGGGGGACTGGGTTGCACAATACTTCCATGTGCACTGCAGAAAACTGACTTCCATGTGCGCTTGCCCAGAATCAAAGTCAGGTGGCACTGCCACCCTGCATGGGCTTCAGGTTTGTTCGCCCAATTGCGTTGCAAGGAGCAGATTCCATTCTCTCAAATTCCAGTAGCAGCACTGAGGTCCGTGCGCACTCTCAAGCTCAAATTCCCCATAGGGGAGCTGTGGCCTGCAAAGCCCAAATTCCCCATGGGGGAGTTGCATCCCGTGCCCATGAGCACTCTCAATCTCAATTTTCTGTAGGGGCGCTGCAGCTCGAGTGAGGGGTGGGTCTATCAGTTACTATGGCACTATCCAGGAGCCTGCGGGGAGGGCGATAGGCTCTTTGATTCACAGAAATCTGCTGCCCGGAAGTCTGGATTCTTGTTGTCTGTTGGTCTGAAGGTGTGGTCACAATTCTCTGGCCCCAGTGGCTGCAGGGTCCTGGTTTGTGTCTGAGACCAGGATCTTAGTCTCAAGCAGCTCTGTTTCTCAAGATGGCGTAATCTCCGTGCCTGCACTGGTCACCCAGAAGTGTCCACTTTGTGTGCGGGACTCCGCAGTCTAAGACCGCCCAGTTTGGCAGCCCCTTGGAGGACCTGCAGAATCTAACTGTCCCTAGCTCATATACACACACACCACACACGCCTGCACTCTCCTCTATGGGTTCCTCACTCTCTCACCCTCTCTCCCTCCCTACCTTCCTGCTGGTTGCCATCTTCCCAATCTCAAAAAAGATTTTTTAAGATAAAGAATTATTGGCAGTTGCTGAGAAATTCCTTTAACCCTTTCTACTTGGTTCAGTCTAGTACAAGTAGTTTGAGCCTCCAACAAAATGAAATATGAAGTTGCTTTCACTTTTGGCTGAGCACCTGCATCCAGCCATAAAGGCTGGACAACTGCGAGCAAAACCTTTCTTATCATCTGAGTTATCCCACTCACAGTGACGCTTGTCCCACTCTGCCTCAAACTCGAGCTCCTGCTCATAATTATGAGGTAAATCTTTATCAGGTGGGCTCTTGACTGTGGTCACAAGAGCGACACGTGGAGGTGGAGGAGGCACAGAGGGGGGAAGTGGTAATTTTAGAGATTCGCACCCCTCCACTGTAGTCTGTAAAGCCGTGGCTACACCCTGCTTAGACATTCTTAAACTCTCCTGTGCTGGATCAAGGCAATCACAAATTAATGTAGCAATAGGAATCTTCTCTGGACCTTCTGCTGTGTATTGGTCATGCAACTGCTTTCCGACCTTTTCCCACATTTCATTAACAAAACTTAAGAAATCAAGAATCTGACTATGCTTAACAGAGCATCCTTGAGCTTTGAGCATAGTTTTAAGCATTTGAGAGTAGAGATCTCTTTCCTGAGACCCTGAATTACCCATGATTTATACCCAGCTAATACAACTTACAACAATCTGCTCCTTACCTTACTTCTTTAGTCTGTTGTGTGGTGCACTTTTTGGAGCGACCCCCTCACCTGACTTTTGAGACTACCCCTGTACTTAAGTCCTGGATCGGGCGCCAGATGTAAATATTTCGCTCTTTTCCATGTCCAGCGTGGCTAGAGAGTGGTCCAGTTCCTGAGTAGGGGTGGCTGGGGATTGAGAAAATGAAAGAAAGAGACAGACACAGAAATAGAAGGAAAAAGCTGGGGCCAGGTGGGACCACTGTCCTCTGACAGGGACAGGGACAGAGACAGTGACCCTGAGCCAATACAGCGTGTTTATTTTATACAGCAAAAATAGGAAGTTTTACTAAGAGTCAAGACAAAGGAGATTATGTGCATTCTTGGGTGGGCCCCAGTCGTATTCATTCCTGGTGCTTGGCTGGATTAAATAACAAAACCCACCCCCTGGCACCTGGGCTGAAGGTCAAGCTGACAACACTCCTGCCTTTTGGCAAAATGTGTTTCCAGGACATGGCTTTACCACCGCCACTGGATTCAGCTGACAATAATTAAAGAAATGCCCATGTGCCTTCCCAGGCACTCTCTACAGGTTTGGTCTAGCCTGGTCCATTTAAATGTTAAACAGTAAAGCTAGTTTCTCCCTGGGCTATTGGACCTTCATATTTATCTATGTTTTAACAATTTTGAGATTTTATAGGCAATTATAATTATCTAAGGCATTTTCTTTGGCAAATTTTTGTAACAGAGACAATTTACTGATTTTCTTGGCAGCTTTAAGGTTCATTTTTGAATGCGGTCCATTATTATTTTAAAAACTACTCTTTACTATGGAAATATTAATCTTGTTGTTAGAACCAGCCTTCCTTTGGGGGGGGGCATCCATGATATAGGATCACCCATGTCTCCCTTCCCCCACTTCCTGCTTGCTTTGGGAAAAATTCAGCAAATGATTCTGCCACATTTCTTTTCCTAATGAAATTAAAGGCATGCTTAATAGATAACAATAAACACATTAAACCAAATAAAATGGCAGATTCTGAATTTTTTCTTATTTCGCTTTCCAAAGTAATGACTAGCTTTTAGAGTTATTTTTGCCAACATTTGCTTATCCCAATGCATTCTTTGGTAGTTTTTTTTTTTTTTAATAAATCTTTATTCAGATTATTACAATTGTTTCTCCTTTTCCCCCCATAGCTCCCCTCCACCCAGTTCCCACCCCACCTTCTGCACTTACCTCCCCCCCCCCACTGTCCTCATCCATAGGTGTATGATTTTTGTCCAGTCTCTTCATGAACCCCCTCATACCCCTTTCCCCCTGAGAATTATTAGTCCACTCCCTTTCTATGCCCCTGATTCTATTATATTCACCAGATTATTCTGTTCATCAGGTTTTTAATTCACTTGATTTTTAGGTTCACTTGTTGATAGATGTGTATTTGTTGTTCATAATTTTTCTCTTTACTTTTTTCTTCTTCCTCTTCTTTAAGAATACCTTTCAGCATTTCATATAATACTGGTTTGGTGGTGATGAACTCCTTCAGCTTTTTCTTATCTGTGAAGCTCTTTATCCGCCCTTCAATTCTGAATGATAGCTTTGCTGGGTAGAGTGATCTTGGTTGTAGGTTCTTGCTATTCATCACATTGAAAATTTCTTGCCACTCCCGTCTGGCCTGCATAGTTTCTGTTGAGAAATCAGCTGACAGTCGTATGGGTGCTCCCTTGTAGGTAACTAACTGTTTTTCTCTTGCTGCTTTTAATATTCTCTCTTTGTCTTTTGCTCTTGGCATTTTAATTATGATGTGTCTTGGTGTGGTCCTCTTTGGATTCCTTTTATTTGGGGTTCTGTGCGCTTCCTGGACTTGTAAGTCTATTTCTTTCACCAGGTGGGGGAAGTTTTCAGTCATTATTTCTTCAAAAAGGTTTTCAGTATCTTGCTCTCTCTCTTCTTCTGGCACCCCCATAATTCTGATGTTGGTATGCTTGAAGTTGTCCCAGAGTCTTCTTACACTATCTTCAACTTTTTGGATTTTTTTTTCTTTTTGCTTTTTCAGTTGAGTGTTTTTTGCTTCTTTGTATTTCAATTCTTTGACTTGATTTTTGTGTTCCTCTAGTCTGTTTTTGGGTCTCTGTATAATATTTTTTATTTCAGTCAGTGTATGTTTAATTTCTAGTTGGTCCTTTTTCATATCTTCGAGGGTCTCGTTATATTTATCGGCCTTTTCTAGGATATTCTTGAAAAGCCTTATAACCGTGGTTTTGAATTCTATATCCAGTCGTTTGTTTTCCTCCATTTCTTTCGTTTGTGATCTGTTTCTTTGATGCCACATTTTCACTGCTTCCCTGAGTTGGTAGGGTAAATTAGTGTGCTGGGTTTCCTATATGGCCCAGTGGGTCAGCCTCCCCAGTTAACCTGAGGTGGACACTCTTGGTGCACCCCTTTGTGGACTGTGTGTACAGCCTTGTTGTAGTTAAGTCTTGATTGTTGTTGGTATCACTGGGAGGAATTGGCCTCCAGGCCAGTTGCCTGTGAGGATCAGCTGTGTCTACGCTGGGAGAAGTTCGGTGCTGGAGACAGCCTTATAGGATTAGACTTGCCAAATTGCAATAGCCTCTGTGCTCAGCTTGGATGGGGTGGAGTGTCAGGGCGGAGCAGACAGTCTTGGCTTCCAGACAGCCTTGCCCTTGTGCGCGTGCGTGCCTGCAGACCTCTGCCTTCCCCGGCTTCTGACTCCCTTTCACTAGGGAAAGCCTGTGGCAACCTCCGCAGCCTTTGTGCGCACTGGCATGTGTGCGCCTTCAGACCTTTGCCTTCCCTGGCTCCTGGGTCTCCGCCCGAGAGTCCAGACTCCCCCCACAAGAGCGTGGGTCCCCAGGGGCGGGGCTCGCCTGGAACTGGGGTTCAGTGCAGTCAGGACTGGGACTCAGTGCCATCAGGAGCTTCTGACTCCCTTCCACTAGGGAAAGCCTGTGGCAACCTCTGCAGCCTTTGTGTGCACTGGCATGTGTGCGCCTTCAGACCTTTGCCTTCCCCGGCTCCTGAGTCTCTGCCCGAGAGTCCAGATTCCCCCCACAAGAGCGTGGTTCCCCAGGGGCTCGCCTGGAACTGGGGTTCAGTGCTGTCAGAACTGGGGCTCAGTGCAGTCAGGAGCTTTGGACTCCCTTCTGCTAGGGAAAGCCTGTGGCAACCTCCGCAGCCTTTGTGCGCACTGGCACGCGCACCTCCAGAACCCTGCCTGCAGGGGCTCTCCTGGGTCTCCCCGGGGTCTCCAAGTCTCCGGGTGCCTTACTCTCTGACAGTCCAGACTCCCCCTGTATGAGCCTGGGTCCACGGAGTTTCGCCCGGGACTGGGGTTCAGTGTAGTCAGAACTGGGGTTCAGTGCGGTCGGGGGCTTCCTTCCCCCTTCCGCCAGAGAAAGTCAGCCAGGCTCTCAGCCGCCCTTCCTCTCTGCGTGCACAAAGACCCTTTGCCATACCTCCAATTCTCTGTGAGCTTTTCTCTTTCCTTCTAGTTGTAGAATTTTCACTCAGCCAGCTTTCCTGTGGTTCTGGATGGTGTCCGTTCTGTCTTTTAGTTGTAGTTTTGAAATTGTTGTGCGAGGCAGCAGTTTAGGTGCTTACCTATGCCGCCATCTTGGTTTTTCCCTCTCTTTGGTAGTTTTTAAACAAAGCATTAAGAAATCCCTTTGCAAGAGAGCTGATAGCTCCACCTTCTCCAGCTGCTTTTGAATCTCTCAGTACCAGAAGTGGATTTGGCAGTGGGGTTTTAGTTCTTAATACAGAGTTTCGACCCCAAATATGAATTAGGATTTTAATTTGAACAAGAAGCCACATTAAAGATGACCACAGCATCCTTTTTGAGCCTGATTTTAAAAAGTACCTTTTAATATTACAATTTCCTTATAATTTTGCCTTTTAACTGAATTCTTCCCCATTATAATCTGATTTAAAACAAAAGACTTTTCTTGCCCACTCTGGTTTGAGACTTCCAGAGCTTGGTACAAGCTTTACACACAGTTCATCTTACCACCATACCAGTGTTGTTTCCACTCAGGCTAATTCTTCTTCTCCAGACATCCTTGAGTTCGAGACGCCATTAATGCTGGTGTGTGTTTCTTGGCATCTAGAAGGGTTTATGAATCTGGAGAAGGGGCTGCTGTAAATAATTAAAGAGTCTAGAGACAAAACATAATTTTGGAAGGCATTTTGGGGATCCAGAGAAGACTTAGCTAAAGAAACCAAGTTCTTCTGTCTCTCTGGACTCCTTGCTTTTTATTAATACAAATTGTCCTAAGTCAAAGTAGATGTACATCAAAGGCAAGGTTTAGTATACAGAATCCATTGTCAGATTGGGGGAACTGCCTATGGCTGTTCAGGTGTTTGGCCAGTAGGAGGCAATAACATGTAGATGGAAATGCCCTCAGCCGTCTGGCAGCAAGCAATCATTTATGCATCCTTTTCAGGTTTGGGGAAATGCCCTCAGCCATTCCAGTAGGCAATCCTCAAGGTTCCATAAACCTTTTGATGAAACTTCTTGCATTTATGACATTCTGGAATTAGCTTCCATCAGGCTTCTGGCTTTCATGGACACCAAAGGAGGGGGCAGCAAAAGCCCAAATACATCTACTATCACTACTTGCTCTGGGGAGATGTACAGAAAATGTAACTTTACTAAGACACTGCCCCACTAAGCCATTATGTAAAAAGTCTTATGAATGGCACCCCACCAAGGAAGAAATTAATTGGCAAGACTGTTATAGTAACTACCCCACCAGCAGCAAACTTAATAACAGTTTTCCTTTGTGGATTGGAGCCCCTATGGGTCTGCATATAGTAATAATTGCACCCTAAAATGGAAGAGGACCACATCCTATCTATATGTTGAAGCTAATAACTCCATTTCATGGCATGGAGGAGGATTTGTTGGATCTCAATTACAACATGACAATTGGCCCCTACAAAATACGCAATGGAAATTAGCTGCTGCACGTGCACCTATTAAATGGTATAGTTTTAATTATATAGCTCAGATAATTCCATTCGTACCTTATGGGGAACTCCCAATAAGACAGTATTGATCCATCTGTACTCCTCTCGGGATCCATCCAGATGCAACTTAATGCTACAAGCCATCTGTATGAGGTGTCATGCACAGGCTGCACACTATCCCATTGTATTAGTTCTACATTCCAAAAAGATCCCCTTATGATTTTAAAACAACCTGCTTTTGCTTGGGTTCCTACTAACCTAACTGAGCCTTGGGAATCTCATCAAACCTACCAATTGTTACATGATCTGGTAAAAATCTTAAAAAGACAAAAAAGATTTCCTAGAATGTTAACTGCAGGACTCTTTGCCCTTGTAATGTTACTTACTTCTGTGGGCATTGCTGCTTCATCCATGGTACAAACTATTGAAACTTCTCAGTTTGTACAATAAGTTAAGGAAAATGTAACTAAGACCTTGTCTATTAAAAAAAGAATTAACAGCCAGTCTGAGATAGAATTATCGGCATTAAAGTCTATAGTCTTGTGGATGGGTGATAAAATCCACAGCTTAGAGCAAAGAATATCTTTGCAGTGTCATTATAATTTTTCCCAGATTTGTGTTACCCCCATTTCCTATAATAGTACTTTATACCCTTGGGAATCAATAAAAAATCACCTTCTTGGTGCTTGGGGTAAAGATCATACAACCCTTGATATTTTAGAATTACAACAGCATATTGTACAATTACCCCAGGCAAACTTACAGACTAATTCCTTAGATGCCTGGCAGAAATTTAAAAAAGACATGAAAGAATTTAATCCCCTCCACTGGATCTCCTTACATTTGCCTCTCAGCATAACCACTGTTGCTTATCTCATTCTTGTTCTTGTATGTTTATTTCTAGTCTGCAGATGCAGAATGAATAGTCTTAAAAGGACTCAAACCCTTCAGGCAGCATTCACTTTTCAAGATTTATTAAGGAAAGAGAAGGGGGAGATGTTGGAAGCTACCCATTGTCTTCACTATCAGAAAAGTGTAAACAAGGAACACAGAAGGCTCATGAACCTTGAGCTCTGGCAATGGCCAAAGCTATGCACCAATTGTTTAGTGGAGACAATGGTGGCTCAAGCATTTTCCTGACCAAATAGTCTCAAAGTAAATCTTTACTAATATTTACTGACCTTTAAGATAGTCTGTGTGTTACTGAAATTGCCTGCCTCACTAAGGGCACTATGTGTATCTAAAATTGAATAAAAGTTTGGCAGGGTCTGTGCACCGGTGAAGTCCTTCCTCTTGCATTGGATTCTCTGCCTGGCCCCCCATTATTTCCAAATTATTATTTCTTGTCTTGTCTCATCATTTGCCCATGGCCCTTCTCCAGATCCCGAACCCTGAACCATGTGGAATGTGGTTCACACAAAACCCTAACCTTGACCATAACTATAGCTCTTGCCCTAAACCTAGCCCTATCCCTAACCCTAACACAAGCTATATCCCTAAACCTAACGCTAACCCAAAAACAATGCTAGCCCTAATTTTGATTCTAACCTTACAACTTAACCCTAGCCCTAGTGCAAACCTTAGAACTAACTATAACAGTAACCCTAAATATAATCCTAGCCCTAGCACTAATCTTAACCCTAACACTAACCCTAACCCTTGGACTACCCCTAACACTAACCCTAACTCTCCAGGTGATTCCAATGTGTATCAAGGACCCAATCACTAACCCTCTCCAAAGCCCTAGACCTAACACTAACCTGAATCCTAAACATAACCCTAACCCTAACTCTTACTGTAACGTTAGCCCTAGAACTAACCATCCCACTAACCCTAACCGTTAACTTAACCCTAACCCTAATACTAATCCTAACCTTAAAACAAGTTATATCTCTAAACTTAACCCTAACCCTACCCATAGACCTTGCCCTAACCCTAACCCTAGCTGTAGCCCTAACTGTAACACTAACCATAATCCTAACTCTAGTCCTAGCCCTAATGTTAACCCTAACCCTAACCAAAGTTGTAACCCTAACCATAACCCCAGTACTAATCCTAACCCTAAACCTAACCCTAGATCTAATCTTAAGCCTAACACTAACTCTAACCATAGCTCTATACCTAAACCTAACCCTAGCCCTAACCCTAACCCTAGCCTTGCCCTTGCCCTAAACCTTACCATAACTCTCCAGGTGATTCCAACGTGCATCCATGGACCCATATGCTAATCCTAACCCTAGCCCTAACCCTAAACTTTACCCTAACTCTCCAGGTGATTCCAATGTCAATCCAAGGAACCAGAAGCTAACCCTAAAACTAATCCTAGCCCTAATATTAACACTAAACATAACCCTAAACCAAACCTTATCTCTAATGCTAACCCTAAGCCTAACATAAACATAACACTAATGCTAATCCTAACCCTAGACCTCACCACAATTTTAACCCTAACCCTAACCCTAACTCTCCGGGTGATTCCAAAGTGCAGCCAAGGACCCAGACACTAACCCTATCCCTAAACCTAACCCTAAAACTAACCCTAGCCCTAGCCCTAACCCTAAACCTAAACCTATCCCTAGCACTATTCCAAACTTAGCCCTACATAAACTTAACCCTAGCCCTAGATCTAAACATAACCTAACCCTAGCTCTAGCCTAGCCTAGCTGCAACTATAACACTAACCCTAATGCTATCCTTAACCCTAGACAAAATCTTAACCCTAACCCTAATCCAAACCCTAGCCCTAACCCTAAACCTAACCCTAATTATAATATCACCCTAACCCTAGCTCTAGCCTTAGCCCTAACCCTAAATCTAATCCTTTCCCTAGCCTAAACCCTAAACCTAACCCTAACTCAGCCATAACCCTAACTCTAACCCAAAACCTTATCTTAATCCTACCCCTAGACCTAATCTTAACACTTACCCTAACCCTAAACCTAGCCTTAGCCCTAAATATAACACTAACCCTACACTTAATCCTAGCCCTAAATATTACCCTAACTGTAACCCTATCCCTAACCTAAACCTAAAACTAGTGCTAACCCTAGCCCTAACTGTAATCCTAACCCTAACCCTAACCCTAACCCTAACCCTAACCCTAACCCTAACCCTAACTATGCAGGTGATTCCATGTGCAGCCAAGGACCCAGACACGAACCCTAATCCAAACACTAACCCTAGCCCTAACACTAAATCTAACCCAATTCCTAACACTATCCCTAACCCTGTCCCTAAACTTAACCCTAGCTTCAGACTTAAACCTAACCCTACCCCTAGACCAAGCCCTAATCCTTACCCTAATATCCAGGTGATTCCAAAGTGAATCTAAGGAATCCATATGAAAAACCTAACCCTAAACCTAGTCTTAGCCCGAAACCTATCTCAAACTCCAACCCTAACTCTAGCCAGAGCCCTAATTTTACACTAACCCTAACTCTAACCTTATCCCTAGCACTAACCCTGACCCTAACCCAAACCTAGCCCTAGGCCTAGCCTTAACCGGAAACCTAACCCTAACCCTAACTCTAGCCTATTCCTAAACCTATCTCTAAATTTAACCCTGGACATAGCCCTAATCTTAACCCTAACCCTAAACCTAGCCCTAACTTTACCACTAACCCTAACCCTAACCAAGCTCTAACCCTAAGCGTAGACAACCCTAAAACCTACCCCTAGCCCTACCAATAACCCTAAACTAACCCTAACTCTAACCCAGCCCTAACCCAAACTGAACCCTAACCCTAGACCTAATCTTAACCCTAACCTTAATCCTAACTGTGGCCCTAATCTTAACCCTTGGCCTGTATCTAACCCAAAACCTAAATTTCCAGGTGATTCCAATGTGCAACCAAGGACCCAAATGTAAACCTAACCCAAGCCCTAACCTTAATCCTTACCCTAAATCTCCAGGTGATTCCACAGTGCATCCAAAGACCCAGTCGCTAATGCTAACCCTAACCAAAGCCTTAGCCTTAACCATAACACTAACTGTAATGCTAACCTTAACCCTAACCCTAACCCTAACCCTAGACCTAACCATACCACTAACACTCACCCTAAAACTTAATGTAATCTTATCCCTAACCCTAACCCTAACACATGCTCTAACCCTAAAACTAACCCTGATCCTAATCATAGCTCTTGCCCTAAACCTAACCCTAATGCTAATCCTAGACATAGCCCTAATTTTAACCATAACTTTATACCATGAATCTAGCCCTAAACCTAACCTTAGCCCTAGCCCCAACCCTAAATATAACACTACACCAAGCCCTAACTCTAGCCCAGGCCAAGCCTATTTTTAACCCTAACATTAAACTCTAACCCTAGCCCTACCCTAAACCTAATCTTAGTCCTAGCCCTAGCACTAAGTATAACAATAACCCTAACCCTAGCTTTCACCCTAACTCTATCCCTAGCCTGAAACCTTACCCTAATATTAGTCCTAGCCCTAACTATAACACTAACCCTAACCCTAGCTGTAACTCCAAACCTAACCCTAGCCATACACCTAACTCTAACCCTAGCCCTAACTATAACACAAACCCTACCCCAAACCCTAGCACTAGAACTGAACACAATACTAAACCTAACCCAACCCTAAAACCTAACCCTAACCCTTGCCCTAGCCCTAGTCCTAATTCTAACAGTAATATAACCCTAAACCTAATTTATCCCCATTCCTAACCCTAATCATAACTTAAACCTAACCCTCCAAGTATTACCAATATGCAGCCAAGGACCAAAATGCTAATACTAACCCTAACACTAAACTAACCCTAACACTTATCCTAGAACTAGCACTAGCACTAACCCTTATCCTAATCCTAACCCTAACCCTCACTTTCCATGGGATTCCAATGTATGCCCAAGGACTCAAATGCTAACTCTAACCCTAACCATAACCTTAACACTAACCCTAGCCCTAGCCCTAGCGCTAACCCTAACCCTAATCTTAACCCTAGCCCTAAACCTAGCCCTGGCTCTAGCCCAAACCCTAACCATAATCCTAACTCTCCAAGTGATTCCAATGTGCATCCAAGGACACTAAACCTAGCCCTAACCCTTACCCTACTCTAGCTCTCCAGGTGATTCCACTATTCATCCAAGGACTCAGACAATAACATTAAACCTAAACATGAAACTAAACCTAACTTTAACTTCATCGCTAATATTAGCCCTAGCCCTAGCCCTACCATAACCCTAACCCTAAACCTAAACCTAATACTAGCTCTAGCCCTACACCTAATCCTAACACTAACCCTGGCCATAACCCTAACCCTAACCCTAGCCCTAAACCTAACCATAAACCTAGCCCTAGCCCTAGCTCTAACTATAACATTAATCCTAAACCTAGCCCTAGCCCTAACCTTTACCCTAACCCTAATCCTAACCATAGCCCTAAACCTAACCATTGTGCGGTGCCAGCACAGCCAAGGGTTCGGCGAGCCCAAGGGAGGGCCAGTGAAGGATGAAGAAAAGACAGAGAAAGAGAATAATCTGGGTCTAGGTGGATATTCTGTGCGTGACTAAGACCACAGAACAGATCCAGACTGCAAGCTGATGCTTTATTTTATAGTCAGAGGTAAAAAAAGGTAATTTACAATGTTCTTGTAAGTTTCACTTGTTTTGGCAGCACTTGCTGCACCTCCCACAGCCCATTAGCTACCCAGGAAAGATCTAGGGAGCAGTCACAAGATCAAGCTTAATTATGCTAAGAGGGCTGTGCCCTCTAAGCTGGGACTTGTTTGCGGCTTTGCCAGCAGGTCAGTCCGAGGCCTAACCCTATAACCGCTCCCTACAAACCATAACCCTAGCAACAAACCTAACTACAAACCTAGTCCTAACCCTAATCTTTTCTTTTTTTTTTTCATTCTGACTTCAAAACTTTATTTATTTATTTTTTTAATTGTTTGAAGTATTACAAATGGTAGTACATATGTCTCCTTTTAATTTCCCCCCATTGACCTCTCCTGGCCTCCCCTTCCCCCCAGTGCATGCCTTTACCTGCCCCCACCCCCGCCCCAGTGTCTTTTATCCATTGGTTATGCTTATATGCATGTGTACAAGTCCTTCGGTTGATCTCTTACAGCCGCCCCCCCAACCTTCTTTGCCTTCCTGCTGTAGTTTGACAGTCTGTTCAATGCTTCGTTGCCTCTGTATCTATTTTTTCCCCATTTCATTCCTTTAAAAAATCTTGCCTCTGCAGACTAGAAATAAACATATAATAACAAAAAATGTTTGAGTCCCAATTTCAATGTCCAACAGTTCTGAGTCCCCGTTTCAATGTCAAACAGTTCCTTAAGTGTACATGTCAGCAATGATATCTGGATGGTGGGCACATGGTGGCAATGCAGGTCCGACCCTCTCTGGTTTGGTCCTAGGAAACCTGCTGCATCACACAGCTGCTGACTGCTAGCGTGGCAAGGCGTCGTCAGCGTCTTCCATCTCTGGACTGTTTCTCCTCTTGTCTTCGTGGTTGGAGCAGACCTGTCAATTCCTCTCTGTTGCAGGAATCCACATGGTCTTGGAGTTGTTTTCTGAAAATATACAAACATATTCTCGACCAAAAGTTAATAAAGGAATCTTTTCTATATAATTGATTTGGGATCCTTTTTATTTTTGCCCAAATGATTTTCCTTTGTCTTATTTAGACACCATGTGTGTTTTTCATGGGTGTCTTGCTGTTAGCATTACAAATGAAAACTAATTTTGTAAAGTAAAAGTTTTCTAGATGTAATTTACTTATAGGATATTTTTCCTTACATGATATTACCCTACTATCCCCCCTTTTTTTGATTAATGGAGGCTTTTGTAAATTTTATAATGCAGTCTTGATAACTTTAAATTTTAATTTTTTGCACAAAAATATGACTGCTTTAGTTTCATTGATGTTCAGGAATTTTACCATGAGATGAACTACCAATAGAAATTTTAATTACCACATTAGGAACAGCTTTTTGTCCAGTACAATTAAATTTTCTTGAATATTCACTTATTTCAATTAGCATATTTAAATTAATCTGAAAACTTGATTATTATTTTACTGTCATATTTAATACTCTACTAACAATCTTAATTTACCCTGTAAATATTAGTGGAAAGGATTATTTGCATTCTTGAGTAGGCCCTGAGCATTCCTGGTGCTAGGCTGGATTTAGATATAGGGCAGCTGCTGTCGGCCAAGTCTCTGTCTGTTACCTGGGTCCCAATATGAGCTGGGCCAAGTCACTGTCTGTCACCTGTGTCCTGATCTGAGCTGGGCGTGGGAAGCAAAGCAGCCATGGGGGCAGGAGACCTCCCTCAGACGGGGTGAGGGTTCAGGCCCCTGCAAGGTTGGGGGGGTGACTAACCCTAATCTTAACCATAAATCTAACCCTAAGCCTAGCCCTAACCCTAAACATAACCTTAGTCCTAAATAGTACACTATTCTTAACCCTACCACTGACTATAACACTAACCCTTACCCTAGACCTAAATGTAACCCTAACCCAAGCCCTACACTTAACCCTAACCATAGCCCTAGCCATAACTATAACAATAACACTAACACTAACCCTAGGGCTAGCCCTCAAAATAATCATAGCCTTAACTATAACACTAATCCTACCAAACCCTAAATCCTAACCATAACCCTAGCTCTATTTCTAGCTCTGACACTAACATTAATCAAACCTTAAACCTAATCCTAACCCTATACCTAGCCTTAACCCTAACCCTAACCCTAATCTTACCACTAACCCTAAAAGTAACCCTAGCCATAACCCTAACCCTTACACTATCCCTCAACCTAACCTTAATCCTAGCCCTAATTCTGACACTAAACCTAGCCCTAACCCTAACCTTAAATCTAACCCTAGCCCTAATTATAACACTAACCCAGTGGTCGATAAACCGTGGTTTGCGAACCACATGCGGCTCACGAGCTGCAGTTTGCTGCTTTGTTGACTAATGAGTTTGCCGACCACTGCACTAACCCTAATCCTAGCCCTAACTCTAACCCTAAACCTAGCTCCAAACTCTAAGCCTACCCCTAGCCTAAACTATAACAGTAAACCTCACCATAATCCTAATCCTAGCTCTAAAACTAACACTAACCCTAGCAATAGCCCCCACCACAACCCTAACCCTAAATCTAACCCTAATCCTAACCCAACACTGAAACCTAACCCTAACACTATCTCTAGCCCTAACTCTAACACTAACCTAACCCTAAACCATATCCTAACCCTAACATTTAACCTAATGCTCACCCTAACTCTAACTCTCCAGGTGATTCCAATGTGCAGCCAAGGACTCAGATGCTAGTCATAACCCTGAACCCAACCCTAACACTAACCGTTGACCTAGCCTTACCCTTATACTAATCCTAGACTTAGTTCTAACCCTAATCCTAACCCTAACCCTAACCCAAGCCCTAATCCTAGCCCTAATCATAACTATAACTCTACCCATAGCCCTAACCATAACACTAACCCTAACCCTAAATCTAACCCTAACCAATACTCTCACCCTAACTCTAATGCTAACCCTAGCCCTAATCATAACACTAACCTAATGCTGGGGTTCTTGATACAGCATCTAGAAGGGGTTCAGGAATCTGGAGAAGGCACTGTGTGTAAATTAATCAAGAGTCCAGAGACGAAACATAATTTTGGAAGGCATTTAGGGGGCCAGAGGAGCTTGGTTAAAGAAACCAAGTTCTCCTTGTCTTTTTATTAACACAAATTGTCCTAAAGCAAGGTAGATATACACATCAAAGGGTAAGGTTTGGTATACAGAATCCTTTGTCAGATTGGAGGAATTGCCTTTGGCTGCTCAGGTGTTTGGCCAGTAGGAGGCAATAACATGTAGATTAAGATGTTCTCAGCTCTCTGGCAGCAAGCAATCATTTATGCATCTTTTTCAGGTTTGGGGAAATGCCCTCAGCCATCTCCAGATGATCCAGCCCTGCTGACCTGCTGGAACTGACTTCCAGCACTAACCCGGTCCCTATTCCTAACTCTAACCACAATCCTAACCCTAGCCTTAGCCCAGTGGTCGGCAAACTGCGGCTCGCAAGCCACATGCGGCTCTTTGGCCCCTTGATTGTGGCTCCTCCACAAAATACCATGGGCGGGCGCGCACATACAGTGCAATTGAAACTTCGTGGCCCATGCGCAGAAGTCAGTTTTCGGCTCTCAAAAGAAATTTCAATCGTTGTAGTATTGATATTTGGCTCTGTTGACTAATAAGTTTGCCTACCACTATCCTATCCCTATCTCTAACCCCAACTCTCCAGGTGATTCCAATGTGCATCCAAGGACCCAAGTGCTAACCCTAACACTAGCCCTAACCTTAACTGTTAGCCTAACTCTCCAGGTGATTCCACTGAGCATCCAAAGCACAGGCACTAGCTCTGGCTGATTTGGCCCAGTGGATAGAGTGTCAGCATGCATAGTGAAGGCCCCAGGTTTGATTCCTGTCAAGGCCACTTGCCCGGGTTGTGGGCTCGACCTCAGTGGGGGCATGCAGGAGGCAGCTGGTTAATGATTCTCTCTCATCACTGATGTTTCTCTCTCTCTCTCCCCTCTCACTTTTGCTCTGAAATCAATAAAAATATATTTTAGAAAAACAACCAAGGCACTAACCCTAACCCAAACCAAAGCCCTAGCCCTAAACATAACACTAAATCTCCACATGATTCCAAGTGCAACCAAAAACTCAGATTTAATCCTAATCCTAACAGTAACCCTAGCCCTAACCCTAACCCTAAACCTATCCATAACACTATCCCTAACCCTAGGCCTAAAATTAACCCTACACATAGCCCTAACTCTAACCCTAGCCCTTACCCTAAGTCTCCTGGTGATTCCATTGTGCATCCAAGAACCCAGATGATAAACCTAACCCTAACCCTAGGCTTAGCTCTACCTTCCTCGAACCCAAACTCTAACCCTAGCTTTAGTACTAATCCTAACCCTAACCCTAACCTTAACCCCAGCCCTGCTCTCAAACCTAACCCTAGCCTTAGCCCTAATCTTAACCCAAAACCTAACCCTAACCCTAGACCTACTCCTAAACCTATCCCTAACACTAACCCAAGCCCTAGCCCTAATATTAACCCTAGGCCTAAACATAACATTAACCCTAACCACAGCTCTAACCCTAAACTTTAGCCAACTCTAAAACCTAACCTCTAGGTGATTCCAGTGTACACCCAAGGACCTAGACAATAAACCTAAACCTAACACTATTATCCCCAAACCTCTGCTAACTGTAACCAGAACCTTAGCCCAAGCCCTAAACTTAACCCTAACCCTCACCCTATTCCTACACCTATCCCTATCCCAGATTTAACACTAATCCTAAACCTAAAAGTATCCCAATCCCTAAACCAAACCCTAACCCTAGCCATAACCATAATCCTAACCCTAGTCCCAGCCCTAACCATAACCCTAACCCTTAACCTAGCCCTAACATAATTCTAACTTTAACCGTAACCCTAACCCTAGCCCTAAACCTAACACTAGCCCTAGCCTGAACTACAACACTAACCCTAATGCTAACCATAACCCTAACCCTAACCCTAACCCAAACATAATTATAACCCAAACTCTCCCGGTGATTCCAATGTGCAGCCAAGGACTCAGAGGCCAACCCTAACTCTAACCTAAACCTAAAGCTAAAGCTAGCCCTACACCTACACCAAATCCTGACCCTAACACTAACCCTAACCCTAACCCTAACTTTCCAGTTGATTCCATATGCATCTTAGAACTGAGATGTTAAGCCTAACCCTAACCCTAACACTATTTCTATCCCTAACCCTAAATTAATCCTAGCCCCAGTCCTAACCCTAGCCCTAGATATAACATCCTAACCGAAGCCCTAGCCCTAGTGTTTGGGCTAGGGATCTGGTTAGGGTTAGGGGTAAGGTTATGGCCAGGGTTAGGGTTAGGGTTAGTGTTTGGGTCCTTGGATGCACATTGGAATCACCTGAAGATTTAGGGTTTGGGTTGGGGTCGACCAGTGGTTGGCAAACTGTGGCTCGCAAGCCACATGTGGCTCTTTGGCCCCTCGAGTGTGGCTCTTCCACAAAATACCATGGCCTGGGTGAGTCTATTTTGAAGAAGTGGCGTTAGAAGTTTAAGTTTAAAAAATTTGGCTCTCAAAAGAAATATCAATCGTTGTACTGTTGATATTTGGCTCTGTTGACTAATGAGTTTGCCGACCACTGGGGTAGACCAAGGGCTGAGATTAGGGCTAGAGTTAGGGTTAGGCTTGAGTTAGGACTACGGGTAGGTTTACAGTTAGGGTTAGTGTTAATGCTAGGGCTATGGTTAGGGTTAGGGTTAGTACTGAAATTAAGGCTAGGGCTAGGGCTAGGGCTAGGGCTAGGGTTAGGATTAGGTTTAGGGTGGAGTTAGAATTAGGCTAGGATTAGGATTAGAGTCTTGGTCCTTAGATGCAAATTGGAATCACCTGGAGAGTTGGGGTAAGGGTTAGTGCTGGGGCTAGGGTTAATTTAAGGCTAGAGTTAGGGATAGTGTTATGGATAGGTTTAGGTTTAGATTTAGGGTTAGGATTACAGCTAGGGTTAGGGTTAGGGTTAGGGTTAGGATTAGGGTAAGGCTAGGGTTAGAGTTAGGTTTAAGGTTAAGATTAGGGCTAGGGTTAGGATTAGTGTTAAGTTAGGGTTAGGGCTAGCACTAAGGTTAGGGTTAGGTTTAGGACTAGATTTAGGGTATAAGGTTAGCGTTCAAATTAGGACTAGGGCTAGTTTTAGGGTTAGGGTTATGTTTAGGATGAGGGTTAGTGTTATGGTTAGGGCTAGGGCTCTGGTTAGGGTTATGATTAGCAACTGGGTCTTTGAATGCACAGTAGAATCACCTGGAGATTTAAGGTAAAGTTAAGCGTTAGGGATATGTTTAGGGTTAGCATTTTGTTCCTTGGGTGCACATTGGAAAAACCTGGAGAGTTAGGGTTAGGGTAGGTTTAGGGGTAGGGGTAGGCCACAGGCTAAGATTAGGGCTAGGGTTATTGTTAGGTTTAATATTAGGGCTAGCGCTAGTGTTAGATTTAGGGTTACTGTTATAGTTAGGGCTAGGGATTTTGTTATGTTTATGATTAGAGTTAGGGCTAGAGATAGGAATGGGGTTAGTGCTATATTTAGGGCTAGGGCTAGGGTTGGGGTTAGTGTTAGGTTTAGGGTTAGGGTTAAGATTGGGACTAGGGTTAGGTTTAGGTTTAAGTTTTGGGCTAGGGCTAGGGTTATGGCTAGGGGTAATGCTAGGCCCTAGGTGTGTGCTAAGGCTATGATTAGGGTTATTTTTATGGTCTGTGTCCTTAGATACACATTGGAATCACTGGGAGAGTTAGGGTAAAGGTTAGGGTTATTGCTAGGATTAGGGTGCGGGTTCGTTTATGGTTAGTGTTTGGGCTAGTGCTATGGCTAGGGTTAGGGTTAGATTTTAGGGTTGTCTAAAGTCTCAGTGATAGCTAGGGTTAGAGTTAGTTTTATAGTTAGGGCTAGGACTAGGATTGGAGTTAGGTTTAGGGTTAGTTATAGAGCTAGGTATAGTATTAGTGTTAGGATTAAGATTAGGACTAGGGTTAGGGTTAGAGTTAGGGTGGGGCTAGGGTTAGGGTTAGGGTTAAAATTAGGGTTAGGGCTAAGGTTAGGTTTAGGTCAAAGACTATGGTTAGGGTCAGGATTAGGTTTAGGGCTATAGCTTGTGTTATGATTAGGATTAGGGTTAGGGTTAAGGTTAGGACTAAGGTTACGTTTAGGTTTAGGGTGAGTGTTAGTGGTATGGTTAGGTGTAGGGCAAGGATTAAGGTAGGGTTAATGGTTAGGATTATGTTTAGGATTTTTGTTAGTTTTATGGTTAGGGCTAGGGTTTAGATTGGGCTTTGGGTTAGTGCTTGGGTCTTTCGATGCACATTGGAATCACCTGGAGATTTAGGCTAACAGGATTATGGCTAGTTTTAGAGTTAGCATTTGGGTCCTTGGATGCACTTTGAAATCACTTGGAGACTTGGGATTGGGGTTAGGGGTAGGCCATGGGCTAATATTAGGGCTAGGTTTAGGGTTAAGTCTAGGGTTACTGTTATAGTTAGGGCTAGGGCTAGGTTTAGGATTAGGGTTAGAATTAGGGATAGAGACAGGGTTAGTTAGTGTTTGGTTTAGGGCTAAGGTTAGGGCTTGGGTTAGGGTTAACATTAGGGCTAGGGCTAGGACTAAGGTTAGGGCTAGGTTTCAGGAAAGGGCTATGTTTAGGCTTAGGTTAGGTTTAGGGCTATAGCTTGTGTTATGGTTCTGGTTAGGACTAAATTTACAGTTATGTTTAGGGTGAGTGTTATTGATATGGTTAGGTGTAGGGCTAGGGTTACAGTAGGGTTTACAGTTAGGGTTATGTTTAGGATTTGAGTTGGTGTTATGGTTAGGGCTAGGGCTTTGGTTAGAGTTAGGGTTATCCCCTAGGTCTTTGGATGCACAGCAGAATCACCTGGAGATTTAAGGTAAGGATGAGGGTTAGGGCTTTGGTTAGGGTTAGCGTTTGGTTCCTTGGATGCACATTGGAATCACCAAGAGAGTTAGGGTTAGGGTTAGGAGTAGGCCAAGAGCTAAGACTAGAGCAGCCATGGGCAAACTACGGCCCGCGGGCCGGATCCGGCCCGTTCGGCTGTTCTATCCGGTCCACGGAGCCGAAAGAGCGGAGGGTTCTCTTGCTCTCCCCTCCGCTCCTTCACCAGCAGCAGTGTTAACATGGCAACATCGGGAAACACGGCCACAGCTCCTTCTTCTGAGTGGGCGGATTTATATCCGCCCATTCAGTAGAAGGAACAACCTCTCAATCTTCCAGAGGCTCCTTGTAATGCCCGTGGACGCGTCCCCCGACATCACTCTGGGAATGCGTAGACACCTTATCGTGGTGATGTAGGGAGACACGCCCCTGGAGAGCACAGTATCAGAGCATTAGCTAAAAAGGAGACCAACAACACTGTTCCCACTGAAGTTGATGTTTTAAAGACCAAAAACCTTTCAACCCAGTCTACATTGTCATCTACATCTACATCCCGGGCATAATTTGGAAGTTGCACTAAAGAAAATGTTTAATTTACTGTTTACACATTTTGTTCTTTTCTATTTGTTTTAGTTTTAAATTATTTTATTATATTTAAGTTTAATTTGAAAGGCTTTTGTACCTTTCCTTTGTTAGGCAATTTTATTTTGCCTTTGCCATCTTCAATATAAGGTACGTTACTGTGCTATGATTCCTCCATTTTTTGAAGTTTCAAATTATAATAATTAGTGTTTACATTCTTCTTGTTAAATTTTTTGAAATGAATAAAACTATTGAAATAAAAAAAAGACCGTACCCTTTTATGTAATGATGTTTACTTTGAATTTATATTAGTTCACACAAACACTCCATCCATGCTTTTGTTCCGGCCCTCCGGTCCAGTTTAAGAACCCATTGTGGCCCTCGAGTCAAAAAGTTTGCCCACCCCTGGACTAGAGATAGGGTTAGGGTTAAAATTAGGTCCAGGGCTAGGGTTAGGTTTAGGGTTATTGTTATAGTTAGGGCTAGGGCTAGGGTTAGGGTTAGGGTTAGGGCTAACCCTGTATTTAGGGTTAGGGTTAAGTTTAGGGCTAGAGTTATGGTTAGAGTAAACAGTAAGGTTGGGGCTAAGGCTAGGGTTAGGGTTAGTTTTATTGTCAGTGTCCTTGGATGCACAGTGGAATCACCTGGAGAGTTAGGGTTAGTGCTAGGGTTTGAATTCTTGTTCATTTATGATTAGTGTTTGGTCTAGTGTTAGGGCTAGGGTTAGGGTTAGGTTTTAGGGTTGTCTAAGGTTTACAGTTAGAGTCTGGCTTAGGGTTAGAGTTAGTTTTATAGTTAGGGCTATGGCTAGGGTTGGAGTTAGGATTAGGGTTAGGTTTAGTTATAAAGTTAAGGATATGGTTAATGTTAGGTTTAAGATTAGGGCTAGGATTAGGGTTAGGGCTAGTGTTAGGTTTAGGGTTAGGGTTAATATTAGGGCTAGGGTTAGAGTTAGGTTTAGGGCAAGGGCTATGGTTATGGTCAGAGTTAGGTTTGTGGGGATAGCTTGTGTTAGGGTTAGGGTTAGGACTAAGGTTACTGTAAAGGTTAGGATTAGGGTTCTGTTTAGGATTAGGGTTAGTGTTATGGTTAGGGCTAGGGCTTTGGTTAGGGTTAGGGTTAGTGACTGGGTCTTGGGATGCACAGTGGAATCACCTGGAGATTTAGGGTAAAGGTTAGGGTTAGGGCTAGGATTAGGGCTAGGATTGGGTCCATGGATAGACATTAAATTTAACTGGAGAGGTAGGGTTAGAGTTAGGGGTAGGCCAAGGGCTACGATTAGGGCTATGGTTAGGGTTAGGGTTATGATTAGGACTAGGGTTTGGGTTAGGGTTAGGGAAAGTTTAGCAATAGGGCTAGGGTCAGGGTTAAGGTTAGGGTTAATATTAGGGTTTGGGCTAGTGTTATGTTTAGTGCTAGTGTTAAGATTAGCGCTATAGCTAACTCTAGGGTTAGGGTTAGTGTCTGATTTCTTGGGTGCACAATGGAATCACCTGGAGAATTAGGGTAAGGGCTAAGTTTAGGGTTAGGTTTAGTTTGTTGTTAATTTTAGGGCTAGGACTATGGCTTTTGTTAGGTTTTAGGTTTTGTTAGGGTTAGGTTTTAGGTTTAGGGTTAGATCTGGGGTTAGTATTAGGGTTAGTGGTATGATAAGGGCTAGGTTTAGGGTTAGGGTTAAGTGTAGGGCCAAGGCTAGGGTTAGGGTTAGAGATAGGTTTAGGAATAGGGCTAGGTTAGGGTTCAGATTAGGTTTAGGGCTAGGGCTGTGGCTAAGGTTAGGTTTAGGGTTATGGCTAGGGCTACATTTAGGTTTAGGTTTAAGTTTAGGGCTAGGGCTAGGGCTAGGGTTAGGGTTAGGGTTAGGGTTAGGGTTAGGGTTAGAGTTAGTGTTATTGTTATGGCTAGGGCTTTGTTTAGGGTTAGGGTTAGTTTTAAAATTATGGCTAGGGCTAGGGTTAGTATTAGGGTTAGTGGTAGGTTTTGGTCTAAGGCTAGAGTTAGGGTTAGCGTCCAAGTCCTTAGATGCACATTGGAATCACCTAGAGTGTTAGGGTAAGGGTTATGGTTAGGATTGGGGCTAGGATTAATTTTAGGGTTAAGGATAGAAATAATGTTAGTTAGGGTTAGGGTTAGGTTTCGGGTTAGCTTTAGGGCTAGGGTTCAGGTTTGTTCATTCTCTGTGTCCTTGGATGCATATTAGAATCACCTGGAGAATTAGGGTAAGGATTAGTGCTAGGGTTAGGGAGAGGGTTAGGGTTTTGGCTGTGGCTAGTGCTATATATAGAGCTAGGGTTAGTGTTAGGCTTAAGATTAGGACTAGGGTTAGGGTTAGGTTTAGGATTACAGCTAAAGTTAGGTTTAGGGTTACAGCTAGCATTAGAATTAGGGTTGATTGGGGCTAAGTTTATAGTTAGTGTTAGGGTGAGTGTTAGTGGTATGGTTAGGTCTAGGGCTAGGGTTACAGTAATGGTTAGGGTTAGGGTTATGTTTAGGATTAGGGTTAGTGTTATGGTTAGGGCTAGGGAATTGGTTAGGGTTAGCGACTGGGTCTTTGGATGCACAGTGGAATCACTTGGAGAGTTAGGGTAAGGGTTCAGGTTAGGACTAGGGTTAGGATTAGCATTTGGGTCTGTGGATGCACATAGGAATCACGTGGAGATTTAGGGTTTAGATTATGGGTAGGCCAAGGCTAGGGTTAAGTTTTAGTTAGGGCTAGGGTTAGGGTTACAGTTAGGGCTACGGGTAGGTTTAGGATTAGTGCTAAGGCTACGGTTAGGGTTAGGGTTATGTTTAGGTTTAGGGTTAGTGCTAAGTTTCAGGCTAGGGCTAGGGTTAGGCTTACATTTAAGGCTAGGATTAGAGTTAGGGTTATGGCCAGGGTTAGGGTTATTATTAGGGTTTAGTTTAGGGCTAGGGCTAAAGTTGGGGTTTGTTTTAGGGTTAGGGCTAGGATTAGGGTTAGGTTTAGGTTATGGTTAGTGTTAGGGCTAAGGCTAGGGCTTAAATTTTAGGGTTTGGTTAGGTTTTATGTTAGACCTGGGATTAATGTTAGTGTTTGAGTTGGGGTTAGGATTAGGGTTTGGTTAGGGTTAGGATTTGGATTATGGCTAGAACTAGGCTTAGGGTTAGGGTTATGACTAGGGTCATGGTTAGGGATAGGTTTAGAGCTTGGGCTTGAGGTAGGTTTAGGGTTTGGGTTAGGGCTAGAGCTAAAGCTAGAGTGAGGGTTAGGTTAGGGCTAGGGCTGGGACTAGTGTTAGTGTTAGGGTTAGGGCTAGGGATAGGGTTTGGTTTAGGGGTAGGGCTACTGTTAGGTTTAGGGTTAATGTTAAGATTAGGGCTAGGATTAGGGTTACATTTAAGGCTAGGATTAGAGTTAGGGTTATGGCCAGGGTTAGGGTTATTATTAGGGTTAAGTTTAGGGCTAGAGCTAAATTTAGAATTGGGGTTTGTTTTAGGATTAGGGTTAGGTTTTTGTTATGGTTAGTGTTAGGGTTAAGGCTAGGGCTAGAGTTAGGGTTAGATTTTAGGGTTTGGTTAGGTTTGGTGAAGTCTAGTGCTAGGGTTTGAGTTAGGATTAGGATTAGGGTCTTGGCTAGGGTTAGGGTTTGGGTTATGGCTAGAACTAGGCTTAGGGTTAGGGTTAGAGTTATGGCTAGAGTTATGGTTAGTGTTAATGTTAGAGCAAGGGCTTGAGGTAGGATTAAGGTTAGGTTTAGGTTTAGGGCTAAGGTTAGGGTTAGAGTTAGGACTTGGAGTAGTGTTAAGTTTGGGGTTAGTGTTTGGGTCATTGGATGTACAGTGGAATTGGTTGGCCAGTTAGGGTTATGGTTAGGGTTAGGGATAGGGATAGGAGTAAGGTTAGGGTTAGCATTATTGCTAGGGCTATGATTAGGGTAGGGTAATGTTTTACGGTTTGGTTAGGATTAGGGTTAAGTTTGGGGTTGTGATGAGGGGTAGTGCTAGGATTAGGGTTAGGTTTAGAGATAGGGCTAGGACTTGGGTTATGGTTAAGGTTAGGGTTAGTGTTATAAATAGGGCTAGGGCTAGTGTTATAGTTAGGTTTAGGGTTAGGTTTAGGGTTAACGTTGGAATTGTGGGTAGGGCCATGGCTAGGGTTAGGATTAAGATTAGGGTTGTGGTTAGCATCTGGGTCCTTGGATGCACATTAGAATCACCTGGGGAGTCAGGGTTAGGGTAGGGTTAGGGTTAGGGCTACGGCTTGGATTAGGGTTTAGGTTATGTTAGGTTTAGTGTTAGAATTTAAGGTTGGGTTAGGTTCAGCATTAGACCCAGGGTTAGGGTTAGGGTTATGGCTAAGGTTAGGGTTAGGGTTAAGTTTAGGGGTGGGGTTAGGGATAGGGTTAGGGTTAAGATTTGAGCTAGGGCTAGGGTTAGAATTAGGGTTATGTTTAGGGTTAGGGCTAGGGTTAGGGTTAGGGTTAGGGTTAGGGTTAGGGTTAGGTTTGGGTTTAGGGTTAGGGCTAGGGCTATGATTAGGGTTAGGGTTTAGTTTAGGTTAGTGTTAGATTTAGGGCTATATTTAGGGCTAACATTAGGGTTACGTTTTAGGATTGGGTTATTATTAGGGTTAGGGTTAGGGTTAGGGCTAGGATTAGGGTGAGGGGTAGAGGTAGAGTTGGGGGTAAGGCTAGAGTTATCGCTAGGTTTATCTTCTGGGTCCTTGGATGTACATTGGAATCACCTGGAGAGTTATAGTAATGAATAGGGTTAAGGGTAACCTTAGGGTTTGGTTTAGTTTAGGGTTAGTTTTAGGCATAGAGCTACGGGTAGGGTTAAGGTTAGGTTTTAGGGTTGTCTAAGGTTTAGGTTAGAGCTGTGGTTAGGGTTAGGATTAGGGTTAGGGTTAAGATTAGGTCTATGCCTAGGGTTTGGATTAGGGTTAGGGTTAAGATTAGGTCTATGCCTAGGGTTTGGGTTAGGGTTAGGGTTAAGATTAGGTCTATGCTTAGGGTTAGGGTTAGTGTTAGGTTTCAGTTTAAGGTTAGGGTTAGGGCTAGGTTTGGGTTAGGGCTAGGGTTATGGTTATTGTTAGGACTAGGGTTAGGGTCAAGTTTAGTGCTAGGGCTACAGTTAGAGTTAGGGTTCTTGTAAAATTGGGGCTATGGCTAGAGTTAGGGTTAGGTTTCAAGGTAGGTTTTGGGCTTAGGCTAGGGTTAGAGTTAGGTTTATCTTATGGGGTTTAGATGCACATTGGAATCACTTGGATTTTTAGGGTAAGGGTTAGGGCTAGGTCTAGTGCTAGGGTTAGGGTTAAGTTGGGGCTAGGGTTGTTTAGGGCCATGGTTAGGGATAGTGTTAGGGATTGGGTTAGGGTTAGAGTTAAGGCTAGGGTAATGTTAGGGTTAGTGTCTGGGTCCTTGACTGCACAGGGTATCACCTGCATAGTGAGGGTTAGGGTTAAGGTTAGGGTTAGGGCTAGGGTTAACATTAGCTTTAGGTTTAGATTAGGTTTAGGGTTAGGGTTAGTGCTAGGGTTAGGGTAAGATTTAGGGCTAAGATTAAGGGTAGGATTAGTGTTATATTTAGGGCTCAGGCTAGGTTTAGGGTTAGGTTTCAGTTTAAACTTAGAATTATAGTTAGGGCTAGGGCTAGGGTCAGGGTTAGGTTTACTGTTAAGGAAGGGCTAGGACTAAGTTTATTTTTAGGGTTAGTGTTAAGATTAGGGCTTTGGCTTGGATTAGGATTAGAGTTAGAGTCAGGGTTAGGGCTAGGGCTAGTATTAGGTTTGAGGTTAGTGTCTGGGTTCTTTTTAAAAAATATATTTTATTGATTTTTTACAGAGAGGAAGGGAGAGGGATAGAGAGTTAGAAACATCAATGAGAGAGAGACATCGATCAGCTGCCTCCTGCACACCCCCTACTGGGGATGTGCCCGCAACCAAGGTACATGCCCTTGACCAGAATCAAACCTGCAGGCCAACACTCTATCCACTGAGCCAAACCAGTTAGGGCTAGTGTCTGGGTTCTTGAATGCACATTGGAATTACTCTGAGAGTTAAGATAAGAGTTAGTGTTAGGGCTAGTGTTAGGGTTAGGGTTAGAGTTAGGTTTAGGGTTAGGGTTATGGCTAAGGTTAGGTTTAGGGCTATGGCTAGGGCTATGGTTAGGGTTATGCTTAGGGATAGGGTTAGCATTAGGGTTATAGCCAGGATTAGGGTTAGGGTTAGAGTTAATGTTACTGTTATGGCTAGGGCTTTGATTAGGGATAGCATTAGTTTTAAAATTATAGCTAGGGCTAGGGTTAGTATTAGGGTTAGTGGTAGATTTTGGTCTAAGGCTAGGGTTAGGGTTAGCGTCTGAGTCCTTAGATGCACATTGAAATCACCTGGAGTGTTAGGGTAAGGGTTATGTCTTCTCTGGATGTCTGATTATGTAGTTCTCTCTCTCCTTATCCCAGGCAAAATCTGACCTTTCCGTGGTGGAATGTAGAGCTCCTCTGAATCCACGTGTTTGCGCCAATTGGGACTGGTGTTCTGGGGTTCTCAGCTGTTAGGTGAGTGCCGCAGTTGTGGTTGTTCAGGCTTCCGATAAGCTCCACTTTGCCTTTCAAGATGGCACAGTCTCCGCGTCCGACTAACCCTAACCTTAAACATAGCCCTAGTCCTTGCCCTAACCCTAATCGTAAGTGTAACCCTAACTCTAGCCCTAGCTCTAACCATAATTGTAAATTTAACCCTAAACCTAATTCTAACCCTAACCCTAGACCAAGCCTAACTATAACACTAACCCTAACTTTAATCCCAGCCCTAAAACTTACCCTAACCCTAGCCCTAACCCTCACCCTAACCCTAACTCTAACCTAAACCTAATGCTAGCCCCAGCCTAACTGGAATCCTAACCCTAACCCTAACTCTCCAGATGACTCCATGTGCAGCCCCAGATGCTAGCCCTAACACTAACAAACACTAACAAACACTAACACTAATCCTAGCTCTAGCCCTAACCCTAAGCCCAAACCTATCTCTAACACTATTCCTAACCCTAGCCATAAACTTAATCCTAGGCCCAGACCAAACCCTAACCTTAGACCTAGCACTAGACCAAACAAGTCCCTGAAATATCCAGGTGATTCCAATGTGCACCCATGGACCCAGACGATAAACCTGACCCAAACCCTAGCCAGAGCCCTAAACCTACCGAGAACCTGAACCCTAACCTAGTCCTAGCCCTAAATTTAACACTAACCCTAACTCTAAACATAACCCTAGCAATAACTCTAACCCTACCCCTAATCTTAATCCTAACCATAGTCATAAACCTAACCCTACCTTAGCCCTAACCCTAAACTATAACACGAACCTTAATGCTAACCCTGGACCTAACCCTAACCCTAACACAAAAGTAACCCTAACTCTCCAGATGATTCCAATGTGCAGCCAAGGACACAGACACTAATCCTAACCCTAACCTAAATCTAAAGCTGTTGCTAAGCCCAACCCCTAACTCTAATCCTAACACTAACCCTAACACTAACTCTCCAGGTGATTGCGTGTGCAGCCAAGGACCCTAAATGTAACCCTAACCCTAACCCTAATCCTAAAAATAACCCTAGCCATAACACTAACTTTAAACCTATCCCTAACACTATCCCTAAACCGAGCCCTAAAATTAACCCTAGCCCCTGCCCTAACCTTAACCCTAGCCCTAACCTTGCCATAACTCCAGGTGATTCCAATATACACTGAATGATCCAGACACTAAACCTAACCCTAGCTCTAGCCTTAGCCCTAACACTAACCCTAACCTAACCTAAACCCTAATCCTAGCCATAACTCTAATCCTGACCCTAAATCTCCAGGTGATTCCAATTTGCACCCAAGGACCCAGATGCTAATCCCAACCCTAACCCTAGCCTTAGCCCTAACCTTAACCACAACCCTAATCTTAATCCTAGAACTAGCCCTAATCTTAACACTAACCCTAACACTTAACGTAAACCTTAGCCCTTACCCTAACCCTAACCCTTAGCCCTAGCCCTAACCTTAACCCTAGCCCTAGTCCTATCCCTAACCCTAGCCTTATCCCGGTAATTCCAAAGTACATCCAAGGACACTAACCATAACCTTAACCCTCACCCTTACCCTAAATCTCCAGTTAATTGCTCTGTGCATCCAAGGACCGAGATGCTAACACTAACACTAAGCCTAACCCTAGTTCTAGCCCTAACCAAAACACTATCCCTAAACCTAATTTTAATCCCATCCCTAAACCGTCCTTACCTCTAACCATAACAAAACCCTAACCCTAACCCTGGCCCTAACCCTACACCTAACCCTAACCATAAAGCTAACACTAGCTCTAGACTTAAACCTAATCCTCACACTAACCATGGCCCTAACCCTAATCCTAGCCCTAGCCCTAAACTTAACCCTAATCCTAAGCATAGTCCTAAACCTAACCATAGCCCTAGCAATAAACCTAACACTAACCGTAGCCCTAACCCTAATCTGAACCCTAAATCTAACCCTAAACCTAGCCCTAGCCCTAATGTTAGCCCTAGCACTAAACTCAACCCAGGTTCTATACCTAAATCTATCCCTATCCCTAAACCAAACCTTAGCCTTGCCCTAGCCCTGACCCTTACCCTAACTCCCCAGGTGATTCCCATGTGCATTCAAGGGCCCAGAGGATAAACCAAACACTAACCCTAGCCTTAGCCCTAACCCTACACCTAGCCCTAATCCTAACCCTGGCGCTAGCCCTAATTTTAACACTAACCCTAACCCTAATCTTAACCATTGCCCAAGCACTAATCCTAACCCTAACCCTATCCCTAGCCCAAACCATACCACTTACCCTAATCCTAACCCCAGCTTTAATGATAAACCTAAAACAACCCTAAAACCTAACCCTAACTCTAAACCTAGCCCTACTCCTAAACCTATACCTAACCCTAGCCTTAGCCCTAATCTTAACCTTAACCCTAACCATAACCCAAGGGATAGCCATAATCTTAACCCTAACCCTGTCCCTAGCTCTAACCACATCTCTAACCCTAATCCTAATTTCAGCTCTAACCCTAAACCTAACACAACACTAAAACCTAACCTTGCCCTAGCTGGTTTGGCTCAGTGGATAGAGCACCAGCCTGCAGACTGAAGGGTTCCAGGTTCGATTCCGGTCAAGGGCATATGCCTTGGTTGTGGGCTCGATCCTTAGTAGGGGGTGTGCAGGAAGCAGCCAATCAATGATTCTCTCTCATCATTGATGTTTCTATCTCTCTCTCCCTCTCTCTTCCTCTCTGAAATTAAAACAAAACAACAAACAAATAAATAAAACATAACCTTAACCCAAACCTAGTCATACTCCTAAACCTATCCTTAACTCTAACCCTAGGCATAGCCCTAATCTTAACCCTAAACATAATACTAGCTCTAGCCATACCATTAACCATAATCCTGATCCCAACTTTAACCCTAAGCCTAAAACAACCCTAAAACCTAACACTAAGATTAGCCCTAGCCCTAAAACTAGCCCTAAACTAAACCTAACCCTAGCCATAGCCATAGCCCAAATTATAACACTAATCCTAACCTTAGCCTTAACCCTAATTTTAACCCTAAGCTTACACCCTAACCTTAGCCCTAAACCTAAACCTAACCAAAGTGGTAGCACAAAACACTAAACCTGACCCTAAACCTAGCCCTAGCCCTAATCTTAACCATAACACTAACCCTAACCATGGCTATAAACCTATCCCCAGCCCTAACTATAACATTAAACCTAAAGCTAACCCTAGCCCTAACCCTAAGCCTAACCCCCTTAGGTTCACCCCTGGCCATGCTAAGCGCAGCACACTAACCCTAATCATAACCCTAACCCCAGCTTTAATCTTAAGCCTAACACTAACCCCAATGGTAGCTCTATACATAACCTAGCCCCAGCTCTAATCCTAACCCTAGCCCTAGCCTAGCCCTAATATTTATCCCAGTTCTCCAGGTGATTCCAATGTGCACCTAAGGACCTAGAGCAGGGGTGGGCAAACTTTTTGACTCGAGGGCCACAATGGGTTCTTAAACTGGACCAGAGGGCCGGAACAAAAGCATGGATGGAGTGTTTGTGTGAACTAATATAAATTCAAAGTAAAGGAGCGGAGGGGAGAGCAAGAGAACCGGATAGAACAGCCAGATCCAGCCCGTGGGCCGTAGTTTGCCCAAGGCTGAGTCCTAGAGGATAAACCAAACCCTAACACTAGCCTAGCCCTACCCCTACCCCGAACCCTAAACCTAGCCCTAGCCCTAATTTTAACTCTAACCCTAACACTAACCCTAGCACTAACCCAAACCTAATGCTAGCCCTAAACCTAACCTGAAACCTAACCCTAACTGTAACCCTAGCCCTACTCCTAAACCTATCCCTAACACTACACCTAGGCATAGCCCTAACCTTAACCCTAACCCTAACCTTTAGCCTATCCTTATTGCTAACCCCAACCCTAAACCCAGGTCTAATGCTAAAACTAACCCAACCCTAAAACCTAAACCTAACCCTAGCCCTAGCCTTGGCCCAAACATTAACCCTAAACTCAACCTAACCCTAATCCTAACCCTAGCTCTAACACTAACCCTAAACCTAATCTTAACCCTAATTCTCTAGGTGACTCCAATCTGCATCCATGGACCAAGATGCTAACTCCAACCCTAACACTAGCCCTAGCCCTAACCCAAACCCTAAACTGAATCTTAATTCTAATCCTAGCCCTAATCTTCACACTAAGCCTAACCATAAATGTAGCCCTAGCCCTTCCTCTAACGGCTAACCCTAACTGTAACCCTAACCCTAGCACTAGCCTTAACCACAATTCTAACTGTAATGTTAAACCTAACCTTAACCCTCACTCTAACCCTAGATCTAGCACTAAATATAACACTAACTATAAACCTAATCCCAGCCCTAAACCTAACCCTAACGCAAACCCTAACACTAACCCTAAACCTAACCCTAACGCAAACCCTAACACTAACCCTAACCATAGCCCTAGCCCTAACCCTAACTCTAACCCTAAGCAAAACCCTAAACCTAACCCTAATCTTAAACATAAACCTAACCCTAACCACAGGTCTAACCATAAATCTAACATAACCCTAAAATCCAACCCTAGCCCTAATTCTTACACGAATGCTAACTTTTCCAGGTGATTCCAATGTCAATGCAAGGACCCAAATGCTAACCTCATCCCTAGCCCTAACTCTTACCCTAACTCTCCAGGTGATTCCACTGTTCATCCAATGATCCAGATGCTAACTCCAAACCTAACACTAATCCTAGCTCTAACCTTAACACTAATCTTATTCCTAATCCTTGCCCTAGCCCTATTCTTAACACTAACCCTAACCCCAAATGTAGCCATAGACCTAACCATAAACCTAGCCTTAGCCATAACCAAATTCTAACTTTACCCCTAAACATAATCCTAATCATAACCCTAGCCCTAACTATAACCCCAACCCTAACCCCAACCCTAACCCTAACCCTAACCCTAGCCCTGGCCCTGGCCCTAACCTTAACCCTAAACTCAACCTAACCCTAATCCTAACCCTAGCTCTAACACTAACCCTAGCCCTAACCCTAACCCTAACTCTACCCCTACCTCTACCCCTACCCCTACCCCTACTCCTACCCCTACCCCAACCCCAACCCAAATCCCAACCCTAACCCTAACCCTAACCCCAACCCCAACCCCAACCCCAACCCCAACCCTAACCCTAACCCTAATTCTAGCCTTGCCCTACACCTAACCCTTACCCTAAACCCCAGGTGATTCTAATGTGCATGGAAGGACCAAGAGGATAAAGTAAACTGTAATCCTAGCCCTAGCCATAATTTAAACTCTAACCCTAACCTTAAATTTAACTGTCTTCCTAGCACTAACATGAACCCTAACCCTAGCCCTAGCCCTAAACCTAACCCAAAACCTAACCCTAACCCTAAATTTAGCCCTATTTCTAAACCTATCCCTAACCCTAACCCTAGCCTTAGCCCTAATCTTAATCATAACCCTAACTCTAACCCTAGGCATAGCCCTAATCTTAACCCTAAACCTAACCCTAGCCCTAACCATACCACTAACCCTAATCCTAACCCCAGCTCTAACCCTAAACCTAAAACAACCCTAAAAACTAAACCTAACATTAGCCCCAGCCCTAACAATAATCCTAAAATAACCCCAACACTAAACCTAGTCCTAACCCTTACCCCAACTCTCCAGGTGACTCCACTGTGCAACCAAGGACCCAAACACTAACCCTAACCCTAGTTCTAACAGAAACCCTAATCTTAGCCTATACCAAACCTAGCATGAGCTCAAACCCTAACCCTAACCCAAAACCTAACCCAAATCTAACCCTAGCCCTACTCCTAAATTTATCTCTAACCCTAGCCATAGCCCTAATCTTAATCCTAATCCTAACCCTAACCCTAACCCTAGGCATATATCTAATCTTAACCCAGCCCTAATCCTAGCAATAACCATAACACTAATCTTAACCCTAACCCCAGCTCTAACCCTAAACCTTAGATAACCCTAATATCTAATGCCAACCCTAACCCTAACCCAAACAGTAACCATAGCCCTAGCCCTAACCATAACCCTAACCCTAATCCTAATCCTAACACTCGAGCTAAAATTAACCCTAGCCCTAGCCCTAATTCTAACCATACCGTAACTCTCCAGGTTATTCCAATGTACATCCAAGGCCCCAGAATCTAAACCTAACCCTAAACCTAGCCTTAGCCCTAACTGTACCCCTAAACCTAATCCAAATCATAGCCCTAGCCCTAATTTTAACACTAATCCTAACCCTAACCATAGCCCTAGCACTAAACCTAACCCTAAACCTAGCCCTAAACATAACAGAACCCTATCCCTAACCCAAACCTAACCCTAGCCCTAAGCTTAACCTTAACCCTAACCCTAGCCCTAATCTTAGCCCTTGGCTTACCCCAACCCTACTGCTAACTCTCCAGGTGATTTCAATTTGCATCCAAGGACACAAACACTAACCCTAACCCTAGCTCTAACCCTAATCCTTACCCTAAATCTCCAGGTGATTCCACTGTGCATCCAAAGACCCAGTCCCTAAACCTAACCCTAACCTAAACATAACCATAACTCTAACCCTACTACTAGATCTAACACTAAATCTAATCCTAACCCTAACACTCCAGGAGATTCCAATGTGCATACAAAAGAAACAATAACAACAACAAAAAACCTAACCCTAACAATAGCCCTAACCCTCACCCTTACCCTAAATCTTCAGGTAATTCCATAGTGTCGCTTACCCTAACCCTAACCAAAGCCCTAGCCCTAGCCCTAACCATAACCCTAACATTAATCCTATATAATGAAAGCGTAATACGCAAATCGACTGGACAGCAGAACGACTGGCCAGCGCGGGGCAGGGCCACTGAGCAGGCAGTGCTAGGCCAGCCAAAGTGCATGCCTGCGGGCAGAGGGAGGGGATGATGATCAGGGAGTGGCGGCAACCAGTGGTGGCAAAGGGGCAATGGGAGGGGGCAGGGTTGTCTGGCCATCCCCTTATTGGCCTGCCTAGTCGTCTCCTGCAGAAGGAGGCCACCAGCCACAGCAGCTGTGGTGGTAGGGGGCGGGACTGCCTGCTCGCCAGCCAGCACCATCCCCTGATCGGCCCATCCGGTCGCCTCCTGAAGAAGGAGGCCAGACTGCGGCTTAGGCACACTTCCCCCCATCAGTTGGACATCCCTTGAGGGCTCCCAGACTGTGAGAGGGCACAGGCTGGGCTGAAGGACTCCCCCCTCCCCTGCCCTGAGTGCACGAATTTTTGTGCACCAGGCCTCTAGTCCTAAACATAACCCTAACCCTAACACTAACCCTAACCTTTACCATAACCCTAGCCCTAGACCTAACCATACAACTAACACTGACCTTAAACCTAACTGTAACCTTAGCCCTAAGTCTAACACAAGCTATAGCCCTAAAACTAACCCAAACCTTAACCATAGACTTTGCCCTAAACATAACCATAACCCAAACCCTAACCCTAACACAAACTATAGCCCTAATCTTAACCCTAACACTAAACCTAACCCTAGCTCTATACCTAACCCTAACTCTAGGCCTAAACCTAACCCTAACCCTAGCCCTAACCCTAAACCTTACCCTAACTCTCCAGGTGAATCCAATGTGCATCCAAGGATGCAGATGATAAACCATAGCCTAACCCTAAACCTAACCCTAATCCTAACACTAGACCTAGCCCTAACATAATTCTAACCCTAGTGCTAAACCTAACATGAAACCTATCACTAACCATAACCCTAACCCTAGCCCTATGCCTAAACCTATCTCTAACCCTAACCATAGCCTTAGCCCTAATCTTAGCCCTAATGCTAACCCTAGGCAGAGCCCTAATTTTAACCCTAACCATACCACTAACCCTAATACAAACCCCAGCTCTAGCCCTAAACCTAAAACAACTTTAAAGCCTAACCATGACACTAGCTCTAGCCCTAAAACTAACCATAAAATAACCCTAACCATAAACCTAGCCCTAACCATAACCTTTACCCTAATTCTCGAGGTGATTCCACAGTGCATCCAAGGACCCTGATGCAAACCCTAACCCTAATGCTAGCCCCAGGCCCAATGTTAACCCAAACCCTAAAAATAGTGCTAGCCCTAACCCAAACCCAAACCCTTGCCCTAAACTTAACCCTAATCTAACCCTAGCCCTAACATAAACCTAACACTAGCTCTAAACCTAACCAGAAACCTAACCATAACCATAACCATAACCATAACCCTATCTCTACTTCTAAACACTAGCCCTAACCATAACCCTACCCTTAGCCCTAATATTAACCCTAACCCAAACCCTAGGCAGAGCCCTAAACTTAACCCTAACCCTAGCCCTAGCCCTAACCATATCACTAACCCTAATCTGAACCCCCGCTTTAGCCCTAAACCTAAAACAACCCTAAAACCTAACCCTGACACTAGCCCTAGCCCTAGCCCTAAAATAAAACTAACCCTAACCCTAACCCTAACCTTTACCCTAACCCTTAGCCTAACTCTCCAAGTGATCCCACAGTGCACCTAATGATCCTGATGCAAACCCTAACCCAAAAACTAGCCCTAGCCCAAATCTTAAACTTAACCCTAACCCTAACCTTAACCCTAACCCTTACACTAACTCTCCAGGTGATTCCAATGTGCACCCAAGGACCCAGACAATAACCCCAACCCTAACCCTAGCCTTAGCCCCAACCTTACGCCTAACCCTAACCCTAGCCCTAATCTTAACCCTAACCCTAACCTTAGCCCTAGCCCTAATATTAGCCCTAACCTTAACCTTAATGTTAGCCCTTGGCCTACCCCTAATCCTAACCATAACTTGCCAGGTGATGTCAATGGGTATCCAAGGATCCAAACCCTAACCCTAGAATTAACCTTAACCCTTACCCTAAATCTACAGGTGATTCTACTGTGCATCCAAACCCAGTTGATAACCCTAACCCTAACCAAAACCCTAGCCCAAACTATAACACTAACCCTAACCCTTACCGTAACTCTAGCCCTAGAACTAAACATACCACTAACATTCACCCTAAACCTAACCATGAACTTAGTCCTAACCCTAACCCTAAAACAAGCTATAGCCCAAAACTAATGACCCTAAACATAGCCTTTGCCCTAAACCTAACTCTAACTCTAACCCTCGCCTTAGCCCTAATCTTAACCCTAACCCTAAACCTAGCCCTAACCTTTATACTAACCCTATCCTGAAACCAAATACTAAATGTAGCCCTAAATATAACACTAACCCTAACTCTAACCAAGCGTCCTCAAACTACGGCCCGCGGGCCACATGCGGCCCGCCGAGGACATTTATCCAGCCCGCCGGGTGCCGCTGCCTGTCCTGCTTAGCAGCTAACTCATCCCGGGCCTGCAGTGTGCATAGGAATTTGTTCATAGGTTTTTTTTTTTTTTTAAACTATAGTCCGGCCCTCCAACGGTCTGAGGGACAGTGAACTGGCCCCCTGTTTAAAAAGTTTGAGGACCCCTGCCCCTAGCACTAACCCTAACATTTATCCTAGACCTAGACCTAAACCTAGACCTAGCCCTAAAATTAACCCTAACTCTAGCCCTGGCCTTAACCCCAACAATAGCTACAACTTTAATCTTAACCCTAACCCTAACCTTAATCAGAACTCTTACTCTAACCCTAACCCCAGCTCTAACCACAAACCTAAACCTAAACCCTAAAACCTAACTCTAAACCTAGCCTCACCGCTAGCCCTAACACTGACCCTAACCTAACCCTAACACTAATCCTAGCCCTAGACCTAACGCTAACCCTAAGCACAACTCTCCAAGTGATTCCAATGTGCATCCAAGGACCCAACTCTAACCCTAACACTATCCCTAAACCTAATCCTTACCCTAGCACTCCTGGTGATTACAATGTGAATCCAAGGTACCAGACCCTAACTCTAAAACTAACCCTAACTCTAATCATAACATTAAACCTAACCTTAAACAAAACCCTAAACCAAACCCTAACCCTAACCATAACCACAACCCAAACACTAATCCTAGCCCTGAACTTAACCCTAACCCTAGCCCTACTCCTAAACCTACCCCTAACCCTAAATCTATTCTTAGCCCTAGTCTTAACCCTAACACTAGGCAGAGCCCAAATCTTAACCTTAAACCTAACCCTAGCCCTAACCATACCACTAACCCTAAACCTAACCCCAGATATAACCCTAAACTTTAGACAACCCTAAAACCTAATCCTAACCCTATCCCTAGCCTTAGCCCTAACACTAACCCTAACTCTAACCCTAGCCCTAAGTATAACACTAACCCTAACTCTAACCTAGCCCTAAACTTAACCTTAAACCTAACTAGAAACCTAGAACTAACCCTTATCCTAACCCAAGCCCTAAACCTAACATTAACACTAGTCCTAGCACTAATACTAACCCTAACTCTAGTCCTAAACCTAACCCTAACCCTAGTCCTAGACCTAACTTTAACACTAACCTTAAACCTAATTCCAGATATGACCATAACCCTAACCCTAGCGCTAACCATAACCCTAATCCTAACCCTAACCCTAGACCTAAACTTAACACTAACCCTAGCATTAGCTCTCACCACAACCCTAACCCTAACCCTAACCCTAACCCAACCCTAAAACATAACCTTAGTCTTAGCCATAGTTCTAACTCTAACACTAACCTAAACCTAATCCTAGCCCTAGCCCTAACCCTAATCCTAAAAATACTGGTGATTACAATGTGCATTCCAGGATCCAAACACTAACCCTAAACCTAAGACTAACCATAGCCCTAGCCCTAGACACAAACCTAACCCTAGCCCTAGCCCTTCTCCTACTCCTAGCCCTAACCTTAGCCTTAACCCTAACCTGATCCTAATGCTAATCCTAGCTCTAGTCCTACCTGTGAACTTAACCCTAACCCTAATCCTAGCCCCAGCCCTATCCTTAATGCTAATCCTATCTCTAAACCTAACCCTAGCCATAACCCTAGTCATAACTCTAACCTTGTCCCTAGCCTTAAACTTAACTCTACCCCTAAAAATAACCCTGGCCATAACCCAAACCCTAACCATATCCCTATATCTAATCCTAACCCTAGACCAGCACACACTATATCCTATAACACTAATCCTAA
The DNA here is from genome assembly GCF_963455305.1 of Plecotus auritus. NCBI lineage: Eukaryota > Metazoa > Chordata > Mammalia > Chiroptera > Vespertilionidae > Plecotus > Plecotus auritus. Next base: position 95,520,773 of record NC_137782.1, read on the forward strand.
CACTAACCCTAGCTCTAACCATAATCCTATCTCAATCCTAAAACCTAACACTAAACCTAGCCTGAGCCCTAGCCCTACCACTAACCCTTACCCCAACTCTAGGTGATTCCAATGTGCATCCAAGGATCCATACCCTACCCCTAAATCTAACCCTAACCCTAGCCCAAACCGTAATCCTAACACTAGTCCTAGCCATAACCATAACACTAACCCTCACACTAATCTGAGCCCTAGACCTAATTATACCAGTAACCCTAACCCTAACCTTAAACCTAACCCTAACCCTTATCATAACCTAACCCTAAAACTAATGCTAGCCCTAGCCATAACACTTAACCTAGCCCTAACACTAGCCCTAACTCTAACAGTAACACTAAACCTATCCTTAGCCCTAGTTCAGTGGTCGGCAAACTGCAGCTCGCGAGCCGCAGTTTGCCACTCTGTTGACCAATGAGTTTGTCATATTATACCCTTTACCTCTTTGCACACAATATGCCACAATTGCCTAATCCTCACAGCTTCCAACTACACGGTAACATTTATTCTAGTCCTGTGGTTGGCAAACTCATTAGTCAACAGAGCGGCAAACCGCGGCTCACGAACCGCACGCATGTGGCTCGCGAGCCGCAGTTTGCCGACCACTGCCCTAGTTGGTATCTTAAACCTAATCCCAACCCTAACCCCAAGCCTATCCCTATCCCTAAACCTAACCCTAGCCCTAAACTTAACCCTAAATCTAAACCTAGTTAAAACCCTAACCCAAACTCTAACACCAGGTATAATGCTAAACCTAACTCAACCCCAAAACCTAACCCTAACCCTAGCCCTAGCCTTAGCCCTAACATTAACCCTAAACTCAACCTAATCCTAATCCTAGCCCTAGCCCTAACACTAATCCTAACCCTAACCCTAACCTTAACACTAATTATCCAAGTGACTCCAATCTGCATCCATGGACCAAGACACTAACTCCAATCCTACCCTAGCCCTAGCCATAACCCTAACCCTAACCCTAAACTGAATCTTAATCCTAATCCTAGCCCTAGCCCTAATCATCACACTAAACCTAACCCTAATCATAACCTTAACCCTAGTGCTAGCCTTAACAACAATTCTAACTGTAACACTAAACCTAACCTTAACCCTCACCCTAACCCTAGACCTAGTGCTAAATATAACACTAACCCTAAACCTAATCACAGCCCTAAACCTAACCCTAACACTAATCCTAACCATAGCCCTATCCCTAACCCTAACTCTAACCCTAGCCAAAACCCTAAACCTAACCCTAATCTTAAACATGAACCTAACCTTAAACCCAGGTCTAACTGAAAATCTAACACAACCCTAAAACCTAATTCTAACCCTAGCCCTAATTCCTACACGAATGCTAACTTTTCCAGGTGATTCCAATGTCCATGCAAGGACCCAATTGCTAACATCAACCCTAGCCCTAACTCTTACTCTAACTCTCCAGGTGATTCCACTGTTCATCCAATGACCCAGATGATAACCCCATACCTAACACTAACCCTAGCCTTAACCTTAACATTAATCTTATTACTAATCCTTGCCCTAGCCCTATTCTTAACACTAACCCTAACCAAAAACGTAGCCCTAGCCCTAACTATAACCTTAGCCCTAGCCCTAACCATAATTCTAACTTTAACCCTAACCCTAACCCTAGTCCTAACCCTAGCCCTAATCCTAACCCTAAACCTAACCCAAACCCTAAACCTAGCCCTAAATATAACACCCCTCTAACCCTAATCATAGCCCTAAACCTAACCTTAACTCTAGCACTAACCTTAACCCTAACCCTCCCTTTAGTCCTAGCTCTAAACCTAACCCTAACCCTAGTGCCAGCCCTCACCACAACTCTAAACCTAAACCTAATCTGAAACCAACCCTAAAACCTAACCCTAACCCTAGCCATAGCCATAGCCCTAACTCTAACACTAACCCTAACACTAGCTGTAGCCCTAAACCTAACCCTAGCCCTAATCCTAACCCTAACCATAACCTTAACTCCAGCCCTAACCATAACCCTAACCATAACGCTAGCCATAACCTGAACCCTAACCCTCCCTCTACCATAACCATAACGATAACGATAACGATAACCATAACCATAACCATAACCATAACCATAACCATAACCATAACCATAACCATAACCATAACCCCAGGTCTAATGCTAAACCTAACCCAACACTAAATCCTAAATCTAACCCTAGCCCTAGCCTTAGCCCTGACACTAAACCTAACCTAACCTAAACCCTAATCCTAGCTATAGTCCTAACCCTAACCCTGACCCTAACTCTCCAGGTGATTCCAATCTGCATCCAAGGACCCAAATGCTAATCCCAATTCTAATCCTAGCCTTATCCCTAACCTTAACCCCAATGCTAATCTTAATCCTAATGCTAGAACTAGCCCTAATCTTAACACTAACCCCAACTCTTAATGAAGCCCTAGCCCTTATCCTAACCCTAACCCTAATGCTATAACACTAACCCTAACCCTAGACCTAATCTCAAAACTAACCCTAACCCTAACATTAACCCTAGCCTACTCCCTAACCCTAAACCAAGCCCTAGCCCCAACCATAACCCTAACCCTAACTCTAACCCTAGCCTAAACCTAACCCTAACCCTGGACCTAGCCCTAAATATAACACCCATCCTAACCTAATCCTAGCTCTAAACCTAACCCTAACTCTAGCACTAACCTTAACCCTAACCATCCCCTTAGCCCTAGCTCAAAACCTAACCCTAATCCTAGTGTCAGCCTTCACCACAACTCTAACCATAACCCTAACCCTAATCCTAACCCAAAACTAAACCATAATCCTAACCCTAGCCATAGCCTTAACTCTAACACTAACCTAAACCTAAACTTAATCCTAGCCCTAGCCCTAACCCTAACCCTAACACTAGCTGTGGCCCTAAACCTAACCCTAGCCCTAACACTAAACTTAACTCTATTCCTAACCCCAGCCCTAACTATAACCATAACCTTAACCCTAGCCATAACCCTAACTCGAACCCTCACCTTCACCATAACCATAACCATAACCATAAATCTAACCCCAGGTCTAATGCTAAACCCAACCCATCCCTAAATCCTAAACCTAACCCTAGCCCTAGCCATAGCCCTAACACTAAACCTTACCTAACCTAAACCCTAATCCTAGCCCTAGTCCTAGCCCAAGCCCTAATCCTAACCCTAACTCTTAATGCTAATTCTAACCCTTACCCTAACACTATGCTACACATTTCACAGCCTTTTAAATGTGAATTCTCAGTGTTTCAACACTTCGCTACAAATTTCCCAGTTATATACACTTGAATTCTAAGAGTTTCCCTGTATCAATGTAATTCTGTGTCTTTTTAACACTATCCTACACGTTTCCCCAACCATAACACCAATAGCCTACCTTAACAGTAATCCCATCCCATTCTTTGTGCTCCCCTGCCATATTGTTGCTGGTGCATTGCACCGTTCTGAAGTAAAGTGCCTTGTGGATCCATTTTCGAGTATCTATTTTCTAACATGGTCTTGTGTTTGTCTGTGTATTAAGTGTGGTAATTTTTCAGCCTCCAGATGACATTACTAGGATATAATCTTTTATTGGCCTATTTTTTTAAAAAAAAAGATTTAGCACTTATATAAATTAAGCAGAATTCTGTGGCCTGGACAAAATTTTTAATATTAAAACTGGTTTAAGTTTGATTAATGTCTTTTAGAGTTATTACCATAAAAAACATGTTTTTCCTAGATTTACAAAGAGTTTATAATATAATCATTTGGTTAAGTATATTTGATAATCCAAAGTTTAAATTTCAAGACTTTTTAACTAAGAGATGACTGAGTCATTCCAATGGGCCCTAGAATAACTCAAGGATTTATTATCTTGTCTTAAAAGAAATATTTAAAAACTAAATTAGGCCTATTTTAAATACTTGAAATTACATGGGAAGCTTTATCAAATAAAATTTAATAATAACTATTTCCTATTTATCCTATATAATAAAAGGCCAATATGCAAACTGTCCCCTCGATTGGAAGTTCGACCAGGAGTTCAACTGGGAGTTTGACCAGGGGATGGGGCCAGCCAGCCAACTGCCCACGGCCCCTCCCCCTGACCAGCTGCGGCCCCTCGCCCAACCAGCCCTGCCCCCAATCTGCTCCCCTCCCAACCCCAATCAGGGGCAGGGCTGGCTGGCCAACCGCCCAAGGCCCCTCCCCCTGGCCAGCACCACCCCCAAAGGCTCCCCACACCCCAATGGGGACAGGCTGGCCGGACCACACCCATGCATGAATTCATGCACTGGGCCTCTAGTATACATATATTGTGTTAAAGTAAATGTTATAGAAATTTCAGTCTGCTTCAGGAAGATACTTGCAAAGATTCAGAGCCAAGTTCAAACAGGAAACTCTCAAGGGTAGCAGGTGCTCTTTCTGCATCTATTGATATGATCATGTGATTTTTGTCTTTCAATGTGTTTATGTGATGTATCACATTTATTGATTTGTGAATATTGTATCAACCTTACATCCCTGGAATGAATCCCACTTGGTCATGGTGTATGATCTTTTTAATATATTGCTGGATCCAATTTACTAATATTTTATTGAGGATTTTAACATCTATGTTCATCAGGGATATTGGCCTGTAATTCTCTTTCTTGGTAGTGTTTTTATTTTATTTTGGAATTAGGGTAATTCTGGCCTCATAAAAAGAGCTTGGAAGTGTTCCTTTTTCTTGGATTTCTTGGAATAGTTTGAGGAGGATAGATGATAGGTCTTTGAATGTTTGGTAAAATTCCCTTGTGAAGCTGTCCAGACCTGGGCTTTTGTTTGCCGAGAGGTTTTTGATTACTGCTTCCACTTCATCAGTTGTACTGGCCTATTCAGGATTTCTGATTCTTCCTGATTCCATTTTAGGATATTGTATTTTTCTAGGAATTTGTGCCTTTGACTCAGATTATCCAGCTTGTTGGCATAGTTGTTCATAGTATTGCCTTACAATCCTTTGCATTTCTATGGTGTCAGTGGTTCCTTCTCTGCTTTCATTTCTGATTTTATTTATTTGGGTCATCTCTCTTTGTTTCTTGATGATTCTGGCTAATGGTTCATCAATCTTGTTTATCCTTTCAAAAAAACAGCTTTTGGTTTCATTGATCTTTTGTACTATGTTTTTTTATAGCCTCTATGTCATTTATTTCTGTTCTAATTTTTATTATTTCCTCCTTTCTAATTCCTGAGCTTTTTTTGTTGTTCTCTTTGTAGTTCTCTAACTTCTAGAGTTAAATAGTTTATTGTTAATTTTTCTTGTTTTTTTTTTTTTTGAGGTAGGCGTGTAGTGCTATGAACTTCCCACTCAGGACTGCTTTCATTGTGTCCCATGGATTTTGTATTGTTTTGTTTTCATTTTCATTTGTTTCCAGAATGTTTATTTCTTCTTTGACCTCTTTGGTAACCAATTCATTGTTTAATAGCATGCTATTTAGTCTCCATGTGTTTGATTGTTTTTTTATTGTTTTTACTAGAGGCCTGGTGCATGAAATTCGTGCACAAGTGGGATCCCTAGGCCTGGCTGGCAATCATGGCCGATCAGGTTCCCTGCCTCCCTACCGCACTACCTCCCCACCTCCCCTCCTCCCTGCCTCCCTGCCTCCTCCTTCCATCGCTTCCCATGTGCCACCAATGCACAGTTCCTCGCCTCCCCACCTCCTGCCTCCTCCTTCCTCACTACCCACACATCACCACTGCATGGTTCCCTGCCTCCCCACTTCCCTGCCTCCTCCTTCCCTTGCTGCCCCTGTCCGCTGCCACCCACCCCTGGTTCCCCATCCCAGCCCAGGGCCCAGCCCTGATCAGGTGATCAGGACCTGCCAGCTGGGGGTAGGGACCAGGAGTTTGGTCTGCAGGCCCTGATCTGGCAATTGGGGCCTGCTAGCCATGAGGAGGGGCCAACCACCACCCCGGCGGGTGGGCATCAGGCCAATCGGGGCCTGCTGGCTGGTGGGAGAAATGGAGGGAGGGACCCAGGAGATTGGCCACTGGCCCTGAGGAGGGAGTTGGCCCTTGGCCCTGCTGGGAAAGGGGCCACATCTGCCTCCACCCACCCTGCCTCCCCATCCCAGCCCAGGGGCCCTTCCTCAATCAGGCAATCGAAGCCTGCCAGCCAGGGGGAGGGACTAGGAGTTTGGCTGGCAGGCCCCATCGTCTATCAGGGCCTGTGAGTTGGGGGCAGCTCCTGCACTGAGCATCTGCCCCATGGTGGTCAGTGCACATCATAATGACCAGTCATTCCAGTCATTCTGGTCATTCTGGTTGTTCAGTCGTAATGGTCGCTTAGGCTTTTATATTTAGACTAGAGACCCGATGCATGAAATTCATGCACTGGGGAGGGGTCCCTCAGCCCAGCCCGCCCCCTCTCACATACTGGGAGCTCTCAGGGGATGTCCTACTGATGGCTTAGCCGCAGTTTGGCCTCCTTTTGCACGAGGCGACCGGGCTGATCAGGGAAAGGTGCCAGCCCCATCACCCCACTGCTGCAGCCACTGCCAGTCACCGCAGCCGCCAAGGTATTTTCATCAACACGGACTCCAGTCCCTTCACCATGAAAAAATGACAACTTTCTTTAAGCATTTTCAAGATGTGTCTTTCATAGGATATGACATTTCTTTCTTTATTTTTCTTTTTATCCTCAACTGAGGATATGTTTCCATTGATTTTTTTTCCCCTTCCCTCCGATCCCAGGCTCAGCCCCTGCCCAAGCCTAAAGCCTCCACCCCAGGCTTTAGGCTTGGGAAGGGGTTCCCCCTTACCCCTCTGATCACAGGCTCGGCCCCTTCCCAAGCCTAAAGCCTCTGCCCGATGGCTGGCTGGGAGTGACCTGGGTGCCAAGGAGGTTCCTGGGACCCAGGTATGTATGCAAATTAACCACCATCTTTTTTTGTTAATTTGCATACTCACTCTGATTGGCTGTGCGTGTAGCAGAGATACCGTCAATTTACATGTTTCTCTATTATTAGGTAAGACTAGAGGTCCAGTGCACAAAATTTGTGAACGGGGGCGGGGGGTGTGCCCTCAGCCCAGCCTGCACCCTCTCCAATCTGGGACCCCTCGGGGGTTGTCCGACTGCCAGTTTAGGCCCGATCCTTGGGATTGGGGCTAAACCGGCAGTCAGACATCCCTCTCACAATCCGGGACCTCTGGCTCCTAACTGCTCACCTGCCTGCCTGCCTGATCACCCCTAATTGCCCCCACTGCCAGCCTGATCACCCCAAACCACCTCTGCCTGCCAGCCTAATCACCCCTAACTGCCCCCCCTGCTGGCCTGGTCACCCCCAACTGCCCCCCCCACACACCAGCCGGGTTGCCCACAAATCCCCCCCTGCCAGCCTGGTGCCCTAACTGCCCCCCTGCTTGCCTGGTCACCCCTCACTGCCCCCCCTGCTGGCCTGTTGCCCCCACCTGCCACCCTTGCCAGTCTGGTCACCCTGAACTGCCCCCCCACCAGCCTACTGTTCAGTCATTTGGTCGTCCCTCACTAACCCCCCTGCTGGCCTGGTCGCCCCACGCAGCCTGCTATTTGGTCATTACTGTGACGGTGTCCTGGATAATTTGCATATTCCTCTATTATTAGTATAGATTGTAATTTATTTATAATTATGCCATTGTAATCTAAGAAGATGCTTGATATAATTTCTATCTTCTTGAATTTGTAGAGACTTAGCCTGTTCCCTAATATGTCATTTATCTTTGAAAATGTCCCATGTGCACTTGAGAAGAATGTATATTTGTAGCTTTGGGGTGAAATGTTCTCAAGAGATCAATTAAATTCATCTGATCTAGTGATCATTTAGGATTACTGGGTCTTTTTTTTCTGATTTTTTTTGTCTAGAGGATTTATGCAGTGATGTCAATGGGATATTAAAGTCCCATACTATGACTGTATTGCTGTTGATCTCTTCCTTGATATCTTCCAGAAGCTTTTTTATGTATTTGGGTGCTTCTGTATTGGATGCATATATGTTTACCAGAGTTAAATCCTCTTGTTGAATTGCTCCCTTTAGTATTATGAAGTGGCCTTCCTTATCTCTTGTAATGTTCTCCACTTTGAGATCAATTTTGTCAGATATAAATATTGCTATCCCAGCTTTTTTTTTTCATATCCATTTATCTGAAAAAATTTTTTAGCATCCCTTCACTTTTATTCTGAGGTAGATCTCTTGTAGACAGCATATACATGGGTCATGTTTTCTTATCCATTCAGCTTCCCTATGTCTTTTGATTGGAGTATTTCATCCATTTACCTTTAGGTTATTATTGATAGGTACTTTTTTGCCATTTTTCTTCTTTATGCCTGTGTTCCTTGTTTCCTTTCTATTTCTTCTTTTTATAGCAGTCCCTTTAGCATTTCTTGCACGGCTGGCTTGGTGGTAATAAACTCCCTTAGTGTTTTTTTGTTTGTTTGTTTGTTTGTTTGTTTTTTATCTGGGAAGCTCCTGATTTCACCTTCAATTTTGAATGATAGTCTTGTTGGATAGAGTATTCTTGGGTTCAGCCCCATGCTTTGCATCACTTTGTATATTTCATTCCCTTCCCTTCTGGCCTGATGTGTTTCTGTTGAGAAATCAGTTGATAGTCTAATGGGAGATCCCTAGTAACTAACTTTCTGTCTCTCTCTGGCAGCCTTTCAGATTCTTACTTTGTCATTGATGTTTGCCAATTTAATTATGATGTGTCTTGGTGTCTGTCTTTTGGGGGTCCATATTGTTTGAGACTCTATGTGCTTACTGGACTTGTGTGACCTTTTTCTTCCCAAAGTCAGGGAATTTTTCTGTCATTATTTCTTCAAACAGGTTTTCTATTCCTTGCTCAGCTTCTGTTCTTTCTGGCACCCCTATTATGTGAATGTTGTTTCATTCCACATTGTCCCAAAGCTCCCTTAGACTCTCCTCCTCCTTTTTAAGGTGTTTTTTTTTCCAGTTGCTGCTCTGCTTGGGTGTTTTAGTCTACCTTGTCTTCTAACTCGCTGAATTGGTTCTCAGCTTTTTCTAGTCTACTATTGAAACCTTCCATGTGTTCTTTATTGCAGCTATGTCATTCTTAATTTCATATTGATTCTTACACATGTTGGTGAATTTCTCATCCAGCCTTTTGAGCATCCTTATAACCATTATTCTGAATTCTTTCTCTGACAAATTGCTTGCCTCCATTTCATTTATTTAATTTCCTGGTGATTCCTCCTTTCCTTTCACATGGGGGTTGTTTCTTTGTCTTTGTATTGTTGCTGTTCCTTTGTGATTGTTTCTATGTACAAGATCAAACTACTATGCCACCAAGATTTTTTTAATTTGTCTTTTGTAGTAGTTATTTTGTGGGAACCAGTGATGCAGTCTCTTAGGTCTTCTGGTTTGAGTATTTTAGGGATGAACTCTACTTGATAACATTTGGGTTCTCTTGATGTAGTTGGGTCTTGAATATCATTGTCCTATTCATGGATGGAGTCTCCTCTCAGGGTGTCTGGTTATATGGCTTGCTCTTTACCTCATTGAGACAACCATTGTGGAGGTGCTGAGTGAGCAGTACAAAATACAACACATCCAGACATGACACAAAAGGAACAGAACACAAATGTACACAAAACACCTATAACCCCAATAAAAGTGACCACCATAGAAAAGAGAATTGTGAGAGAGAAAAAAGAATGAAAACGATATTGACAAAATAAATAAAAGTAAAGAAAAAGAATATGGGGAGAAAACACCATAAAACAAACAAATAAACCAAACACTGCACACAAAAACAATTAGAAAAAGAAGGGGCAGAATCTGTAGAGGCAGAGTTTAAATACAGAAAATAAGGTTAAGGAATTGTATGAATAGGGAAGGACCACAGTTTAGTATATAGGAGATAGAAAGAGAATGAGTGTATAAGAAGAAAAAATAAAAATAGAAAAAATTAAAACAATTATTTTTTTAAAGGAGAATAGAGGGGAAAGCAGATAGGCTTGAATTTAGAAAGTGAAACTAATTTAATAGTTAGGAGAAGAATAGAGCAAGAGAGAGAGGAAGAATAGAAAAAATTGAGTAGCAAAGAAAAAAGAGAAGGAAGCATGGAGTAGGAGCAGGGAAGAGAAAATGAGATATATTAATATGCCAACAGAGACTACAATAATAACTTATCAATAAATCAGATAAAGAAGATCAATTTTTAAAAAGGGGTAAAAAGAAAGGAAAAAGAAAAACTAAAGCAGGACAGGAGAAGAAAAACACTGGATGGAAAAGGGAGAAGCAAGGAAGAAAAAGGTAAAAAAAAAGAAAAAAGAAGAAGAAAACAAAATAACAATCCTATATAATAAAATAGTAATATGCAAATTGATCATAACTCTGCTACACCCACAAGCCATGCCCACCAGCCAATCAGGAGCAAGTATGCAAATTAACCCAACCGAGATGGCTGCGGCCTTGGAGAGAGCAGGAGGCTTGAGTTGCCCCCAGCAATGGAGGAAACCAAGCTCTCTCAGCCCTGCCCTGCCTTGGCCTCTGCTCAAGGCTACAAAATTTCAATTATAGAAGATAAATAAATCCCAGATACCAGGGCCTCCACTTGGGTCGCCGGGGGGCATGGCTGGCCTGCAAACCACCACAGGCCCCTCGCCCAGGCCACCTCACACCCCAAGGGAACCCCCACCCTGATCCAGGACACCCTTCAGGGCAAACCAGCCAGCCCCCACCCATGCACCAGGCCTCTATCCTATCTAATCCTATATAATAAAAGAATAATATGCAAATTGACTGTCACTCCAACACACAAGATGGCTGCCACCATGTGGTCAAAGATGACTGCCCCCATGTGGACAAAGATGGCCACCACAAGATGGCCAACAGGGGAGGGCAGTTGGGAGGGACCAGGTCTGCAAGGAAGGGCAGTTGTGGGCAATCAGGCCAGCAGGGGTGGGCAGTGGGAGGGACCAGGCTGGCAGAGGAGGAAAGTTGGGGGTGATCGGGCCTACAGGGAAGGGCAGTTGGGGGGGGACCCAGGCCTGCAGGGAAGAGCAGTTGGGGGGGATCAGGCCTGCAGGGGAGGGCAGTTAGGGGTGAGCAGGCCTGCAGGGGAGGGCAGTTAGGGGCAAACAGGCTGGCAGAGGAGCAGTTAGGCATCAATCAGGCTGGCAGGGTGTGGTTAGGGTGATCAGGATGGCAGGCAGAAGCGGTTAGGGGCAATCAGGAAGGCAGGCAGGCAAGCAGTTGGAAGCCAGCAGTCCTGGATTGTGAGAGGGATGTCCAACTGCCCATTTAGGACCGATCCCATGGGCAGTCGGACATCCCTCCAGGGGTCCCAGATTGGAGAGGGTGCAGGCTGGGCTGAGGGACACCCCCCCCATGCACGAATTTTGTGCACTGGGCCTCTAGTCCTATATAATAAAAGGCTAATATGCAAACTGTCCCCTTGACCAGGAGTTCGGCCATGAGTTCGACCAGGGGGTGGGGTCAGCTGGCCAACCTCCTGTGTTCCCTCCCCCTGGCTAGCCTGGCCTGATTGGCCCTTATCGGGGCAGGCTGGCCAGACCCCACCCATGCATGAATTCTAGTAAAATATAAAATAGAATTAAAAAAATAATAATAATAAATTTATTTTAAAAAATTTAAAAAGTGAAGTGTCATTTGCTTCAGCCAAGTTTTAATGCCCCATGGGGGCTGGTTTAGAACCCCACTCTTCTGTTCTGTCTTCCAATTCTGGGCTTCCTGTTAGGTACTTAGGTGCTGACCACTGTTAAGCACTGTTTTTGGCATTTAGCACCCTGTTGAAGCTCCAAGCGATCCACTGCTCCTCTGTTTGTGTCTTTCTCCACAGTCCTTGCCTGCAAGCAGGCAGGACCAATCTGCCTATTTCGCCTGTCTTCCAGCTGTCAATCTTAGTCACTCAAGCATCTGTTTCTGACAGGGCTTTAGGTGGGGTGGTGCTGTTTGGTTTTCTGGGAGTCAGATAGATGTTTCTTCCCTGACCCAGAGCTCCTCCTCCTCAAGTAGCCCAAAATATTACTCTGTCCTTAGCTGGTCAGAGATCCTTGTATGAAGACCAGTGGGGTTGGCTGGCAACCTGGAGTTTTATCAGTCTGGTTCTCAGATAGTGGGGCAGACTGGACCCTCTTCCAAACCAGTCACTGAGGGCTCTTTGAGGTTCTTCAGAGCCTTTGTTTCCTTTGTATAGCTCAAAATTCAGGCATGGTGTGGCAGGCTGTATTCCCTGCCTTGAGACTACTGGGAGGGGCTGGCTCTTCAGGAGAGAAATGACTGCTTAGGTTTGGAAGGTTATGAATGTCCCAGTGCAGGATCCTGGCCACATGTCCCTGCCCTGCTTCCCTCCACAGCCTCTCCTCAGCCTCCAAAAATCTGGGCCTCTGCCTGCACTGCAGTCTTGGGTGAGCATTTGCAATTGAAAGGTCCAATGGACTGGATTTAGTGAATAAAGGCAAAGACAAAACAAAGGCAAAACAACCACAAAACTGTGGGTTTCTCTCCCCCGGCCCCACACTGCTAGGGCCGCTTTTCAGGCCACCTTTCTGGATGCCTTTTTTCAAGGCTGTGGTCTTAGACCTAGATTCCTTGGCTGCCAGCAGCTTGTGGCTTTTCCTTTCCACAGTCAGATGTTACGCCTGTCCCCAAGGGACACAACTTTGGTACAATGCAGCTTCCTCCTCACCCTCTCAGCCCAGTGGTCCTGTGTCCGTCTCCAGCCCAGATCCCCATTCCTACAGTTCTCCAGGTGTCCTCTGCCTTCCTTGTTGTGAATTGTCTCCTCAGCTGTGTCTAACTTGTCAATTCTGGGTGTATGTTCTTCGATTTAGTTGCTGGCCTTGGAACAAGGTGCATGACATGTCTGCCTATTTGGCCACCATTTTCCTGCTTTTGAGAGATTTTTTTCAACCCCATCTTCTAATTCACTGATTTGATCCTCAGCTTTCATTAATCTGCTGTGTATTCCTTCCAATGTGTTCTTTATTTGTGGTATGTCATTCTTTATTTCTGTTTTCATAGTTACTGTATCTTTTCTCATGCTGTTGAACACCTTTACCATCATTATTCTGAACTCCATATCAGATAAATTTCTTATCTCTATTTCATTTATCTCTTCTTCTGAAGAATTCTCTTTTTATTTATTTGTGGGTTGTTTCTTTGTCTCCTCATTTTGGCTTCCTCTTTCAGCTTGTGCTCTGTATTAGGTAGATCTGCTACACCTCTCTCTCTCTCTCTCTCTCTCTCTCTCTCTCTCTCTCTCCCCACTCTCTCTCTCTTTTATGCAAAATAAAACTTTATTTCCAAAGATTGTAAACAACACACATACAAGCATACAAACAGAAGTATGTTCTAAAAGGTTGGCAATTTCACATAATGTCAAAAATGAGTATATGATGTTTGGAAGTCCTACAGGGATTGTCAAAGGGAGGTTTAAAGCCCTCGTTGGTGGCTCAGTTTTGGGGAATGTGGTCATGTACACCACAAAGGTTGCAGATTGGATTACCATTCAGGGCACATAGGTTTCAGGTTCAATCCCCAGTCAGGGCGAGTACAGGAAGCAACTGATTGATGTTTCTCTTTCACATAGATATTTCTCTCTCTCTCTCTCTCTCTCTCTCTCTCTCTCTCTCTCTCTCTCTCTTCTTCTCTCTCTATATCAATAAACATATCATCTGGTGAGGATTTAAAACAAAAGTATTTTACAGTGGTTAATACATAAAAGTTTATTCTTGAGTTATTTGTTATTAATTATTGTACACATTTGTATCACTACTGTCAACCTGCTTTTGCTCAGCCCTGTACATGAAAATTTTATAAAACCTGAGACAAAAGCAAGACAACTAGAATTCCCAAAAATTATATGGAAAGTAAATAAAACATGTATATATATATAATTGATTTCAGAAAGGAAGGAAGAGGGAAAGAGATAGGAACATCAATGCTGAGAGAGAATCATCCATTGGCTGCCTCCTGCACACACACTACTGGGAATCGAGCCAGCAACCAGGGCATGTGCTCTGACCAGGAATCAAACCATAACTCCTGACTCATAGGTCGATAATCAACCACTGAGCACACTGGCTGGATTAGAATGTGTTTCCTACCCAAACTTCTGACTTAGGTCAGTTAAATCTCCACAGCCTCCATAGAACTCAGCAAATGCAGCACAAAGATTCAAGGATACCCTTGCCTAGGGAACCAGAGTGTGTTACAACACAAAGTCAGAAGAGAAACTCCTGGTGGGGGTGTTTCACACCTGGGAAATTTTGCTCACAATGCCAATGGTGGTGACCAGATTGCATAGTCATGGTGGAAGCCATCCAAAATTGGTTTCAAAAGTTCACAGTGATGGTGACTCACCATATACCAAAAGAGTCTGAAAAAGTTTATTACTCACATGATGAGGTTTTTGCAGGAGAGTAGAGTGGATATTAGAGTAGTTCCCAAAATGACTGAGAACACAGGTAAAATGGACTAGCTTCTGGTGTTCATGGTGGCTACTGGGTGCTTCTGGTTGGAGCCTGCTGACACGAATGAAAACTTGCTTGATTGGAGCATCGCCCTGCACCCAAGGATGGAGCACCTGGACTTTCTCATCAGCTTTCCCATCAGGTGTAAGGTCAGAGAGGAGAGAAGGGTGCATCTTAAAAGCTTTCAATATTCAAGCATCAAAACTGGGATCAGGATCTTTATTATAAGTATCCCTTTCAATAACAAGGGAAGAAACTAAGCACATACCAAATTTCTTCCAAATTGTTCATCACTAGACTCTGATTATACTGATTGTAAGAGATTCTGAAGAAGATGCATTGGAGAAATAAGGCATACATTTTTCTGTAAATGTATCAGTGATTCCATACATGTATGACCAGTTATTCAAATTATAAAACGAAACCTCTCCCAACTCAAAGTCCAGGAAAATGCCAATCTTCTGCTGTCCTGTAGGGCCAGGGCCACATCTACGATTCCAGAGCTGATATTGCCAGCATCCATTGCTTGTGGATGGTGATATGAGAGTATTTCTGGGGTAAGATTATTTACACACACCTAAGAAATATTCACCTTTGCCACCTATTTTTACCACCCAAAACTGCCTGCCAGCATCAAATCCCTCAGAACTCAGGACAGCCGGGTAAGTAAGTACCTGGGGATCAGGCAGACCATCTGAGATAGTAAAATTTGGATGAGCAATTGCAAGATCCAGTGTCAAAATTACCTGAAACATGCTGATCATTTTATGCAGGCCCAATTAATGTGGGGGGAGAGTGAAAATCTCCTTTAATTCACATGAAAAGACTTCTGGGGTCTCCAGGTTTTCATTTCTGTTGTGGATACTTTCAATACCTATGAGTAAATCCATGTCTGTCTGCAAATACTTCTATTTAACTTAACAGATTGTTTAGTATGAACATATGGTATGAAATTTGCCTTCCATTTTTAATTAGTTTTTCTTCAACATCATTATCTTCTATAACAGTGGTTCTCAACCTTCCTAATGCCGCAACCCTTTAATACAGTTCCTCATGTTGTGGTGACCCCCAACAATAAAATTATTTTTGTTGCTACTTCATAACTGTAATTTTGCTACTGTTATGAATCGTAATGTAAATATCTGATATGCAGGATGTATTTTCATTGTTACAAATTGAACATAATTAAAGCATAGTGATTAATCACAAAAACAATATGTAATTATATATTGTGCAATATTTATTTCTAATTACAAATAAATGAAATTTTGTCTTGAAGCATGGTGTAGCATGGGTAACAGTCTTAATATAACAACAGTAAACTACATTGCTACATTTTGTGACAGTATGCATAAAAAGCCAACGTCAGTGCGAAGGTTGAGATTGCTTCTTTCTCACCAGATCAGAAATTCTCGGGGCAGTCTTTGCAAGAGCACAACGAAGATCATCTTCCACAACAAGTCTACTTCTGTATTTAGACTTGATAACCAACAAGGTGGAAAACCCTGTTTCACAAAGATATGTTGTTGGAAATGGAAGAAGAAGACGCAACACAGTCTCAGACAGAACAGGATACGACTGCAAACACTTGATCCAGAATTTTGTAACTGGCATTGTAGAGAAATCAGTCCTCGCTGCATCGCTGTTAATAAGTTCAATGAACTCCTCTTGTGCTGTCTCAGGAACATCTTCAACTTTGACTGTGAATGGGCTTCTGGCAAGTGCAAATGGAGTGTCACGTAGATTTGGAAAGTACGATGAAATTTCGTCTGCAAGCATGTGCAAGTGTTCTTTCACAGAAATTATCATCGTAATCCTTTTGTCTGGTTCAATGTCATGTTCCTCAAAGAAAGCAGATAAGGTAGGCAACATGTAAGTTTTATTTTCATCCAATTTTTTTTGCCAAAGCTGAAGTTTCATTTGCAATGATGGGATCTTTTCAGACAAATCGAGGCATGTTGCATTTGGTCCTTGCAGTGATAAATTTAACTCATTCAAGATGGCAAAGATGTCAACTAAGTAAGCTATTTTCTGCAGTTCACTTTTATTGCTGAAAAGTGCTTCGAACTGCGGTCTTGCTTTCTGACTAAAAAACGTTTTGAGTTCATCACGAAGCTCAAAAACACGTTTTAAAACTTTTCCTCTCAACAACCATCTCACTTCAGGTTGAAACAGCAGAGCATTGTTCGGCGCATCCAACTCGTTGCACAGTTGCGAAAACAGTCGACTGTTTAAAGTGCTCGCCTTTACAAAATTGACAGAACTTATGACGCTTTTCATTACTTCTTGTAACTCTTGTGGCAGTGTCTTCATTGCTAATATTTACCAAAGCATCATACAGTGAGTTCCGATGACTTTTGGTGACTCATTCAGTACCAAACGTTGAAATCCAGATTGACATCCTAGCATAGCTGGAGCACCATCTGTGCAAACACCACAAACCTTTTCCCAAGAGATCTTATGCTCTTTCAGAAATGAACCAACTGTGTCAAATACTTCACGTGCAGTGGTTGTTGTTTCAAGAGTTTTGCAAAAAAGAAACTCATCTTTAAAGTTGCCATCATTAATACTTCATGTAAACCAGTAACTGTGAACAGTTTGCAACGTCTATAGATTCATCAATCTGGATACTAAATATTGGAAGTGGAGCAGATTTAATTTCCTGGATTACCTGATCAAGAATATCAGCAGACATGTCATCTATTTTTCCGCAGACAGTGTCATTAGATAAGGAAATTGCACTCAATTTCGTAACAAATTCGTCTTTGATCATAACTCGAACAATGTCTTTGGCCACTGGCAACAGTAAATCCTAAGCAATGGAGTGAGGTTCATAGCTCTGGCAATTCTGAGTGCCACCAAATATGAAGCTTCAATGGCTGCTACGTTTTGTTTCTGGTACTTGCCAGCAGTGTCAAATCTGGCTTTCTTGAGTCCATCAGCTTTGCTTCTAAAATGGTTGGTATCCTTGCCGGCAAAGCTTGGATGCTCGCTATCAAAATGGCGTTTTAGTTTGTTTGGCTTCATAGATTCGGCTGATAAAACCTCACAACAAATAACACATTGCGGTTTCTCAATTCCTGCTGTAATTATTGAGGTAAAACCATACTGTAAAAAATCCTCACTATATTTTCTTTTCTTAATGTTTTTGTCTACACAATCCATTGTCATGGGATGGTTTGCTAATGAAAATAATATATAACAATAGCTTTAATAATACAAAAGATGATACATGGCATAGTTCAGTCAATTCAGTTCATTAAAGTTTCCTACAATTTACCATTCTCTGTGTTGTTTTTTTTACATACCTATTACTATCACAAGGGGGCGGTATTCACATCAACCACAGCTGAATATAAAAAGACCGATCAGCATCCAGATTAAGTTCCCATGGTACAGATTTTTTTTGGCAGTAGTTGATGATTTTACAGTACATGATTTTACATTTACCCAGTAATTATAATTCGTGAAGTGTCATTTTACCTCTAGTACTGCTGCTTTCAACACAGTAGCTGCTTTTAACAGAGTAGCTGCTTTCAACACAGCAGCTGCTTTCTACACAGTAGCTTCTCTCTACACAGTAGCTGCTCTCTAAACATGTGTGACTGGTCCACATAAGTACATTATGGCGCCAACCCTGTCACATATACCTGTATTTGTATGGGGTGTATGTGATGGGGTTGGCGCAATGATGTCATCATGCCAAGTACTTGTATGTGGGCGTATCTGCATGTGGGCAGACCCGCCTGGAGACGGATAGAGGAGCGGTGTCTGGGTTCCTAAGACCATCGAAAATATGTGTTTTCCAATGGTCTTAGGCAACCCCTGTGAAAGGGTCATTTGACCCCCAAAGGGGTCGTGACCCACAGGTTGAGAACCGCTGTTCTATAAGTACATTGTTATCAATTTCATCTTGATCTATTTCTAAGAAACACTTAAGTTCTTTACATTCATAGTCCAATTCCTTCCTCCATTTTTCCATCTTTCTCTTCACTTGCCAAGTATTTGCAACTTGGTTTTCATATACTGTCTCAGCATTTTCAAGGTGATTAGTGAGGGCCTCAATGTGTATTTTGAGCATCCTCTCCTGTGACTACCTGTAGCTTCCTGAATGGGTATCAGGGGCTGATTCTGGTGGTCGGGTGAGACCCTGCACTGGTGACACAACAGCTCCAGGTCATTCTCACAGAACAGGGTCAGAACCTCATGGTGCTTCTTACACAAATTATTTCTTCCTGTAATCTCCTCTTGCTCCCTGAAGTGGGAATCTGCTTAACAATATCAGTCATGTGACATAATTGGGTGTTCCTCTTCAAGTTCTTGTCAGGGCAATGGTGGAGGCAGACAATTCAGGGAAAGATACCCTGTAGATGGATGCAAGAGTGACAGAAGTTGTCCCCACAATCTATGTTCACTGGGTCTCTCAGGTAATCCAGGCAGATGGGGCAGATGGCCTCTGCCTGGAGCTTGGCCAGGGAAGCTGCAAAGGCCATTGTGCAGTGAAGGTGTCTATCAGAAGAGACTCTCTTCAGTCCGTGTGATCCTCCAGGAGCAAGGAACAGTGAGAAGCTGAGGTCTGCTCAGGCCTCCCCCTCTGTGGACATCAGTAGGAGCTTCTAAGAAGAACTCTTCTAAGAAGAGTTCCAGCTGATGTCCAGTCTTCCTGTCACCTTCTCCTTCTGTATTTAATGCCAGGTTGCCCCAAGTGAAAATCATCTGTGGACTCTGGTAAAAAACCAAGCACCATCCAAGTCATATGTGGTTTCTGGAACCTGCTCCTTTGAGTGAGTCTGTGAAGTGGGTCTCTAAGAAGAGTCTCTGAAGCCAGTCTCCTACCAGTTAAAAAAGCTGCTATGCCTCTCAATCTCTGGTGCAGGACAGTGTCAAACGCTGTTTCTGACTAACTAGATCAGGCAGAGACTCAAATCCTCCAGAGACCGCCTTTGGCTGCAGACTGATAGGATTCCATCTTGAATTGCCCTCAGGCAATCGTCCACAGGTGTGCCAAGAGCTTTTATCAGCAGGGTGGGGCAATTGCTTCTGCCCGGAGGCTAATGGTTATTCTCAGTCTCTTAATGGGTCTCAGAAACTACACAGCTGGGGCAAGGTGTTTTCCAATAGGGTGGGTCAGCTGTCTTCATTTCAGGCAAAGCCACCTGTATAGCAATTGCATGAGAAAGATGACCTCCACAGGGTGAGGGAATGACTCAGCACAGGAAACCAGGGTGTCTGCCTTCTGAACTCTAACCCCAAAGCCCCCATTCCTGGCTTTTGCTCACACAGCTTCAGTCCACTCTACCCTCCCTCTGCCAGAGCACAAGGTGAAAGCTCCACCAGAGATTTTGTTCACTGGCCCTTTAAAAGGGTGCCTGCATTTCCAGCAGTCACTCCCTGGCCGACAGCAACCCTGCTGCTTTTCACAGTGAGATGTTATGTGGGTACCATTCTCAGTTCTGCTGCTCTCTGCTGGGGGGCCCAGCTTGGAGATTAGACCCCAGAGTTCTCAGTGGCAACCCCCCACAGCTGAGATATCTCTCCAGAACTTTAGCTGCTGTCTGTGGGCACCCAGCCAGCCCTTTCTCACCTCTGCCCCACCTACCAGTCTCTATGTGGTCTCCACTTTTTGTCCTCGGTTATCAGGGTTCTCTCCAGTGAGTCTTTCATTGATTATTCAGGAAGTTTTCCTGTATTTTAGAAGCAATTCCAGTTTGGTCCTAGGAGCATGTCCATGCAGCATCCACTTACTCTGCTGCCATTTTTAATCCTCCTCTTCTTCCCATTTTTTAATTGGATTGTTTGTCTTCTTTTTGTTGAGTTGTATGAGTACTTTATATATTTTGGATATTAACTCCTTATCAGATGTATCATTTGTAAATATGCTCTCCCATTCAGTGGGTTCCCTTTTCAATTTTATGGTGGTTTCTTTTGCTGTGCACAAGCTTTTTACTTTGATGTAGTCCCATTTGTTTATTTTCTCCTTAATTTCCTTTGCCCTAGAAGATGTATATGTAAGCATATTGCTATGTGAGATATCTGAGATTATGCTGCCTATGGTTTATTCTAAGATTTTTATGGTTCCGGGCCTTACATTTAAGTCTTTTATCCACCTTGAGTTTATTCTTGTGTATGGTTTAAGTTGGTTGTCTAGTTTCATCTTTTTGGATGTGTCTGTTCAGTTTTCCACACCATTTGTTGAAGAGACTGTCTTTACTCCAATGCATGCTCTTGCCTCCTTTGTCAAATATTAATTGATTATAATGGTGTGGGTCAATTTTTGAGGTCTCTGTTCTGATCCATTGGTCTATATGCCTGTTCTTGTACTAGTACCAGGCTGTTTTGGTTATAATGGCTCTGTAGTATAGTTTGATATCTTGTATTGTGATCCTTCCTACTTCATTCTTCCTTCTCAATATTGCTGCAGCTATTCGGGGTCTCTTATGATTCCATATAAATTTTTGGAGCATTTGTTCTAGCTCTGTGAAGTATAGCCACATGCTAACCTGACAAACTCAGGGAAGGCCTGCATAGCAGTCTTGCAAACTCAGAGACCTAAAGTAACCACAAAGGATGGTCTGAAATTAAACTTTAACTAAAAGCAATTAAGGTGGGTAGTTATATCTTAGGCAGGTATCTTCACTGACAAGGTCAACCTTTACCTTAACTGAGCCCATCTGTCTTTTTGCATCTATAATAACATACCCTTTGAAATGTCTGGGTAACTTGTAACTTCCCTTTTTCTGGACCCCTTGGGACACAACCTAATGTGCAGGGTGCCAGGACAGATACCACAAATTCCTTCATTATCATGTTAATTGTTCCTGTACCCACCTAAGTATGTGTCTATCATTTTATTTTTTATCCAATCCCAGGAGTTTCCCGGATTTGCTTTCTCCCGCCTCTCTAGTCTATCACCAATGGATTTCATGTAACCCACCTATGTCCCTTTCCTTTGATTGCAATGTATAAATAAGATGTAACCCGCCATTCTCTGGAGCATTATCTCAATCCATCCAGGTTCTGCTTCCCAGCATATGTTGACAGTTTGGCTCAAATAAACTCACAAAAATTCTTTACAGGTTTCAATGTTTTTTTTTTTATGTTAACACATATGTCTCCTTTTCCCCCTGATTAACTTCCCCACTCCCTCTCCCACCCTCTAGCACATGCCTCCACACACACCCCTATTGTCTGTGTCCATTGGTCATGCTCATATGCATGGTTACAAGTCCTTTGGTTGATCTCTTACCCCCTCCTGCCAAAGCCTCCCCTGCCTTCCCTCTGAGGTTTGACAGTCTGTTTGATGCTTCTGTGTCTCTGGATCTATTTTTGTTCATCAGTTTATGTTGTTCATTATATTCCACAAATGAGTGAGATCATGTGATATTTATCTTTCTCTGACTGGCTTATTTCACTTAGCATAATGCTCTCCAGGTCCATCCAGGCTAAGCGTTCTTTCTTTTTTACAGCAGCATAGTATTCCATTGTGTAGATGTACCACTGTCTTTTAATCCACTCATCTGATGATGGGCACTTAAGGCTGTTGCCAAATCTTAGTTATTGTAAATTGTGCTGCTATGAACATAGGGGTGCATATATGCTTTCTGATTAGTGTTTCTGACTTCTTAGGATATATTCCTAGAAGTGGGATTACTGGGTCAAATGAGAGTTCCATTTTTAATTTTTTGAGGAAACTCCATACTGTTTTCCACAGTGGCTGCACCAGTCTCCATTTCCACCAGCAGTGCAAAAGAGTTCCTTTGGTCGCCGCCATCTGGAACCGGAAAGTGGAGCTTATCGGAAGCCTGAGAATCCACAACTGCGGCACCCACGGAACAGCTGCGAGCCCCAGAACAACGCTCCCCAATTGGCGCAAACACACGGGTTCAGAGGAGCTCTACACTCCACCACGGAAAGGTCAGATTTCGCCTAGGATAAGGTGAGGTCTCTGGTCCCAGCGCGAGAGAGGAACGCGCGTTTTGCGGGAGCTGGAGGACCAGGGAAGTCTGTGCCTAGAAAAATCGGTGGCTGCTGGGGCTGGCGTGATCTGTGAATGTGGAAGGGGGTCCTCAGAGCTGCTAACAGAAGGGCTCTCTAAAAAGCAACCCATTTTGATCTGAAGTGCAGGGACACCCTAAGAATTCCAGGGGTGTGCTAGACTTACGCGCAGCCACGGAGTGCGCACACTTGGGCTTTTTCCTCTTGAAATTCTTGCTTCTGATTACTAAGCCCAATTCATAGGTTCACCCAGTTGGGGACACCCTGGGAGACTGCAGGGGAAAGTTGTTTTTCTGGAACCTGGGGATCGGAGCGGGGAGTGACCATCGGAGAGCCAGCTCTGAGGCAGCCCACTCCCACAAACCGGCTCTAACACTCCCTAGAGAGGCCATAGATAAACCCGGAAGTCAATCCAGAAACACTGCCACCCAGGGGCTGAATCACAAATTGACTCTTGTGTAATCAAAAATAAAGGAATACGAATTAAGACACACCGCCTGCTTAAAATCAGGACTGGCTTACATCACTGAAGAGCAGTGGAACGCAGGGAACTGCAATACTGTCCGGACTGAGAAACAGGCGTGCCAAACAGAACAACAGAGGAAGTGAATGACCTTCACTACTCCACATTTTATTTTTATTTTTTACTTTTTTATTTTCATTTTTTGCATCTTTTACTCAAGAAACTAATTTTTTTCCTCACTTGATTTTACCTTTTTAATTATTACATTTTTATTTTCAATCCGTATTATTACTACTGCTATTTTATCTTTTTTTTTTTTAAGTGTCATTTTATTTTCTCTTCATTTTGTTTTGGGATTAATGTTCTACATTCTATTTTTATCTTTCCTTTAGCATCATTTTACTCTATCTCAAATCTACCTTTATGCCATCACTCTCTTCCTCACTTTTCCCTTTTCAGTGTCCTGTTTATCTTACCCCTTTCCTGCTTTAGATTTTCCCTATTCTTTCTGTTTACCCCCTTTTAAAATTTCACCCTACTTATATATCTAATCTCCAATCCCCTGCTCCAAGTCCATACACACCTCTCTCTTCGCTGTCTTAACTATCCAAAAAATTGTGTTTCTCTCTGTCCTTTTGTTGTTGTTCGCTTGAATGTAGATTATATCGAATTTTTATGCTTTTTTGTGAGATTGTTTTGCTTATTCTTCTTTTGTTTATTTTTTTGTTTGTTTAGTGCTTCAGCTTTCCCTTGCCTCACTCAATATTAGTTGGTGTTGTAGTTTGTATTAATCCCCAGGTACTTGTTGCTGGCATTTGCTGGGATAAGTGATTGTTCTATTGGAGTTTTATCCCCAATATATATAGTCTGTTTCCCTTTCTCTCTTAGTCTCTTTCTTGTCTCTCTTACTTTTTTTTCTTCTTTTTTTTTTCCCTTTTCCCAATTTCATTTTGACACCCCCCCTTTTTTTTTCTTCTTCTTTCTTTCTTTTTCCTCTTCTTCTTTCTCTAATATCCCCTAATTTGCCTTTCTCCGGTGGTCACCTTTATTGGAGGTTATTAATATCGTGAATACATTCCTGTTCAGTGCCTTGTGTGTTGTAACTGGTAGTGCTGTATTTTGTGCCTTTAAATTGACGCAGGAGAGAGAGAACTACATAACCAGACACCCAGAGAAGAGAGACCATGGGGAGACAAAGACACAGCCCGCATATGAAAGAAAAGCAGGCATCACCAGAAAAGGAAGTAAACGAAATGGAAGCAAGCAACCTTCCAGAAAAAGAATTCAGAGAAATGGTCATAAGGTGGCTGAAAAGAATGGAAGACAAATTCGACATTATGAGCAAGAACCAAGAGGAAATGAAGAAGAATCAAGAAGAAATGAAAAATGACATCGCTGCTGTAAAGAACTCAATAGAAAGCATCAAGAGTAGACTAGAAGAAGCAGAGGACCGCATCAGTGAGCTAGAAGACAAGATGGGAAAAAATACCCAAGTAGAGCAACTTCTAGAACAAAAAATTAAAAGGCAGGAGGAGAGCCTAAGGGAACTTTGGGACAACACGAAACAAAACAACATCCGCATAATAGGGGTTCCAGAAGGAAAGGAAGCTGAGCAAGGAATAGAAAACCTATTTGAAGAAATAATGACAGAAAATTTCCCTGATATAGAGAAGAAAAAACCCACACAAATCCAAGAAGCTCACAGAGTCCCAAGCAAAATGAACCCCAAAAGACCGACGCCAAGGCACATCATAATTAAATTGGCAAACACTAACGACAAAGTAAGAATCTTAAAAGCGGCCAGAGAGAGACAGAAAGTTACATACAAAGGAACCCCCATCAGACTAGCAACTGATTTCTCAACAGAAACTCATCAGGCCAGAAGGGAATGGAATGAAATATACAAAGTCATGCAAAGGAAGGGTCTGAATCCAAGAATACTGTACCCAGCAAGGCTGTCAATCAAAATTGAAGGTGAAATCAGGAGCTTCACAGACAAAAAAGGACTAAGGGAATTTATTACCACCAAACCAGCAATGCAAGAAATGCTAAAGGGTCTGCTGTAAAAAGAAAAAGAAATAGGAAGCGAAGAAGGAACACAGGTGTAAAGAATAGGAATGGCGACAAATAAGTACCTATCAATAATAACTTTAAATGTAAATGGATTAAATGCCCCAATCAAAAGACATAGGGTAATGGATTGGATAAGAAAACATGACCCATATATCTGCTGTCTACAAGAAACCCACCTCAGAAAAAAAGACGCACACAGACTGAGGGTGAAGGGATGGAAAAAGGTTTTCCAGGCAAATGGAACTGAAAAAAAAGCTGGGGTAGCAATACTTATATCTGACAAATTAGATCTCAAAGTGAAGGACATAACAAGAGATAAGGAAGGCCACTTCATAATACTAAAGGGAGCAATCAAACAAGAAGAAATAACTCTGGTAAACATATATGCACCCAATACAGGAGCACCCAAATACATAAAAAAACTCCTGGAGGATATCAAGGGAGAGATTGACAGCAATACAATCATAGTAGGAGACTTTAATACCCCACTATCACCATTGGACAAATCCTCTAAGCAAAAAATCAGCAAAGAAACATCAACCCTAAATGACTCACTAAACCAGATGGAATTAATTGACATCTTCAGAACATTTCACCCCAAAGCCACAGAATATACATTCTTCTCAAGTGCACATGGGTCATTTTCAAAGATAGACCATATGTTGGGACATAGGCAAAGTCTCTTCAAATTCAAGAAGATAGAAATCATATCAAGCATCTTCTCAGACCACAGTGGCATAAAACTGGAAATCAACTACAATAAAAACAACCCAAAGAAGTCAAACACATGGAGGCTAAACAGCATGCTATTAAACCATGACTGGGTTACCAGAGAGATCAAAGAAGAAATAAAAAACATCATGGCAACAAATGACAATGAAAACACTACAATCCAAAATCTATGGGACACAGCGAAAGCAGTCTTGAGAGGGAAGTTCATAGCTCTACAAGCCTACTGCAAAAAACAAGAAACAGGGGTAATAAATTACCTAACCCAACAACTCAAAGAGTTAGAAAAAGAGCAACAAGAAAAGCCCAGTGTAAGCAGAAGGAAGGAAATAATAAAGATCAGAGCACAGATAAACGACATAGAGACCAAAGAAACAATACAAAAGATCAACAAAACCAAGAGCTGGTTCTTTGAAAGGATAAACAAGATTGATGAACCTCTAGCCAGGCTCACCAAGAAGCAAAGAGAGAGGACCCAAATAAACAAAATCAGAAATGAAAGAGGTGAAATAACAACAGATCCCGCCGAAATACAAAGGATTGTTAAAAAATACTATGAACAACTCTATTCCAACAAACTGGACAACCTAGATGAAATGGACATATTCCTAGAAAAATATAACCTTCCAAAACTCAATCAGGAAGAATCTAAACAGCTCAATATGCCAGTAACTATGGAAGAAATTGAAGCAGTCATCAAAGAGCTCCCGGCAAACAAAAGCCCGGGGCCAGACGGCTTCACAGGAGAGTTTTACCAAACATTCAAGGAAGAAATAAAACCTATCCTTCTCAGACTATTCCAAAAAATTCAAGAGGAAGGAACACTTCCAAGCTCCTTCTATGAAGCCAGCATCACCCTAATACCAAAACCAGATAAAGACAACACAATGAAAGAGAATTACAGGCCAATATCCCTCATGAATGTAGATGCCAAAATCCTCAACAAAATTCTAGCAAATCGGATCCAGCAGTACATCAGAAAGATCATACACCATGACCAAGTAGGGTTTATCCCAGGAATGCAAGGATGGCTCAATATCCGAAAATCAATAAATGTGATACATCACATAAACAAATTGAAAGATAAAAATCACATAGTCATATCAATTGATGCAGAAAAAGCATTTGACAAAATCCAACACCCTTTCTTGATAAAAACTCTCAACAAGGTGGGAATAGAAGGATCATACCTCAACATAATAAAAGCTATATATGATAAACCCACAGCTAACATCATACTCAATGGGCAAAAACTAAAACCATTTCCCCTAAGAACAGGAACAAGACAAGGATGCCCACTCTCACCACTCCTGTTTGACATAGTACTGGAAGTATTAGCCATTGCAATTAGACAAGAAGAAGAAATAAAAGGCATCCAAATTGGAAAAGAAGAAGTAAAGCTGTCCTTATTTGCAGATGACATGATATTGTACATAAAAAACCCGAAAGACTCTATCAAAAAACTAACAGACTTAATAAATGAATTTGGCAATGTAGCAGGATACAAAATTAACGCCAAGAAATCTATGGCATTTCTATACACCAACAGTGAACTTACAGAAAGAGAGACTAAAAAAGCAATCCCATTTTCCATCGCACCAAAAAAATTAAGATACTTAGGAATAAACCTAACCAAGGAGGTAAAAGACCTATATGCGGAAAACTACAGGACACTGAAAAAAGAGATAGAGGAAGATGTAAACAGATGGAAGAACATACCATGTTCATGGATTGGTAGAATCAACATCATCAAAATGTCCATACTACCCAAAGCAATCTATAGATTCAATGCACTCCCCATTAAAATACCAACAGCATATTTCACAGACCTAGAAAGAACTCTCCAAAAATTCATCTGGAATAAAAAAAGACCCCGAATAGCCACAGCAATCCTGAGAAAGAAGAATAAAGTAGGAGGGATCTCAATACCAGATTTCAAACTGTATTACAAAGCCACTGTCCTCAAAACAGCCTGGTACTGGCACAAGAACAGACATATAGATCAATGGAATAGAATAGAGAATCCAGATATCGACCCAAACCAATATGCGCAATTAATATTTGACAAAGGAGGCATGAGCATACAATGGAGTCAAGACAGTCTCTTCAATAAATGGTGTTGGGAAAACTGGACAGATACATGCAAAAAAATGAAACTAGATCACCAACTTACACCATACACAAAAAATAAACTCAAAATGGATACAGGACTTAAATATAAGATGGGAAACCATAAAAATACTAGAGGAATCCACAGGCAGCAAAATCTCAGACACATGCCAAAAGAACTTTTTCAGTGATACTGCCCCTAGGGCAATGGAAGCCAAGGAGAAAATAAACAAATGGGACTACATCAAAATAAAAAGCTTTTGCACAGCAAAAGAAACCATCAACCAAACAACAAGAAACCCCACTGTATGGGAGAACATATTTGCAAATGGTATCACTGATAAAGGTTTAATTTCCAACATCTACAGGCAGCTTATACAACTTAATAAAAGGAAGATAAATGATCCAATAAAAAAATGGGCAACGGACCTAAATAGAATCTTTTCGAAAGAAGACAGAAGGAAGGCCAAGAGACACATGAAAACATGCTCAAAGTCACTTATTATCCGAGAGATGCAAATCAAAACGACAATGCGATACCATCTCACACCTGTCAGAATGGCTATCATCAACAAATCAACAAACGACAAGTGTTGGCGAGGATGCGGAGAAAAAGGAACCCTCGTGCACTGCTGGTGGGAATGCAGACTGGTGCAGCCACTGTGGAGAACAGTATGGAGTTTCCTCAAAAAACTGAAAATGGAACTCCCATTTGACCCAGTAATCCCACTCCTAGGAATATATCCTAAGAAACCAGAAACACCAGTCAGAAAGGATATATGCACCCCTATGTTCATAGCAGCACAATTTACAATAGCTAAGATTTGGAAACAGCCTAGGTGCCCGTCAGCAGATGACTGGATCAGAAAACTATGGTACATCTACACAATGGAATACTATGCTGCCATAAAAAAGAAGGAATTACTACCATTTATAGACACCTGGATGGAATTAGAGAATATTATGCTAAGTGAAATAAGCCAGTCAATGAAAGAAAAATACCACATGATCTCACTCATTTAGGGATAAAAAACATTATAAACTGATGAACCAAAAGATAGTTACAGAGGCAGTAAAGCATCAAACAGAGTGTCTAATTACAGCGGTAAGGTTAGGGAGAGGTGGGGGAAATAAGAGATCAACTGAAGGACTTGTATGCATGCATATAAGAGTAACCAACGGATGCAAAACATTGGGGGGTGAGGGCAGGTATGGGAGTGGGGTGGGGGGGGGCAATGGTAAGATATGTACACATATAATACCTTAATAAAAATTTGAAAGAAAAAACAAACAAACAAACAAACAAAAAAAAACAAAAGAGTTCCTTTTTCTCTGCATCCTAGCCAACACTTGTCATTTGTTGATTTGTTGATGAAAGCCATTCTAACAGGTGTGAGATGGTACCTCATTGTACCATTGGTATTTTAATAGAGATTGTGTTGAATCTATAGCTTGTTTTGTGTAGTATGGACATTCTAATGATGTTAATTCTTCCAATCCATGAACATGGTATATGTTTCCATTTCTTTGTATCTTCTATTCTTTTTTCAATGTCCTATAGTTTTCCAAGTACAGGTCTTTTACCTCCTTGGTTAAGTTTATTTCTAGGTATCTTTTGTTTTTGTTGCAATGGTAAACGGGATTGCTTTTTTTAGGTTCTCTTTTGAGAGCTCTTTATTGGTGTATAAAAATGCTACCGAATTGTGATTTTTGATTTGGTATCCTGCTGCCTTGCCAAATTCATTTATTAAGTCTAGTAGTTTCCTGGCAGAGTCTTTTCAGGTTTCTAGGTACAATATCATGTTATCTGAAAATAATGACAGTTTTACTTCCTCCTTTCCAATTTGGATGCCTTTTATCTCTTCTTCTTGTCTGATTGCTGTACCTAGGACTTCCAGTACTATCCTATGTAATAAAAGGCTAATATACGAATAGATGGAATAGCAGAACAACTGGAACAACCAAACAACTGAACAACTGGTTGCTATAATGAGCACTGACCACCAGGGGGCATGTGTGGAACATGGTGGGTGTTAGCCACGGTGGGATGGTGGAGAAGATGAGCAGGGGTGCCAGACCAAGGCAGGTGCCAGTCGCTGTCATCAGGGTGAGCCTTTGGTGGTTACTGAAAATTCTTTGCTCCCATGCACTGCTGTCCTGCCAGGTGCTCGCACCTGCTGCTGGTGCTGGAACTGTTGCTTGCATCCGCTGCTGATGCCCAGAGCCAGCCCCAATTGCTTGGCACCATCAGTGGGTGCAAGTGGTGGCTGCTGGCCCTGATCGCCCCTCAGGGCTTCTCCACCTCCCCCTGCTCCTGAGGGGCAATCGGGGCAGCAGCCATCGCTCGCACCCACTGACAGCGCCGGCCCCACTTGCACCCACAGCTGGTGCTGGAGCCACTGATCACTCCCGTTGCCAGTGCCTGGCACTTGTCCTAATCGCTCCATGCCATCAGTGGGTGCGAGCTGTGGCTGCTGGCCCTGATCGCCCCTGAGGGCTTCTCCATTTCCCTCTGCTCCTGAGAGGTGATCAGGATAAGCCGCTGTTTGCACCACTGATAGCACTGGCCTTGCTTGCACCTGCTGCTAGTACAGGCCCCAATTGCTCTGCGCCATCAGTGGATGTCAGTGGGGCCAGTGCCCTCAGTGCATGGGAGTGGTGGCAGCGGGAGTGGGGCAGCCGGCAGACAAGCGACCTGGGGCCATGGTGGGAGGGGCCAGGCAGGGGCACAGAGGATGGGCCGAGACCTGCCCCTGTGCCTACCACAGTCTCATAGACCACAGTTCCTTTCAAGGTGCACAGATTTATGCACTAGGCCCCTAGTGTTGAATAAGACTGGTGAAAGCGGGCATCCTTGTCTTGTTCCTGTTTTTAAGGGAAACACTTTTAGTTTTTGCCCATTGAGAATTACGTTGGTTGTAGGTTTGCAATATATGGCCATTATTGTGTTGAGGTATGTTCCCTCTATTCCCACTTCACTGAGTTTTTATAAAAAAAAAAAAAAAAAAAAAAAAGGATGCTGGATTTTGTTGAATGCTTTTTATGCATCTATTGATATAATCATATGGTTTTTACCTTTCAATTTGTTTATGTCAGGGGTCCTCAAACTACGGCCTGCAGGCCACATGTGGCCCGCTGAGGACACTTATCTGGCCCGCCGGGTGTTTTTGCCGCTGCTGCCTGTCCTGCTTAGCAGCCGACTCGTCCCGGGCCCGCAGTGCGCATGGGTGGAATGTGCGCCGCACTCTCCAACTCCCCTCCTTCTCTCTGTCTCTTAACTCCTCCTCTCAGTCTCGGGTGTGATCGATGAGTCACGAGCTTGCCTGTGCAGAGCCTGCTGCTGCCTGAGGACCGAGGTAAGAACAAGTTAGGATTTATTTTATTTTATTTTTTTGAAGTTAGGAGGTCTATTTTTTTTTTTTTTATTTTGTAGTTAGTAGGGCCTTTTTTTTGCGGTTAAGGGGGGCCTTTTTTTCTGGAGTTAGGAGGTCTTTATTTTGCAGATAGGGGGGCGCCTTTTTTTGAAGTTAGGAGAGCCTTTTTTAAGTTAGGAGAGCCTTTTTTTTTAAAGTTGGTTAGTTGGTTGGGGGTGGTTTCTAGGGGGGTTGCATCACAGTGATAACACAAATAGCGCTCAGTGCTAATGCAAATTGTCAGTGCTCAGAGGTAATGCAAATGGTCAGCGCTCAGAGGTAATGCAAATAGTCAGTGCTCAGTGGTAATAATTGTAAGTGCTCAGTGTTAATGCAAATGGTCAGCGCTCAGTATTAATGCAAATTGTCAGCGGTCAGTGTTGTCGCAAATGGTCAGCGGTCAGTGTTAATGCAAATGGTCAGTGCTCAGTGTTATCGCATGGGGGCCCCAAACTGGTAATCTGCCTAGGGCCCCATGGGAACTTAATCCGGCTCTGCAGACAGCAGAGGAGTAGGAAACCCAATTTAATTGACAGTAAGTGCATTTATATTTTGATTGCTATTCAGTTGTGTATGATGTTGTATGCTGTGTGCTGTGTAAGCCCTGGTTCACTGTTGCGATCTCTGAGCAGTGTGAGTTCAGCCAAAACTTTCCTATTGTTTTATGGCTGAACTCGCATTAGATTCGGAAGAAAAAAGGCATATGTGCCTTCTTTTTTCCTGCAGTGGAATCTGATTGCAAGGGTCTTCTCACCCATGTGATCAGATTCCTGTGCGAGTTCACAGATCGCAGTGCAGTTTGCACAGGGTAGTGTGAACTGGAAAGGTGGTGGAGGAACCGGCTCTGTAATTGTGCCGGTTCCCGCACCGGACCAGTGTGAGCCTGAGGTAAAAGCGGAGTTCCACCAATATGGGCACTGGTGAGGCTGAAATGATGTGGACTGGCAAGGCTGCATTGATGGACACTGATCAGACTGCATTGATGAGCAGTGCAGTCTATATGTCTCTGAGTGGGCAAAGTTATTGCTGGTATATTGTATTTGTAGCGCTGTATATATATATTGGTATTTTACTAATAGCAATTTGGAATCAATGGAAACAATGATATCAAAAAAGAGAAAAATTGACTCGGAGTGTAGGATATTCAAAGAACAGTGGACTTATGATTACTTTTTCATGCAGAACAAGGAAAGAGCTGTCTGTTTGATATGCCAGAATATAGTGTCTGTGTTCAAAGAATACAATTTGCGTCGACACTATCAAACTCAACATAAAGATAAATATGATTGTTTGGTCGGAGAAGTGAGAAAAGATAAAATATTAAAACTGAAAAATACATCGACAACTCAGCAAAATACTTTTGTGAAGCAGAAGCAGCTAAATATTTCATCACTGCGAGCAAGTTTTCAAGTTGCCAAGCTAATAGCATGCACTGGCAGACCATTTGTGGAGGGAGAATTTGTTAAAGAAGGCCTTCTTTCTGTTGCCAAAGAGATGTGTCCAGAGAAGGCCGATTCATTTAGTACAGTGAGTCTTTCAGGACCTACAATTACACGAAGGATCGAAGAAATGGGAGACAATTTGCATCAGCATTTGCAAAACTCCGCAAAAAAACTTTCCTATTTTTCCTTGGCACTCGATGAAAGTAATGGTGTTCGTGATTCTGCACAACTTCTAATTTTTATTCGTGGGACGAATGACTATTTCGAAGTCACAGAAGAGCTTGCTGCACTGCAAAGCATCAAAGGAACAACTACAGGAGAGGATATCTATGGAAAGGTTTGCCAAACTGTGAATGGTTTGGAGCTGGACTGGGCTAAACTAGCCAGTGTGACAACTGATGGTGCTCCTAGCATGGTGGGGTCTAAGAAAGGAGTAATTGCTCGCATTAACCAAGAGATGGACAAACATAACCATTCTCATCCAATAGCTATACACTGCCTCATCCACCAACAAGTGCTGTGTAGTAAATCACTGAAGTGGGACTCTGTTATGAAAATTGTGGTATCTTGTGTTAACTTCATTAGAACTAATGCACTAAACCACAGACAATTTCAGGAATTTCTGTCTGAGCTAAATGTTGCCTGTGAAGATGTTCTGTACCACACAGAAGTCCGTTGGCTGAGTCGAGGGAGAGTTTTGAAACATTTCTATGACTTACTTCCACAGATTACAGCTTTTCTGCTTTCAAAAAACAAAGAAGTACCAGATCTCAATGATGCAGAATGGAAATGGTACCTTGCCTTTCTGACAGATGTAACAGAGCTATTCAACAGTTTCAGTGTGCAACTTCAAGGAAAGGGGAAGCTCATCTATGATATGCAATCACATGTGAAAGCATTTGAAGTAAAATTAGGCCTCCTCATCAAACAAGTGAAGGAGGAAAATTTCTGCCATCTCCCCACAACTCAAAATCTGTCAGCGGAAAAACCATTGGTTGCATGTGAATCCAAACAAAACATGTGTGGATTCACTGGAAAAGTTACAAAAGGAGTTCCAATTTAGATTTAAAGAGCTTCATCTCCATGAACAGGACATACAGCTTTTCTGTAACCCATTTTCTATTGACATTGAAAATGTGGATACAATTTACAAAATGGAACTGGCTGAACTGCAGAATTGTGACTCTCTAAAAGACACATTCAAATCAAGCAGGCTTCCTAATTTCTATGCATCTCTCCCCTCTGAGACATATCCTAATCTCAGGAACCGTGCACTCAAAATGGCAACCATCTTTGGCAGCACTTATGTCTGTGAACAGACTTTTTCCAGAGTGAAACATCTGAAATCTCCAACCAGATCTAGACTAACTGATGCACACTTGCATCACTTGTTACGACTAGCAGTGACAAACATGGAACCGGCCATTGACCATCTCATTAGCCAAAAGCAGGCCCATAGTTCCCATTGAAATACTGTTAACTTTGTTGATTTAACTTTACTTGTTCTTCATTTTAAATATTGTATTTGTTCCCGTTTTGTTTTTTTACTTCAAAATAAGATATGTGCAGTGTGCATAGGAATTTGTTCATAATTTTTTTTTAAAAAAACTATAGTCCGGCCCTCCAATGGTCTGAGGGACAGTGAACTGACCCCCTGTTTAAAAAGTTTGAAGACCCCTGGTTTATGTGATGTATCACATTTATTGATTTTTGTCTAATGTACCAGCCTTGCATCCCTGGTATAAATCCCACCTGATTATGGTGTGTGATCTTTTTAATATATTGCTGGATGTGATTTGCTAATACTTTGTTGAGGATTTTAGCATGTGTGTTCATCAGGGATTTTGGCCTATAATTCTCTTTCTTTGTAGTGGCTTTATCTGATTTTGGAATTAGGAAAATGCTGGCTTCATAAAAAGATCTTGGAAGTGTTCCTTCCTCTTGAAATTTTTGGAATAGTCTGAGGAGGATCGGTGTTAGTTCTTTTTTGAAAGTTTGGTAAAATTAACCTGTAAATCCATCCAGTCCAGGACGTTTTTCTTTGCTGGATGTTTTAAATTACTTCTTCTTCTTTTCGTCAGTTGTTACTGGCCTATTCAGGTTTTCTGATTTTTCCTGATTGAGTTTTGGAAGATTGTAAGTTTCTAGGAATTTTTCCAGTTCACCCAGTTTGTCCAGCTTGTTGGCATATAGTTGTTCATAGTGTTTGCTTACAATCCTTTGTATTTCTATGGTGTCTATTATATCGCCTCTTTCATTTCTGATTTTATTTATTTGGGTCCTCTCTTTTTGGTTCTTGATGAGTCTGGCTAGGGGTTCATCAATCTTGTTTATCTTTTCAAAGAACAAGCTTTTGGATTTATTGATGTCTTGTACTGTTTTTCTTTTTTTCCTTTAAATCCCTATGTCACTTATATTTGCTCTAATTTTTATTATTTCCTTCCTGCTACGTCCTCTGAGCTATTCTTGCTATTCTCTTTCTAGTTCATTTAGTTTTAGGATTAGATAATTTATTAGTCCTTTTTCTTTTTTCTTGAGGTAGGCCTGCAGTACTATGAACTCCCCTCTTAGGACTGCTTTTGCCATGTTCCATAGGCTTTGGATGGTTGTGTGTTCATTTTCATTTGTTTCCAGGAAATTTTTAATTTCTTGCTTGATCTCATTGGTAACCCACTCATTGTTTAATTACCTGATATGTAGCCTCCATGTATTTGAGTGTTTTTTATTTTTTTATTGTAGTTGATTTCTAACTTCACGCCATTAAGATCTGAGAAGATGCTTGGTAATATATTAATCTTCTTGAACCTATAGAGATTTGCTTTGTGCCCTACCTAACATGTGGTCTATCTTTGAGAATGTTCCATGTGCACTTGAGAAGAATGCATATTCTGTTGCTTTAGGGTGAAATGTTCTATATATATCCATCTTGTCTAGTATATCATTTAAGGCACTGTTCCTTCTTAATTTTTTGCCTGGAAGATCTATCCAGTGAAGTCAGTGGGTGTTAAAGTCCCCCACTATGATTGCATTGCTGTCAATCTCTCCCTTCAAGTCCATTAAGAGTTTTTAAATGTACATAGGTGCTCCTATATTGGGTGCATAAATGTTTACAAGGATTATATTTTCTTATTGAATTATTCTCTTTAGTATTATAAAGTGGCCTTCTTTATCTTTTATTATGCCCTTTGTTTTGAAGTCTTATTTTGTCTGATATGAGTATTGTTACTCCAGCTTTTTTTCCCCTTTCCATTTGCATGGAATCCCTTCACTCTCAGTCTGTGTATATCTTTTGTTCTGAGGTGGGTCTCTTGTAGACAGCATATATATGGGTAATGTTTTCTTATCCATTCAGTCACCCTATGTCTTTTGACTGGAGCATTTAATCCATTTATATTTAAGGTTATTTTTTATAGGTATTCATTTATTTTTAATTTATTTTTATTGCTTTCAGAGAGGAAAGGAGAGGGAGGGGGAGATAGAAACATCAGTGATGAGAGAGAATCATGGATCGGCTGCCTCCTGCACGCCCCCTACTGGGAATCGAGCCTGCAACCTGGGCATGTATCCTTTTTTTTTTTTTAAATATATTTTATTGATTTTTTTACAGAGAGGAAGAGAGAGGGATAGAGAGTTAGAAACATTGATGAGAGAGAGACATCGATCAGCTGCCTCCTGCATGCCCCCTACTGGGGATGTGCCCGCAACCCAGGTACATGCCCTTGACCGGAATCGAACCTGGGACCCTTCAGTCCGCAGGCCGACGCTCTATCCACTGAGCCAAACCGGTTAGGGCTGGGCATGTATCCTTGACGAGGAATCGAACCTGGGGCCCTTCAGTCCGCAGGCCAATGCTCTATCCACTGAGCCAAACCGCCTAGGGCACTAATTATTTATTGCCATTTTAATTTTCTTTATGCCTATGATCCTCTCTCTCTGCTTCTTTTTAGAGCAGTCCTTTTAACATTTCTTGCATTGCTGGTTTGGTGGTAATTTACTCCTTTAGTCTTTTTTTTTTTTTTTTTTTTTTTGTCTGGAAAGCTTTTTATTTCACCTTAAATTTTTAATGATAGCCTCACTGGATACAGTAGTCTTGGATTTAGGCCCTTGCTTTTTATTACTTCGAGTACTTCATGCCACTCCAAGGGTGCTGGGTAGATTATATGATTTTCTGAGCTTCAGTAATCAGCTTTTTGCCAGCTCCCCTCTGCACTGGGAGGAGAGAGGCAGAGGCTGAGACACTTGACAATGAGCTTGGTACACAGGTATCAGGCCCTTCACACAGGGAGTTCATTGTTTTCCTCAATTTCATTGTAATTCTAATTTCTTTTTAATCAGTGACTTCTTATAACCATGTGTTATGAGGGCCTATGTAGGTACAAACAATAAAGCAACAGCCCAGGAATTAGTGGTGAGAAAGATGAGTGAAATGTCACATTTATTTGTGTGGTACAGAGCCAACTGCAGTGCTGTGGCTCAGGTGTGCTCTGCCCGCCCAGCATTTATCTCTCAACTCTCATTGCTCAACCTAGAGTCTTCCCCCCAGCCCAGGTCCCCACCACGTCCAGGGAGTATGCCAAGTCAGGGGTTGAAGTGCTGCTACCTCCTGGAGGGTAATAGTAACAGCAAGTGCAGGTGTCCTCACCCTGTGCTAGCTCTCCATGTCCTTTGCTGGCAGTGTGTTGGGTCCTGTTTACACACACATGCAGGTGAGGAGACCACAGTAGCAGGAGGTCATGGATCGAGCCTCAAACCCAAGTGCAAAGTGGTTCCGCCTCGCCAGTGCACGCTGGCCGCTCTCACTGAAACTCAAACCCCA
Source organism: Plecotus auritus (assembly GCF_963455305.1). Taxonomy (NCBI): domain Eukaryota; kingdom Metazoa; phylum Chordata; class Mammalia; order Chiroptera; family Vespertilionidae; genus Plecotus; species Plecotus auritus. The sequence continues at coordinate 95,558,325 of NC_137782.1, forward strand.
TACTTTCAATGTTGTGTGGTGGATCACAAATACCAAGGCACCTTAAAGAAAAGTCATGAATGCCCTTCTAAGACAAAGCAAGGAGTCTGTAAAGGTTGGGCCCTGGGCCCCCAGGCTCCCTCAGAAGACCCCGTAGTCTCCTGGGCCTTTAGGAAAACGTCAGGGAAAATGTGTTAGAGACTCAAAGTGATTCTAACTTTAAATACTAAAGGTTGGACTATAAAGTGGTCTTTGAATTGTGATTTCTCACTGCAGTGAAGGAATGGTATTTTTCTTGTAAAAAAATAAGGTTTTAAAATTGCTCATGGAGGAATTGGAAGATGGCTGCCGATGGGAAGGCAGGCTGCAAGATAGTGTGTAAGAGAACGAAAGGAGAGTGTGTGGACGTATGAGGAGTGTCTATTTGTGAGTGAGGGACAGCTATATTCCAAGGGACTGTTGGGGACTGCTGGATTGGACTCCCCTGACCAGGCAACCTCCACTGCTGCTGAAATCTCTCCCAGAGTGACCAGCTCTGCCACAGAGACCATGCCATCTTGAAGGGGAGAGTGGCTGTGATTGGAAGCCCAGCCTTACCTTCAACCTGGAAGAATCGGATACCTCCCAGGACTCTACAACCACAACACCCAGGGACTAGCTGCAAACCCACGAACACTGGATCTCAAACAGCACAAATATGCGAACTTAGACAAGCTCTGCACCTTCTCATGGAAAGGTTAGATTTCGCCCAGAGAAAAGTGAGGTTTGCGATCCAGGCTGGAGGGAGAAATGCATGCAGCGGGATCTAGAAGTTCAGAGGAAATGTGCGCCCCACCAAATCCATGGAGTTGGGGCCAGTGTAGTCTGTGAATGTGAAAGGGGGTCCACAGGGCTGCTGACAGAAGGGAACTCTAGAAATCAACCCATAGCTGAGCTGGGATCAAAAAGGCAGCCTGAAGCTTTACCAGTAAACCAGCTGCACTGTGCCAGGGGAAAAAAACATGCATAGAGACATGAGCAGAGTCGCACACAGTGCCAGGGCGAAAAAGTCATGAGTTCGCACATTTACTCTGGCTCTTTTTTCTCTTTAAATTCTTGCTTTTGATTACTAAGGCCAGCACATAGGATCACCCAATTAAAAACACTCTCAGAGACTGCTGGGGAAAGTTATTTTTGTGGAACCTGGGGATCAGAGCGGGGAGAAACAATCAGAAAACCAGCTCTGGGGCAGTCCATACCCCCAAACCAGTAGTAAGTGCAGCAAGAAAAACAAATTCTAAATACTGGGTAGAGAGGACTTATATCCCTGGATGTCAATACAGAAACACTGCCAACCAGGGATTGAATCACAAACTGATTCTTGTGTAAATACAACCACAGGCAGGCTGAGAAACAAAGAAATATTGCCTGCTTGAAACAGGATTGTGGCTTACGACACAGAGGAGCTGTGAAAAGCAGGAAACTTCAATACTGTCCTGACTACCTGACAGGAAACAGGCATGCCAAACAGAACAGTAGAAGTGAATGACCTTCACTACTGCACATTTTTATTTTTTATCTTTTACTTAAGAAACTAATTTTTTTCTCACTTGATTTTACCTTTTTAATTATTATATTTTTATTTTTAATCAGTATTATTACAAATATTATTTTACCTTTTTTAAAGTTTCATTTTATTTTCTCTTTATTTTATTTTATTTTATTTTATTTTATTTTGGGATTAGTGTTCTACATTCTATTTTCATTTTAACTTTAGCATCATTTCACTCTATCTCAACTTTACCTTTATGCCAACACTCTCTTCCTCACTTTTCCCCTTTTGCTGTTCTGTTTCTCATACCCTATTCCTGCTTTAGATTTTCCCTATTCCTTCTTTTTACCCCCTGTTAAAAATTCAACCTACTTATATATCTAATTTCCAATCCCCTGCTCCAAGTCCATACATACTTCTCTCTTCTCTTTTTTCACTATCCGAATTTTTTCTCTCTTCCTTTTTTTTGTTTTCTTTTGTTTGTTTTTTGTTGTTGCTGTTTTTCTTTATTATTATTTATGTTTTTTTGTTTTATTTTGTTTTGTTTTGCCCCTCTTTCTCTCTGTCCTAATGTTGTTGTTAGTTTGATTGTTGATTAGATTGGATTTTTTGTTTGTTTGTGTGATTGTTTCTCTTTTCTTTTTTTGTTTCCGTTTTTTCTTTTCTCACTTGTTATTAGTTGTCATTTGTAGTTTGCATTCCCATCTAGGTGTTAGTTGTTTGCACTTTTTTTGTATTAGTTGTTCTTCTATTGGAGTTTTCTCCCCATATAAATATTTTCCCCCCTTCTTTTTTATTCTCTTTCTTTTCTCTCTTACTTTTTTTCCTTTTCTCAGAATTAGGGGATAAAAAAGTGCATAAAATATCATTTATGCACTTTTTTTTTATCCCCTAATTCTCTTTTCTCTGATGGTCACCTTTATTTGGGGTTATTAGTATGGTAATTATATTTGTGTTCAGTGCCTTGTGTGTTGTGCCTTGTTGTGTTGTATTTTGTGCCTTTAAATCAATGAAGGAGAGAGAGAGCTACATAACCAGACACCTGAAGAAGAGAGATCATGGGGAGACAAAGAAACAGCCCGCATACGAAAAAAAAGGAGGCATCACCAGAAAAGGAAGTAAATAAAATGGAGACAAGCAATATGTCCGAGAAAGAATTCAGAGAAATGGTCATAAGGTTGCTGAAAAGGTTGGAAGACAAATTCAACAATATGTGTAAGAACCAAGATGAAATGAAGAAGAACAAAGAAGAAATGAAAAATGACATCACTGCAATAAAGAACTCAATAGAAAGCATCAACAGTAGACTAGAAGAAGCAGAGGACCGCATCAGTGAGCTAGAAGACAAGGTAGGAAAAAATACGCAAGCAGAGCAGCATCTAGAAAAAAAAAAAACTTAAAAAACAAGAGGAGAGCCTAAGGGAACTTTGGGACAACATGAAACAAAACAACATCCACATAATAGGGGTGCCAGAAGCTGAGGAAACTGAGCAAGGAATAGAAAACCTGTTTGAAGAAATAATGGCAGAAAACTTCCTGATATAGGGAAGAAAAAACTGACACAAGACCAAGAAGCTCACAGTCCTGAACAAAATGAACCCCAAAAGACCAATGCCAAGGCACATTATAATTAAATTGGCAAACACCAACGACAAAGTAAGAATCTTAAAAGCAGCCAGAGAGACAGAAAGTTACCTACAAAGGATCCCCCATCGGACTAGCAACTGATTTCTCAACAGAAACACATCAGGCCAGAAGGAAATGGAATGAAATATACAAAGTCATGCAAAGGAAGGGTCTGAATCCAAGAATACTGTACCCAGCAAGGCTATCAATCAAAATTGAGGGTGAAATCAGAAGCTTCACAGACAAAAAAGGACTAAGGGAGTTTATCACCACCAAACCAGCAATGCAAGAAATGCTAAAGGGTCTGCTGTAAAAAAAAAAAAAAAAAAAAAAAAAAAAAAAAAGGAAGCGAAGAAGGAACACAGGCATAAAAAATAAAAATGGCGACAAATACTTATCAATAATAACTTTAAATGTAAATGGATTAAATGCCCCAATCAAAAGACATATGGTAGCTGAGTGGATAAGAAAACATGACCCATATATCTGTTGTTTACAGGAATCCCACCTCAGAAAAAAGGACTCACACAGACTGTTGGTGAAGGGATGGAAAAAGGTATTTGAAGCGAATGGAAATGAAAAAAAAAAGCTGGGGTAGCAATATTTATATCTGACAAATTAGATCTCAAAGTGAAGGGCATAACAAGAGATAAGGAAGGCCACTTCATAATACTAAAGGGTGCAATCCAACAAGAAGATATAACTCTGGTAAACCTATACGCAACCAATACAGGAGCACCCAAATACATAAAAAAACTTCTGGAGGATATCAAAGGAGAGATTGACAGTAATACAGTCATAGTAGGAGACTTTAATACCCCACTGCACCACTGGACAAATCCTCTAAACAAAAAATCAGCAAATAAACATTAATCCTAAATGACTCACTAGATCAGATGGAATTAATTGACATCTTCAGAACATTTCACCCCAAAGCCACAGAATATACATTCTTTTCAAGTGCACATGGGTCATTTTCAAAGATAGACCATATATTGGGACACAGGCAAAGTCTCTTCAAATTCAAGAAGATAGAAATCATATCAAGCATCTTCTCAGATCACAATGGCATAAAACTACAATAAAAACAATAAAAAAAATCAAACATCTGGAGGCTAAATAGCATGCTATTAAACAATGACTGGGTTACCAGAGAGATCAAAGAAGAAATAAAAAGCATCATGGCAACAAATGATAATGAAAACACAGCAATCCAAAATCTATGGGACACAGTGAAACCAGTCTTGAGAGGGAAGTTCATAGCTCTACAGGCTTACCTCAAAAAACAAGAAACAATGGTAATAAATTATCTTACCTTACAACTCAAAGAGTTAGAAAGAGAGCAACAAGAAAAGCCCAGTGTAAGCAGAAGGAAGGAAATAATAAAGATGAGAGCGGAGATAAATGACATAGAGACCAAAAAAATATATATATATATATAAAAGATCAACAAAACCAAGAGCTGATTCTTTGAAAGGATAAACAAGTTTGATGAACCTCTAGCCATGTTCACCAAGAAGCAAAGAGAGAGGACCCAACTAAACAAAATCAGAAATGAAAGAGGTGAAGTAACAACCAATCCCACAGAAATACAAATGATTATGAAAAAATACTATGGACAACTCTATTCCAACAAAATGGAAAACCTAGATGAAATGGACATATTCTCAGAAAAATACAAGCTCCCAAAACTCAACCAAGAAGAATCAAAAAACCTGAATACGCTGATAACTACCGAAGAAATTGAAACAGCGATCACAAATCTTACAGCAAACAAAAGCCCTGGTCCGGACGGCTTTACAGGGGAGTTCTACCAAGCATTCAAAAAAGAACTAAAACTTATCCTCCTCAGACTATTCCAAAAAAATTCAAGAGGAAGGAACACTTCCAAGCTCTTTCTATGAAGCCAGCATTACCCTAATCCCTAAACCAGATAAAGACACCACAAAAAAAGAGAACTACAGGCCAATATCCTTGTTGAACATAGGTGCTAAAATCCTCAACAAAATTCTAGCAAATCAGATCCAGCAATACATTAGAAAGATCATACACCATGGCCAAGTGGGATTTATTCTGGGGATTCAAGGATGGTACAATATCCGCAAATCAATAAATGTGATACATCACATAAACAAACTGAGAGACAAAAATCACATAATCATATCAACTGATGCAGAAAAAGCATTTGACAAAATCCAACACCCTTTCTTGATAAAAACTCTCAGCAAAATGAAAATAGAGGGATCATACCTCAACATAATAAAAGCCCTATATGACAAACCTACAGCCAACATCATACTCAATGGGCAAAAACTAAACCCATTTCCCCTAAGGACAGGAACAAGACAAGGATGCCCACTTTTACCACTCCTATTCGACATAGTACTAGAAGTACTAGCCATAGCGATCAGACAAGAAGAAGAAATAAAAGGCATCCAAATTGGGAAAGAAGAAGTAAAACTGTCCTTATTCTCAGATGACATGACACTATACATAGAAAACCCCAATGACTCCATCAAAAAACTACTAGACCTAATAAATGAATTTAGCAATGTAGCAGGATACAAAATTAACACCCAGAAATCTATGGCCTTTTTATACACCAATAATGAACTCAGAGAAAGAGAAATGAAAAAAAAAATCCTTTTCACCATTGCACCAAAAAAATTAAGATACCTAGGAATAAACTTAACTAAGGAAGTAAGTGACCTATACTCAGAAAACTATAGGACATTGAAAAGAGAGATAGAGGAAGACATAAACAAATGGAAGAACATACCATGTTCATGGATTGGTGGAATCAACATCATTAAAATGTCCATACTAACTAAAACAATCTATAGATTCAATGCAATACCTATTAAAATACCAATGGCATATTTCAAAGATCTAGAACAAACTCTCCAAAAATTCATCTGAAATAAAGAAAGACCCCGAATAGCCACAGCTATCCTGAGAAAGAAGAACAAAGTTGGAGGGATCACAATACCAGACATCAAACTATATTACCAAGCCATGATTCTCAAAACTGCCTGGTACACAAGAACAGACATATAGACCAATGGAACAGAATAGAGAACCCAGAAATTGACCCAAGCCATTATACTCAATTAATATTTGACAAAGGAGGCAAGAGCATATGGAGCCAAGACAGCCTCTTTAATAAATGGTGTTGGGAAAATTGGATAGATACATGCAAAAAAAATGAAACTAGACCACCAACTTACACCATACACAAAAACAAACTCAAAATGGCTAAAGGATTGAATGTAAGACAGGACACCATAAAAATCCTACACGACTCCATAGGCAGCAAAATTGCAGACATATGTCGTAGCAATATATTTACAGACACAGATCCTAGGGCAAGGGAGACTAAGGAGAAAATAAACAAATGCGACTACATCAAAATAAAAAGCTTCTGCACAGCAAAAGAAACCATCAACAAAACAATAAGAAAGCCCACTGCATGGGAGAACATATTTGCCAATGTTATCTCCAATAAGGGTTTAATCTCCAACACTTACAGGGAACTCATACAACTTAACAAAAGGAAGATAAACAATCTAACCAAAAAATGGGCAAAGGATCTAAATAGACACTTTTTGGAAGAGGACATTCAGAAAGCCAATAGACATATGAAAACATGCTCAAAGTCACTAATCATCCGAGAGATGCAAATGAAAACAACAATGAGGTATCACCTCACACCTGTCAGAACAGCTATCATTAACAAATCAACAAATGACAAGTGTTGGCGAGGATGCAGAGAAAAAGGAACACTCCTTCACTGTTGGTGGGAATTCAGACTGGTGCAACCATTGTGGAAAACAGTATGGTGTTTCCTCAAAAAATTAAAAATGGAACTGCCATTTCACCCAGTAATACCACTTCTAGGAATATATCCTAAGAAAACAAAAACACCAATCAGAAAGAACATATGTACCCCGATGTTCATAGCAGCACAATTTACAATAGTTAAGATTTGGAAACAGCCTAAATGCCCATCAGCAGATGAGTGGATTAGAAAACTATGGTACATCTACACAATGGAATACTACACTGCTATAAAAAAGAAGGAATTCTTACCATTTGCAGCAGCATGGATGGAACTGGAGAGCATTATGTTAAGTGAAATAAACCAGTCAGTGAAAGAAAAATAACACATGATCTCACTCATTTATGGATAATAAAGAACATTATAACCTGATGAACAAAAAGATACAGAGGCAGAGAAGCATTGAACAGACTGTCAAATTACAGTGGAAAGGCTGGGGGCGGGGAGGTAAGAGATCAACCAAAGGACTTGTATGCATGCATATAAGCATAACCAATGGACGCAAGACACTGCGGCGGGGCGGGGGTGGTGGTGAGGGAATGTGGGGGGGGTAGGGGAAGCCGAGGGAAGGTCAAAGGGGGGCGGGGAGGAGACATATGTACTACTATTTGTAATACTTTAACAATAAAATAAAATTTAAACAACAAAAATTAAATTGCTCATGGAGTCGCTGTGCTGCATCTGCAGACACCTGCAGACAGATACCTGCAGACAGACACATGTAGACAGACACTTACAGACAGACACCTGAAGACAGACGCTTACAGACAGACACCTGCAGACAGACATTTACAGACACTTACAGACACTTACAGACAGACACAGACAGACATCTGAAGACAGATGCTTACAGACAGACACCTGCAGACAGACACCTGCAGACAGACACTTACAGACAGACACCTGCAGACAGACACCTGCAGACAGACACTTACAGACAGACACCTGCAGACAGACACCTGCAGACAGACACTTGCAGACACCTGCAGACAGACACCTGCAGATAGACACTTGCAGACACCTGCAGACAGACACCTGAAGACAGACACCTGCAGACAGACACCTGCAGACAGACACCTGCTGCCACCTGCAGACAGACACCTGCAGACAGACACCTGTAGACAGACACTTGCAGACAGACACCTGCAAACAGACACTTGCGGACACCTGCAGACAGACAGCTGCAGACAGACACAAGCAGACAGACACCTGCAGACAGACACAAGCAGACAGACACTTGCAGACACCTGCAGACAGACACCTGCAGACAGACACTTGCAGACACCTGCAGACAGACACCTGCAGACAGACACTTGCAGACACCTGCACACAGACACCTGCAGACAGACACCTGCAGACAGACACTTGCAGACACCTGCACACAGACACCTGCAGACAGACACCTGCAGACACTTGCAGACTGACACCTGCAGACAGACACCTGCTGCCACCTGCAGACAGATACCTGCAGACACTTACAGACAGACACCTGCCAACAGACACCTGCAGACAGACATTTACAGACAGACACCTGCAGATAGACACTTACAGACAGACACCTGCAGACAGACACCTGCAGACAGACACTTGCAGACAGACACCTGCAGACAGACACCTGCAGACTGACACCTGCAGACAGACACCTACAGACAGACACCTGCAGACAGACACCTGCAGACAGACACTTGCAGACACCTGCAGACAGACAGCTGCAGACACCTGCAGACAGACACTTGCAGACACCTGCAGACAGACACCTGCAGACAGACACCTGCAGACAGACACTTGCAGACACCTGCAGACAGACACCTGCAGACACCTGCAGACAGACAGCTGCAGACACCTGCAGACAGACACTTGCAGACACCTGCAGACAGACACCTGCAGACAGACACCTGCAGACAGACACTTGCAGACACCTGCAGACAGACAGCTGCAGACACCTGCAGACAGACAGCTGCAGACACCTGCAGACACTTGCAGACAGACACTTTCAGACACTTGCAGACAGACACCTGCAGACAGATACCTGCAGACACTTGCAAACACCTGCAGACAGACACCTGCAGACAGACACCTGCAGACAGACACTTGCAGACAGACACCTGCAGACTGACACCTGCAGACAGACACCTACAGACAGACACCTGCAGACAGACACCTGCAGACAGACACTTGCAGACACCTGCAGACAGACACCTGCAGACAGACACCTGCAGACAGACACTTGCAGACACCTGCAGACAGACAGCTGCAGACACCTGCAGACAGACAGCTGCAGAAACCTGCAGACAGACACTTGCAGACACCTGCAGAAGGACACCTGCAGACAGACACCTGCAGACAGACACCTGCAGACAGACACCTGCAGAAGGACACCTGCAGACAGACACCTGCAGACAGACACCTGCAGACAGACACTTGCAGACACCTGCAGACAGACAGCTGCAGACACCTGCAGACAGACAGCTGCAGACACCTGCAGACACTTGCAGACAGACACTTTCAGACACTTGCAGACAGACACCTGCAGACAGATACCTGCAGACACTTGCAAACACCTGCAGACAGACACCTGCAGACAGATACCTGAAGACAGACACCTATGAGAAATCCAGAGCCAGGAACTCAAGGAAGAAAAAGCAGAGTAACCAGACAAAAGCCAAGGGAAAGGACGACCCAGGTCAATATTGTTTCTTTTAGTGTATTATCATTATTATTATTATTATTTCACTATCTACTTGCCCCATTTTTATTATTACTATTTCACACCTTCACACTGCCCTGTCCCATGGACCTGGACATTGTGTGTCCACCTAGACCAGATTCTATGGGTGACCTTCCCCGCCGCCCCCTTCTCTTCTCTTGCCCTTGCCAGCAATCCCTAATCAGTCTTCCATTCAGAGAGCAGGCTCAGGTCCTCCAAGCATCTCTTAACTGCCTGCTTGCTTCCAAAGTCACAGGACGCTCCTGGTTTCCATGGTCACTTCTGGTCTGACCTTGTCAGCTATGACATGGCACCAACACACAGGCATGCAGCCGACCTTCTGGCCTCTGTGTTCCTTATGAAATCCGAGTCATTAGCAGCGTTCGTTGGAAGACCTTCCACAGTCTCCCATGCTGGCCCCTGCCTAACACAGGCTCTTTCTCATCACATCCCCAGGCTCCCCTTTCATTCAGAGGGTGAGGAGGGTAGGCAACAGGAATGAAACGGGCCAGGGAGGCCCAGGCCACCCACCCTCAAGTCCTGAGCACACGCGTGTCCTCCCCGGTCACTTGGCCCTGCTCTGGGCTTATGTAAAGTCTGGAGACACGCCTGCCATGTCCTTCACATCGAAGCTCTTAAAATAAAGCTTTTAAAATCCATCTCATCTGTCATCTACCTACGACTTTTTGTATTAATAGGAAGTACACTAGAAAATCCCTTAAAATTGAAATAAAAAATGATTCTAATAGACACGATGTGTGTATTGATCTGTTTTTATAGCCCACCATCAGCAAGTCACAACACTTCCTCTTTGGGGGAAAATGGAGACACTCGGCTGCAATCCTTCCAACGGGCACTAGAGGGAAACCTGATGGGGTTTACAGCTTCCTGACTATTGAAAAAAAAACCACACACACAAAACAAAAAAACAAAAAAACAAAAAACAAAAAACATCTGGGGGAAAGGCAAGTAACCCAGATGCTCTTGGGGCTTGTTTGTTTCTCTGGTTTCTGTGAATGTTTTGGTCCTTCTCCTCCTCACCATCTTACCCCTCCCCCAGCAGCCCCGAGGGTTTGAGGGTTCAAGTCTTTCACTTCTTGCTGCTGCCCAGGCTTCCCTGCAGATGACCACATGCCAGGGGGGTCAGGGCCACTGGGTAAATCTTTGACATGGAAGGTGGTGATGAGTCCTTTGCCTTTTCAGCCCTTTATACCTGGCGTGACCACGTGTCCTAATTTGCTGGGGACAACCCCTGTGCGCTGCTGCCTAGCCGTCATTGAGATAGCACCCCCTCTGCCCTTTCGGGTGCCCAGTTTATAGGGCACACGATCTGCTTCCTTCCTGCCTCTTTCCTCCTGACTCTGGGTACCCCCATCCTAGTTGGCTTCTGGGGGACCACCCCTTTCGAGATGTCAGGAAGGGAGTGATGGGCAGGCCTGAGCCCGAGACAGCAGCTCAGTCCAGCAAGGACAGGCTCCTGGCAATGCTCAGACAGGGGGTGGGGCTTTCTGAGGTGGGACATTCAGGGGATAGGAGCAGCAAGTTGTGGGAATTTTGGGGGGCACTCAAGCCATCAGAGGATGTGGTCGAAATGGCTGATTCTAAGTTTTGGGAAAGCCTGGAAAGAGTGCCCCCCACCTTTGCTGCTACCCCCAAACCCCAGCTGGGGGCATCTTCCTATCAGTACAAAGAAGGAGAAGCAAGTCTGAGGAGGGGCCTGGGGAAGCAGGGGACAGAGAACCCACAGGGGTCTAGACTATTTCATCCATCACAACCTCCTGGAGCCTCCTGGGGGTGAGGGGCATGAGAAGGCACCCCTGGATGGACTGCATCAACTTCAGGAAAGGAGGTGCAAACTCTGGGTGGGAAGTGGGGGAAAGGCTAGAACAGAGGTGGAGAGAGATGGACAGACAAGAGGAGAGAATCAGAGACCAAACTTCCTATTTCTACTCTGGACCTTTTGTATAAATGCCTTCATGCCCTGTGTGGCTCTGTGTGACCGCTCCTGCCGCTTAGCTGTGTGGTCAGGGCTCGTCATGCTGTGGTGTGCATCAGCACGGGTCCCTTGTACTGTCCATCATTATCCCACTGCACGATAGATCGCATCTCACTTGCCCATCCATCCATCAGTGGGCATTTGGGTTGCTTCCACTGTGGGGCTATTATGAACAGCCATTAACCTTTTCTTGGGTACATATGTCTCCACTCCCTTTGAGTATATACCAGTACATACCTACGAGTGGCATATACCTGAGACCCGTGAGGTTCTGAGGAAGCTTGAGGTCCTACTTGAAATACAGTGGAAAAGGAAGAGCAGAGGAAATGTTGATTGTATATGAACAGAAATGTGGACACGTGTTGACTAGAATGCCAAATTGGGTGAGTTTTAGAAAACTCAGGGGACCCAGCACCTACATGCGATCACTGTGGGCTCTTGCCAACCTCACCCTCAACCTCTCAGATGTGCCTCCAGGAATTGGGAACCCTGCCCAAGCTTGGCTGCACGCTCCCCAGTGGCCACTGGAGGGCGCCCGGACCACTCCCTGAGTCTCAGATTCCTGGAAACAATGTGGTTTCTGAGAGATTTTTCCCAGAGCTGAGCCACTGTGCTCACCCCAAAACTTCTCAAGGGGACAGTGGTGGGCTTAGACCCTTAACCTGAATCAGCAAGTGGATGGAAGACAGAGTAGTGGAGTATCCCTCAGCTGCAGGCAAAGCTCACCCCAGAGCAGTAGGGCCTTGGAATCCTTCCCTGTGGCCACTCAGTGACCTTGAACCCCTGTCCATCTCTGTAAGATGCTGAGAAGCGAGGGCATGCGGGGCCCATGACAGGGGACATAGGGCCAGCACACAGCCACAGTAGGCTCCACAGAATGGCCGCCATTGCTGTCTGGTTACCCTTTTGCTGTTTGACTGTGTGTAGGGGCCATTTAAAGAGATTCACAAACTCAGCAGCAAAGGAGATGAGAGTCCAAGTGGGGCCTTAGGCTCATGATGACCCGGAGAGATAGGATGGTGCAGAGAGAGGAAAACAGAGCGGGCGTGCAATGGGGCTAGGCTTCTGCAGAGGCACAGACTGCTTTCCGAAAAGTCCCCTCCGGGTTGGTCACAGTGCTGGGCCTGCCCCAGGCCATCTCAGGGCCTGTGAGGGGTCAGGAGGGGCTGGGGCCAAGAGCCAGTTCCTGGAGTTAGAGGCACTGGGAGGTAAAACAAGCATTTCAGCCCCAGAGCCTTCATTGCTTCTGACTCGGGCTTGGACGTGCAGAGTCTCCGATTTCTAAAGGGAACACAGGTTTCCCTGAGACACCAGGAGAGGGGTGCGCACACACACATAGTCACACACTCACACACATGTCCACACTCAGTCACACAGTTGCACACACATTCACACACATGCTCACACACACACTCTCACATTCACACTCCACTCACATACACAGTGTACACACACACTTGCACATAATCAGCACACACACACTTACATACTCACAGTCACACACACACTCACATACTCACATAGTCACATACTCACACACAACCACCCACATTCACACAGTCACATTCACACACACTAGTCATGCGCACACTCACACTCAGACACATATATACACACACTCACACACACACTGTTCACACTCACCCAGTCACACACACACACACACACATACACACAATTTCTCAGTGTGCCTTCTCCAGATTCCACCTTCTTGTTCATCATCCCAGCCATTCTGAGTAACTTGTGGTGACTTTTTTTGAGAGCTTGCTTTTCTTTTTAAAACAATGTATTGAGGTGTAAATCGCATCATATGGAATTAAACATTTTTAAAGTGAACAATTCACTGGTATACCCCATGGCGCCAAAGCAGCACCCCTATCCTCGTGGCCACTTTTTAACGCTTACTTCTTAATCATTTATTGGATGTCTACCATGAGGCAAAATCTCTGTGGTGCTGAGGATTTTTAATAGTTGAGCCTCCATAGACCAACTTCCTGAACCGTCTTTGAGAACAGAAGCATGGACTGTACTGATTGGTCAGACTGGGTCACAATCCCACCCCCAGCAGTAGGGAGGGGCCTTGGCTCCACCAGAGTTGGGGAGGAAACTACCCAGAGGAAACTGCAACTTTTGTTACCAGCGAGGAGGACTGAGGCTGCAAAACATGTTCACTGACTGTGAGTGTGCCCGCCCGGGAAGGCAGTGTCTGGGGCCAATGCTGTCACCTACAACCCCAGCACAGGGAAGCACGGGTAGCCGCGTGGGACCGGATGTGATGTGGTACGTGACCAACAGAGGGGTATAGCAGTACATGGGGCAGCCAAATGCATGGGGAGGAGATGCAGAAGGCTGAAGGAAAGGCCTCCGAGCAGAGGCGATGTTTCAGCTGGGTCTTGAGGATGAGTAGGAGTTCGCCAGGGAGTGCCCACTGGGCTGGGCAGAGAGCAAAGGTACTGAGACATTGACTGGAGTTTTAATCCTGACTCCTTCCTAACTTCCTAGGGCAAGTTACTTCATCTCTCTGAGCCTCAGTTTCCTCCTCTAAAAAGTGGGGGACAATCATAGTATCTCCCATGAGATCCGATGGAGGAGGAAATAGGATAAAGCTGGGGACAAAGCAGTGGACATGACAATATCCCTGCTATCCCGGAGTTTGAATCTTCTCATCTGTGAGGTGGGGATGATTGTGCCTCCTCTAATTGCCAGCAAGCTTAAGTGAATGCGTGCTCGGCTCAGCGCCACCTAGTGTTAGCTGTTCACCATTGTCGTTGCTATTGGTACGAAGTTCTGAAGATGATTGAGCGGTGTGGCCAGGGGGGCTGCAGGTGGGTAGGATGCCCGATATCCAAGTGCTAGCGCTGCATTCAGCGCCACGTGGCCATGGACAGCTCCTCCCTCCTGGCCGCCTGCACTCTGCACGTGTGACGGACAAGATGCCGCAGCTGCTGGCGGGATTGCTGGGGTTTGAACAGGAGGATCCTGGGACCCTAAGAGGAGCTGCCCTAGAGAGCGCTCAGAGAAGGGGGGTGGGGGGCGGAGCACGTGCTGTCCCTTGGGCTCTGAGGACCTGTGCCCGCCACACTGAGCCGGGCAGTCTATGGTCACACTCGGTGATGTTGACTGAGTCCGTCTCAGGCCAGAGACCCTGCATCCAAGTCAGCAGAGGCTGCGAGCTCCGGGACCCAAGAGGCCCCACGCAGTGGTTGGAGAGGGGTTATTGTCGGAGGCAGCGCTCAATGGACTTGGGGTGCGGCTGGCTCAGCCCTCGTTCTTGAGCTGGCTGGTCCCACATACCGTCCTCATTAAGCTAAATATTTCTGTTTTATCTTGTTTTTGAAAAAGGAAACATACATATCACTTGCTTATGAGAACGCATGTGTGGCAGTTAGTAAAGGCACCCAGGCAGCTCCTGCGCGGGACGCAGGGCCAGGCTCAGAGCACCTCCTTTCACCCTCCCAAGCCCATGTTACACCGAGAGCGCTGGTCTCAGAGAGGTCAGTGAGGGGCCCAGGGGCCCACGGCGGCTCTAGCCAGCCTCTTTACAACGTGGTTAACCGGCGGCCTCTCCTCCGGCTCTGCTGTCCCTTTAACGTCGCAGAACGTCCCTGGTACTGAGGTCCCGCATCGCGGTCTGCAGCGCGGGCTCGGGTCCGGGGAGATCAAGGTCACGGCGGCGCCCCTCCGCACCCCCGCCCGGCGGAAGGGCTGGCCTCTTGTAGCGGCCCCGCCCCCGCCCCGCCCAGCCGGTCCGCGCCTCCCGCAGCCCTAGCCCCGCGCCCTCGCCCCGCCGGCGCTTCCCGCAGCCCCGACTCCGCGCGGTGCAGGGTGGCCCTGCGGAGGCAGCCCCGAGCGGCCCTGCGGCGGGATGCGCGGCCGGGGCGGGGGCCGCGCCAGCTGGCCGGCGCCCGTGCGCTCGCTGCTGCGCGCCTTTGGGGCCCGGGACGCCGCCGCCGCCGCCCGAGGCCCGGAGCAAGGTAAGCGACACGGTGGGTGCCCGAGCCCTGCCCTTGGCCGCTGCTGGGTGGCTCAGATACCCGCTGCTGCGCCCCCAGCACCACTGGCTCGGACTCCCCTGCAGCTTGGGCGGGCGCCTCTGGCCCCAGACAAGGGCAGTGCACGCAGCAGTCCGGAGCGCTGGCCTTGGGGTCTGACCCCTCCTTGGCCAGCTGCGTGACTGGTGGGTGCTCAGGGCATTTGGCTTCTTTGTGCCTCAGTTTCCACATCTGTAAGAGGGGGGAGATCTTATACTTGAGTTGTGAGGCAGCAGCTGGGATCACATAAGCCCTGCTCGCCACCCAGTGAGAGTTCAAGCATGTTCTGTCCAGCGGGCCTCCAACTGTGCGGGGCAGGAGAGGCCAGAGCCCCTGCAGGCAGACACCTGGTCCTGGAGCGGGTCCAGGCGCAGTTAAAGGGACAGGATCTCAGGAGAGAGGCCGAGGAAGCTGGAAAATGGTGAGGGCCCACCTGGTCCAGGGAAGGGGAGCTGGGAGTGGGAGCGGCTGAGGCCCTGGGAGGAGGCCAGAGCAGCCCTGGGTATAACGTGAGCAGCAGGCTGAACCCTGGTGGGGCAGGAGCGTGAGGCGGTGTTTCCAGACTGGCCCCGGGAGAATGTCCTGGACCTGGGGCCACTTATTACAAACAGCCGGAGGCCCCACCAGGCTGCCCCTCAGCTTCCTGGAATCTGCATTTCTGACCAGCGCCCCAGGTGATTCCAGAACAGGTGGTCTGGAAGCTCTGGTTTCCATATTCCCTAGTTCTTATCAGTGGCTCCAACAGGGGTGATTCTGCCTGCCCCCATTTTTGTTTGTTTACAACTCCCCCAGTTACTATGGCATCTGGTGGGGAGGAGCCAGGGGTACAGCTGAGCATCCTGAGGTACCAGGACAGCCCCTCCCCAAGAGAAAAAGAAAAAGGACAAGAACCATCTAGGGTACAAGTCAGGGTGTGGAGTTGGGGAGATACAGGGAGTCACAGGAGGAGAAGGGGGGGTACTGGGGCTGTTGGGACCAGCAAGTGTCATTGAGAGCCTGCTGTGTGCCAGCTACTGGGTGGTGTCCCGAGGGTGAGCCGCCCATGGTGAAGCTCTGGGCACTTACTAATGGAGCACCCAGGCCCCCAGCACAGGATGGGTGGCCCTTCTGTGCCTCCACTAAGTGTGAGACCTTGTCCTCGGCTCTGGGGTCCAGCGGTGACCCCAGGACACACACGCTCTACTGGGCACGTAGCTCCCTCCCCAGCACCGGAGCACAGTGGGTGCACCAGGCTGCCCCACCAGGGTTCAGCCTGCTGCCACCAATTAGTGCCCTAGGGCTGCTCGGGCCTCCTCCCCAGGGACCTCGGCCCCCCACTCGCAGCTCCCCTGCAATGCTTGGGTCCTGCGTTTGCGCCAGCCCACTGGGGTTGGATTTTGAGAAAAGACGTTTCACATGCTGACCTTCAGCTGCTCACGGTGTATTCAGAGCCCTTGCAAGGGTGTGGTCTGCCTGTGGACATACAATTCCTGCTGCACAAGCTCCTTTCCATTGTTGGGAGTTTTTAAAATAGTTCTGTGGCTGCTGTCTAGGCCGTGAGGGTGGCAGGCTGAGCCACAGCTAACCCACTTTGGCCAAGTTGAGAAAGCTGGCCATTTAGGCTGTGGGTCATCAGATGTTTACTAATCATTGAAAAGGGGGCAGGCACTGACCTAGATGCCAGGATGAGGGGAGCAAGCAGGTTTGCTTCCGGGCCCCAGGAAGCTTTTCTTGGGGGGTAGGGAAAGGGGGACATGGGGGAAAGGCAGTAAAACGAAACCAAAGGCTCATTAGTGCAGGGACATGTGGGGAAGACTAGGCGAGTACAAGGCAGCATTGACTGAGGATGTGAGGTGCTTGGCCAGGGAAGGCTCTGCAAAGACGGGTGTTTAGCTACAGACTTGAGTGGGGAGAAGCGGGAGCCACGTGAGGATGGGGGTGAGAGCATCCCGGCTGGAGGAAGAGCAGGGGCAGAGGCCCTGAGATGGTAATTGGCTCCATGGAATTGGGGAGCAGAGAGGGTCATGAGGCCGCAGACCTGTGTGCATGGGGAGGTGGGTGGGTGCCCTGGACTCCAGGGTCAGCCATGGGCATTTCATACAGGCGGTCGAGGCCACTGGCAGGCTTTAGGCGGAGGACTTGCCTCTCCTGCTGTATGTGAGAGAGAGCTCATCTTGTGGTCCAGTGGCAGCGGGCTCAGTGGGCAGGGAGGAGCCTGCTGCTCTCAGGACAGAGAGGTCTAGGTGGCTGAGACAATAGGGCCTGCTGATGCCCCCAGGGCCTGAAAGCCAGGAAGCCACCTAGGTTTTGTGTCTAGGCACCTGGGGTGAAGGCTTGGCGAAGGAGGAGGGAGGCTGGTTGTGGGGGAGGGGTTGGAGGGAGGAGGATGTGCCTGTTTGGAGAGGCCTGTTGACATCCTGAGGTTGTGGAGTGGGCATGTCTGAGTCTGGAGCTGGGGGCAGTGGTTGGCCTGGAGCCCCCCTCGGAGGACCCAGGACCATGCTGTCCTCACCAGGAGTGGGGCTCAGTTTCTGTCTCTCGGTGTGGCGTCAGGCAAGACCCAAGTCCAAATACCAAATGTTGGTTTGGAGCCATCAGGGACCCAGGATAGAGCCCAGCTGTGTGCCCACAGCTCTGGGCATGCTAACGGCTGGACCGGCGGAGGTCCCCTGGCCCCTCTCCCCTGTGCCCACGAGGATTTGTCCAGCTGCCACCTGCAGCCTGGCTCCCAACTTGTGTGCAGCTTCCCAGAACTCTCTCTGGGCGGGTCCTGGTTCCCAGCCCTGGAGGGACAGTCATGGAGGGACGGTCATGGAGTGATGGTTGTGGAGGGACGGTCATGGAGGGACAGTCATGGAGGGACGGTCATGGAGGGACAGTCATGGAGGGACCGTGTGCTATTTCTGTGGCCAGTGCTGCTTTAATTTAGGAACAAATCAGCCAGCCATTCTTCCAGATTTCAACTTCTGATTGGAAGCTCTGACTCGTACTGGGATATTTCTGCACCAAATGAGTTTTTTTAATTTTAAATTTTTGGAAGGGAAAGGCGTGATCGATGATATCATGACACATGTCAGCTGATGCTCATTAAAAGTCGTGTCTTTGGGGCTGTCTGAGGCAGTTGGAAGTGGTGCTGTGTTCCCTGGCCAGCTCAGGGCTAGGCCAGGCTCCCCGAGGGCAGGGACTCTCCAGACCCATGTGGGCTCTGAACTGCGGGTTCTCCTGAAATCCTAATGACAACCAGCTGGACCAGCAGGCTTTTCCCGTGGCAAGTGACCAGACCTTTGGAAGCAAAAGGAGCATTTATCAGCTCAGGAAACTGGGTGTCCAAGGCCAGGCGGCCTCAGGGGCTCCAGCTAGTGTCCCCTTGTGTGTCCCGGTCTTGGCTGGGTCATGCTGCCCATCTTTGACCCCTTCACTGTGGCCTGGGAATGGGGGGAGCTGGACGGCTAAGGCCCAGCTCATGGGCCAGCTCACTGGCCCCACAGGCCTGAGATCCCCAAAGAAAACTAGGGAGTGCCGGCCAAGATGGAGAGAGAGCGCGGGGCATTGCCAGCACCAGCAGGGTTCCAGCTGCACCCTCACAGTGTGAGGCCCAGCCTGTGCTCATCTGACCTGCACCTCGCACCATGGGCTGGGGTCACCTACTGGCAAGTCCAGGCGGAGTAGAAGGCTGTGAGTCACTTGCCCAGGTGCCCGGGGCATTTTCTTGTCACTTGCCCCTCACCCAGGTGTATCTGCCCCAGCACCGTGAGGACTGCTGTCGCTGAAAAGCTTGGCTGATGAAGGTGGTGGCTCCATTTGTGTTTTAAGGGACGTGAGTGATCCTCAGGCGTGGGACCAGGCCTGGCCTACACTCGTAATATTCATCAGGTAATTCCTAATGTGTTCTATTCAGGCAACTGGTTTCTTTGTGGGGGGAAATAATGACCCAAAGTGTTTCCTGAATACTGTCTCCAAGTGAGGAGTGAAGACCCCAAACGAGGCCAACCTTTGGAACCGGCTCCCTCCTCTCCCCCTCCCCCCCTCCTCCTCCCCCTCTCCTCCTCCCCCCCGCCCCCCAGGTGACCATTAGAGTGCAGGGTGCCCACCAGACTCCTGGCACTGCGCTGGGTCTCAGGGGGCCGGTCAGCACTCTTTCCTGTAAGGATTTTAAAGAAATGGCATCTGAAAACAGGACGTCCTGTTCTGAAACGTATTGTTTCCATTCAGTGAGTCTTGGAGATTTATCTGGGTTAATAGAGCCTTCCTAATTGCTGTAGAGTATTCCACTGTTGTGTTAGCCTTTCTGAGGCTGATGGCCATGGGGATTGTCTCAGACCTGCTCCACGGGGGGTGGGCCTGCGTGAGCATCATGCACATACACACACACACACACACACACACACACACACACACACACACACACACGTTCGCCTCCTGGGGCCTCTGTACCACTCGCGCGCAGCTGTTCCCAGCAGCAGCGGCTGAGGGGCCCTTCCTCCAGGTACCTTGAGGGTTCAGTCTCACAGGGGCCCTCTTGCAGGAGAAAAGGGGAAATTCCTGGGACTAATTTGCATTCCCTTGGTTGCTCCAGAGGCTTTTTCTGATGCTCATTGACCTCTGGGATTTCACTCTTTCCTTTTGCCTGTGTTTCTGCCAGGTTGTTAGTCTCTTTCTGATTGGTCTTCAATAGCTGCTTATGTGTCTCTCACTCTGTCTGCTGCGATTTTGGGTCTCTCTGTGGCTTGCCTTTTGACTTGGTTTACAGTGTCTTTGGTTGTGAAGGTTTTTTGTTTTGTTTTTTAATATAACTGACATGTAACATGTGCTTCCGGGTGTGCAATACAATGACCTGATGTGTATGCTTATTGCGAAGGGACCACCACAGTAAGTCTAGCTAACATCCATCACTTCCGAGTCACAGCTGTTTTCCTTGTGGTGAGAACTTTTAAGATCTACTCTTTTAGCAACTTTCAAATATGCAAAACAGTGCCGCTAACCGTAGTCACTGTGCTGTGTGCTACACCCCCAGGTTTTTACTTTTGATGTAGTAAAATGTATCACGTTTTTTCTTTATCATTTTGTGTCTTTAATAAATCTTTTCTGGCCTCAACTTCAAAGTAGCACCTTCTCCCAGTCTGCCAGGGTGGCCTGGCTTTAGCTCTGGGCATCCATAACCCAAGGACCCCTGTGTCCACATCAGAAATGTCCAAACTAGAGAATTTTTGTGTGTTTATTTGAACCAAACTGATGACAATTGCAGGGAAGCAAAATCTCAACGGACTGAGAAAATGCTCTGGAGACTGGCAGTTTTGCAGCATATTTTATACATTAGCATCAAAGGGAGGAGATTTAAAGGGGTTGCACAACACCCCTGGGTGGCAAGTTAAGGAGGCGGGAGAGCAAAGCGGGGAACCTCTTAGGTCGGATGAAAAGCAAGAGGGAGAGACACATCTATTTTATGCTGAAGGGCTCAGGGCAGTTCACATCGCCGGTGCCCGGAGATGGTGCTTCCAAAACAGGAGAGCATGGGGCTCTGTGGCCCCTGTGCTGTGCCAGGGTGAGCCCCGAGTGCTCTGGAAAGGAAATCACCTTGACATCTCAAAGGTCTGTTATCTTAGATGCAGGAAGACAGAGCCAGGCTCACTTTGGGGAAAGACTGGCCTTGTCAGGGAAGCTGCAGGCCTGGGACAGACCCGCTCCGAGAGGAATGCGTGTGTTCAGACCATCTATCTATGGGGTGCTTCGGTTCTGAGTTCCTAGGGCCCACCCTGCTGACCTCCCCGGAGCTTGTCAGGTTTTGGGTATGGCCCTCTTGTCATAACACCTGAGTCCTGGGCAAACCAGGACGTTGGTAGTGAACATCCAACCATGTTTCCTGGAATGAGTGTACAGCTCTTTGCGTTACATCTCCTTTCACACCCACTCTAATCTACTTTCAGGACCATGTGAGAATGCACCGTTTTAATGGGAAATCTGGTGCACAGTTTATGCTGACACCGCTTGCCTTCCGGGGTCTGGAATCTGGGTATGTGCCAGGCAGCAGGTGTCTGTGGGGCCTGCCCAGGTGCACACCCTGGGTGCCAGGTCTCCGTGGCGCCTGCAGGAGACAGCACTCCTCATGTCCGCACAGCTGGCGCATCTGGTGCATCCTGGCGTCTCTTGCAACTCCACTGGGAAGAGATGAGGCCTCCCGCTCCCCCAGACTTCACCCCGTGCACCAGCCGCCCTTGTGTCTCTTCACTGTCATCAGTCACAGTGTGAGTATGACTGTGTCTGACCTGGGCATCCTTCCTGTGACCCCTGAACCGGAGGACTCGGGGACCCCTGCGCAACTCGTCTGCTTACTGGCCTATTAGTGATGCTGCAGATATGTGCACACATGTAGCCCAGGGCCTGGCACATAGTAGGTGCTTTGTAAGTCTCTCGGCCTTGCTGAGAGCATGAGCAGCAGGTCTGTGGTGGAGGCCCTTCCTCCTCCCCTCTCTGCCCCCACCCCCCTTGTGGAAACAGTAGAGCCACCCCCGGGCTCACAGGAGTGTCTTCCCTCTGGCCGCATCTGTTGCCACGCAGAGTCTCTGGCTTCTCCCCGAAGGTACGGCATTCAGCACCAGAACTCCAGATCCAGCTGCACTTGCCCTCTCGAATAGCAGGAGGCGGGCTCAGGAGGCGCCAGACGTCTCCTGGAAGCACATCACACTTCCATGCAGTTTGGAACGACTTGCACACGTGTGAACAGTGCGACTTGAGGTGGGTGCTGTGAGCTGCTGCAGCCTCTTCTCGGGCACTGACCCTGTGCCTTTGCTCCCGTGGGTGCCTGGCAGTCAGCGCACCCTCAGTCAGCACACCCGCCCGCTCGGCTCTCCATCTGTCAATGTTTGACTCCTCCTGCCACCAGGGTGGCCCTGGTGGGTGACAGGCGTGTGGATGGTGGGTTTCCCAGGGGGAAGCACTGAGAAGAGACCGTGCCCTCCATGAGGTCTCTACTGCATGTTAGGGACTGCCTGTCTGCACGCCTGTGTGTCCACGCAGCGGTCTGACCTGAGTGTTACCTGCCGTCCGTGACGAAGCCCCTGTAAGCACCGCCCCGCATGCACTCAGGTGGGAGGGTCCTGGCACAGTAGAGGTGGGCTGCAAACTTCAGTTTCTACTTTTATTTTAATGGCTTTGCTGTCTGATTTTCCTACAATCCACTAATATTCATAGTAAATTAACTCCATTTTTTTGCCTTTTGGTTAAACGTTTGGAAAATTAAAAAAAAAAGGAGGCAGTCCTCTTATTTGCAGATGGGAGTGATTTCAAATGTGGAGAGTAAAAGTACAGAAGATTTCACAGTTGTCATTTGCACTGGGTGTGTGTGAGAGTCACCTGTGGGGCCCTTGAGGAGCCACCAGAGGTCTCTCTGTGGGGACAGTGGTGGTCACAGGAGCCGGGTCTGGACACGGACGAGCCTGGCCTTGGGTCTGCTCCTTCCCCTGCTCAGCTGCACGTGAGGTGTGAGCCCATTGTGCAGATGAGAAAACGGAGGCACAGAGAGCTGGACTGACTTGTCCAAGGCCACACAGCTGGTGGGGCTGAATTTGACCCTGAGGTGAGCCTCGATTCTTAGTTGTTTTATTCTCCTGCCTCCCATAAAACTTAATTCCATTCTCTACCTTTTGTTCTGGAACGCAGTGACGTTCTTAGTGCCTAATTCAGGGATCCAACTGGATGCCCCCACTTTGGCTCCCCTGGGAGCTGTCTGCCTTGGGAATGAGGAGGCTGGCGGCAGAAAGCAGCCCGTCCTGACGGTGGGATGCCATGGCCCACCCATCTTCCCCTTCACTTTGAGGGTCATGTGATTCCACAGGGCCATCTGGTCTCCATAATGGCCTCCCCATCCTTGGCCAGCCCACTGGGGCAAAGCCTTCCCAGCAGGCCCGGGCAGTGTCTGGCCGAGTGACAAGGGGCAGGAGTCCTGGGGGATCAGAGTTCTGCTGGCCACACTGTGGGTGAGCGGACCAGCCAGGTCGGCCCCCAGCAAGCCGCTCGGTACAGATGGGGTAACATCACTGTAATGTGACCTCTTTGCATCAGCTGCGTGAGTTCATGGGGCTGGGACAGCTGAGTCCTGCTGTGAGGAATCCTGACATTAAAATGGAAACTTCCCTCAAACTTATAGAGTACATGAATCAGTTGGTAATTGTCTGAATTTTAACAGTAATTGTGTGCAGGAATTTTTCCTTTATTGCAGGTTAGCTGCAGGGTACCTTTGAATTAGGAGATGCTGAGTACAGTTGCAATATATCCAGGTTCCGTCCACTGCTCTGCATTCCCATTGCCCCCGCCCTGGGCCAGGCTGCCTCCCCCCCCCCGTCCCTCTTGAATACAGAACCCCATGTGCCCCCTTGTCTCCCAGCCCCTCCTTGCCACCCTCCACTGTATTCTACTCCCCAGGACCCAGAACCTTTCGAAAGAGAAGGTAAATCCACTCTCTCTCCTGGCTGGAGGCGCTGCTGGGTTTTCCATTCCTCCTAGGATAGCTCCACCTTGCGTCCCATGGTTCATGAGGCCCTTTGAGTTCTGGGGCCTGCACCCCACCCTCACCACATGCTGCTCTCCCTGTCTCAGCTCCTCAAAGTGCCCAGTGCCTGCTCACCCCAGGGCCTTTGCACATGCTGTTGTCTGACTACCAGTACTCCTTCTCCTGTGGAATGACTGGCATATACTCTGTGCTCAATGTACTAGTATACTCATTGAACAATGAGCCAGTGAATCAACGAATGAGTGAGTCAATCAATCCAACCCAAAGCAGGGCCTGAAGTTCTCCAGGACGTTTCTCTGGGATCAAGCCTGGTGGATACGTGTGGTCTTCAGGCCCGTGCCTTTCCTGACAAAGGCCAGCTTCTCAGCTTTGCTGAGAGTGAAGGTTCTGGCAGGAGCCGAAACCACCCTGCCATGAATCTCTGTACCTTCACTCCCTCCCGACAGCCCTCCAGGGCCCACTTCCCTAAAATCCTGGGGCTCCGTTTTATACCACAGCCTGAGTGAACATGGGTCCCCAAGTAGCCCTTGAAGAGAGCCAGGAGGGCCAGGGGTTCTGAATGCTGCCGTGTGAAATGCCAGGAATAATTTCTGTTGCACCCCAAGTCCCTGGACTAGTAACAGACATGAATGTTAATCTGGAATCCCTGGCACTGTTATAATATACAGAACAGAGTCTGGTGAAGGTGCCAGGATCTAACTGCCAAAATCATACTGCCCCAATGCAAAACCTCAGTGGATGTACCAGCTGCAAAGTGTACAGCGGTTTAAGGAATTGTGGGCCCCCAAAGAGACCGCAGCCTCTGTGAAAACATGGATGCAGCCGCCATTATTTATAGGTCTCAGCAAGTGGGCCCTGGGAGTTATCGCCGCAGCCCCAGGATTATGACTTACTTTGAAAGTACTACCTATAAACCGAGCCTATGGGTGTTCTGTGACTTATGGAGCAGGCATGATGCTGCAAACATGCAGGGCCCGCTGTGTCTGTGATGGGCCTGGTGGCATTGACCCCCCTCCAGGAGTCCGTAAGTCTGGCTCTGCTGTATCCCTTGGGAAAAGAGACGTCCCTTTAATATATAAATCCAATAAACATATTAAATGTCCGCATTGAATTGGGAGAAAGAGCTTGGGTGACACAGACCATTTTGAAACATGAATTATCTTCTTTAAAGAGGGCTCTGGCATGTGCAGCGCTGTCCACAGGGATTGCGTTGGCCCTTTTATTCAGTTGGAGCATTCGGAGCGTGGAAGGCTGCAGGACCTCCTGGTCATGAAGAGTGGAAGCATTGCCTGTGGGATGGCGATGGCCCCAGCATGGGCCCAGCCCTTTCCTCTCTCCTGGAGGCAACACGCCCTCAGTCCGGGACAGAGCTGCCCAAACCCTGCCGCCACTTTCATGCTAACTTGAGCCTGTGGAGGACGGAGGGAACGCTGGGGTGTCTGTGGCTACTGGGGGATCATTACATCATACTGCAATGTACCAACTCGCCCAGGAAGTAGGGAGTTCCAGTGATGTTCGAATACACAGATTTATGTCAATAAGAAGAAGCTGCTTGTAATATTTCTTAGTGTGGATATCCTACTAGCCAACCATTTGGAGTTAGGTTATTTTCACTTTATCTGCCTTATTCATACCCCCCTGTGTATTGGGATCTTATGCAGGTGAGATCCTTGGTAAGCTGCAAAAATGCAGTCATCCTTCAATGCCACCACTGCCGTCTCCTGCTCCTCCCCCTCCTCATCATCCAGTCAGTGACTTTTAGGGGGATCCAAAAAGGCATGAGGCTGCCGGATCTGCCACTTAGGATGTGTTTGATGCAATAGTATCCCGAGCTGCAGAGCAGAGGGCCTGACGGACCTGGGCGGACCTTGGCCCTGCTGCTGGGGCAAGAAAGGACTTTGCATCTGATATGCAGAACATGAATCTAAGTACCTGCCATGTGTGGTTAATTTTTAGCATTAGTCGTATTAATAATTACAAAGTTCTTAGAACAGTGTTTGATACGTGATGAGAGCTACATGTCAAGTAAATGAATACAAACCAACTCAGACTTAAGCTGTAGGATGTTTGCTTCTGTTACAGGAGATCTGCAAGGGCTCGTTCAGGTGTCTGTCCTCAGTTGCTGGCATTCCATCCTCACGAGTGTCACTGCAGTCACATGGTGCTGGCTATAGCTTCAGACCCCATGGGACACTCAAGGGCAGGAAGCATGCAGGCAGGTGGCCACGTTGGGCGCAGTTTCTCATGTGACCAGCAGAGGGCGCGGCTCACTCCCTTATCATCTACTCAGTGGGCGTGGCTTTGTCTTCACTCTTGTCTATCCCTTGACCTGGGATGGGTTTTGCCCTCTTGTCCCACTCACTTGGTTCCCTAAGAGCTTGAACAGCGATGCTGGCCTGAGCAGTTCATTTTGTTGTGTTTTTTTTTTTCAGTTTGCTGGTTTAAATCTGTTTCTGTTGACGGATGAGAAGCCACATGGCCTGTGGTCTGGGGGGCGGGGGCAGCCTCCTCTGTGCCTCTGAACCATTGGAGGTGACTTGGGCCCTGGGGACCCAGCCCTCACTGCTGCAGCAGGGGTGCCAGTGACAAGCCACCACCTTGTGCGTTCACTCATTCAGTTAGCAAATCCTTGTTTTCCAGGTGAAGAGGCCAGACAATCCCCCTGAGCATCCGACACCCAGTGCCAGGTCCTCAGCTCCAGCTCTCCCAGGGTCCTGGGAAAGAAAGAAGTCTCTAGCAGAACAACAGTCAGCATCGCTGTAACCCTCCAGGTCCTGCCATTGCAGCCTCACATCCACGGTCGCCTGGTGCAGAGCCCACCACGTGCCTCGGGTGCCCTTTAGTGTGTTTGGTAGGAGTGCGGCGGGCCTTCCGGAGCTGGAGCTGAAGCCCAGCAGGAGGTTCTGTGAGAGCCACCACCACGCGGCTCAGCACTTGTCCCTGGATGGTCGTCATGGAATGGCCAGGCAGGGGCGACCATGCTTGTTCCAAGATAAGGAATCAGAGGCCCAGAGAGGGGCCACCAGCCTGCAGCTGGTACCAGCGGGTCTGTGGGACCAGAGTTCATGCCCTTTCCATCATCCCCCCATGGGACAGAAAGTATCCATGACTCTAAGTGGGTGTGGCACCAGGACAGCAGGCTTATCAGCATCACGTCTAATGCCAGGTGTCCAAATGGGTCCTCCTCTTCTGCCCCATCCCGCCCCTTCTCTGACCCTCCTATTCCATTGTAAATATTAGACTTGAAGGTTACCTTGCTCCCCTCCCCCCATATCCAGGCAAACATAAAAAAGCAAAAGTGTGGGAGTCCCTTGGCTAATGTTTCAGGGCCCATCATGTTGTGGCAGGTGGCAGGGTTTTGTGGCTGAGTGAGGTTACAGTGGACGGGTGGCTTGACCACATTTATTTATCTATGTATTGGTTGATGGGCATTGGTTTCTATTTCGGGACCATTATGAAGCTGGGCTGGCCTGTAGGGTTTCCAATAGTGTGCTTCCCCATCAGGAGGGACAGTTGATGACATTCACAAAGACCTCTTGAGGGTCCTCCAGGCTGGGACCTCCTACAGAGAACTGTCTTCCACTAACTGTTCCCAGGCCCAGCGTCCTGGTCGCAATGAGTGACTTTTAGGGCCAAATTCACCAGGAGACTTTATTTTCTGTTGATCAGTAGGCATGGGGCCCCTATTTTTTTAATCTAAAACTTTTTATTACAGAACATTTCAAAACCCAAGAAAAATATAATAACCAGCCCCATCCCAAGCTGTAACAAATCACAGCACTTCATTGAAGTATATATTTTAAGAAATAAGCTTTGTTGCCTCTTGTCCTCTGCCTCCTCACTATCCTGGGCAAACCCGAGTCCTGGCCTTCTGTGCCTTCAGCCCCGCCCTGAGGTGGGCCAGGGAATGGGGACTGCACTAGACCACCTGAGTGACAGCAGTGATTTTAGGCGGAGCCCAGACAAGGCAACACAGAGCACTGGCTTCCATAGCAAAGCCCCCTGGAAACACGAAGGAGAACACGTCTGCGTGGTGCCTGGATGGCAGAACTCCCCGCCCACCCCGCTCACCATCCTTTCTAACAAGGCGGAGCACAGAGGGGACTACCCCAGTCTGCACCGTGTTCGTGGTCCTTCCAGGGGGCTGCATTTCTGTTGCTGATTTCTTTTAAAACACTTTTAAGTGCAAAGAGTTCTTTTAAAGGAAATTCCCAAGTCAGGGGCAGTGCAAGTGGAAGGAGGGAAGGCCAAGAGGGTGGTGAGTGAGGGCAGAGAGCAGGAGCCATGGTGCCTCTTCCTTCTCTCTTCCTCCTGCAGGTGCCCTGGGCTGCCCTCCCTGCCCAGGGCCCACCTCTGCACCTGCTGCTGGCTGGGCAGCCAGAAGCCTCCTCATGTGGCTGTGGAGGCTGGCAATGTGAGGTGGGGGTTCTGAGACTTGCCTGGGGGCCAGGTCTCAGCATGGCTGTGGAGCTCTGGGCTAGGGGCTACCCGAGGACCCACGGGGACAGACCCCAGGCGGACAGTATCCCTGCCCTGTCACGTCCTGGCTTGGACCTGGGCAGGTGACCTCAGCTCTCAGGTGGGGTCTACAGCCACTCACCTCCCAGGGTCCTGTGGGGGGAGTTTTATCTGGGGCTGAAGCACTTGGCCCGAGGCCAACCATCCAGCCTCTAATGTGGATAAAAGTGTGGAGGATATGCCCTGCTAGTTTCTCTGTCTCACTGTACTCATTGTCAACTGTCATTAAATGTTTTGAAGGCATCTCTTGGTGGGTCGCACCCTTCCCGGCTCCTCTCTCCTCCTGGAGCCCCCTGGGGTCTCTACATTTGTTCACTGGGGATCCCCATGCCTGGGTGGTGCCCAGTGGCAGGAGGCTCGGTGCACATTTTGGCTGACTGACTGACTGACTGACTGAATGAGCGCTTTCTCTGGGCGACTGCTGCAGAGCTCCATGCTTTGGACGGTGCCCACGTTACTTCCCCACATCGTGTCCTGTCTCGGGCCCTTGGTTGGGTTTCATCCGACACCAGGCTGCTCTCTCCAGGCCTTGCTCCTCTTCGGATGCTGGCCAGATAGGAAGGAGCCATTCCTGTCCCTGGGTCATTTGAGGGGCTGAAACAGGACCACTGCACACAGCTCAGTACACACCTCAACACACACCTCAGCACACACCTCAGCACACACCTCAGCACACACCTCAACACACAGCTCAGCACACACCTCAGCACACAGCTGGGCTGGCCCCACCTCGTGAAACAAGCATGTTGCCTGCACTCTCCCCACACCACCCCCTTGGAATGCCAGCCTTGCTCATCAGCACCTGGGAGGACGCCTCTGTAAGTGGCAGCCCTGGGTGTCACCCCCTTGCCTGTCCCACCCCTTCATCGAGGGCGCTGGGGAAGCCTCCCAGGAAGCACCGGTGCCCCCCTGCCTCTCCACGGGCTAGGGCCAGGGGCCTGGAGGATGAGGGTGTTCATTCAGTCAGCCAGTGAGTCAGTCAATGTTCAGAATGGGCCGTGGGGAGGGGTCGGGGTGGGCGGGGATGAAGCCGGGATGGGGCGCTTCCCCCTGGTGGAGCCTGGGCACCAGGAACCAATGGCCTTCAAATCCCAGGACACCAGCTGCCTGCGCTGCTGGGGAGATTGGCCCTGCCTCCAGGGGAGGCGCCCTCGGGGTCTCCTCCCTCCTGTGGGGGAGGGGAGGGAGAGGGACCTGGAAGCTCTCTGGGTTCTAGAGCCTCTGGGGGGTGGGGGGCGGTCCCTAACTCAGAATCCAGCCCCACCTCCCCAGGGCAGGGCTTGCAGTCCAGGTATTTGAGACCCCTCCCCAACACCTCGCTCATTCTCACTCCCCTCTCTTGTGACGTCATGCTCCTCTCGCGCGGCATGATGGGAGAATCCTAATGTTTTCCAACAGATGCTCCAAGAACAGCTTTCAGATTAAAGCAATTGCTATAGCAAAGATTCTTCATTTTTCCTTTTTCACTGGGGGGTGGGGTGGGGTGGGGTGGGGGGAGGAAGCGCCCTTAGAAATTCTGGACATCACCCCCGGCCCCAAGCACGCACTAAACACTGACAAGAAAAAGTTTTTATTTCCTGGTTCAACTTTTTTTTTTTCCTGGAATACAGACTGAAGAATGGGAATAAACACGAATAAATAACAGCGCGAGGCCGCGCGCAGGGATGCGCTTGGCTGCGGCCGCGAGGCTATTGTCTCGTGGCCCCAGCGCGGTCCTCCGGCTCCTTCCCTCTCCGGGGCCTTTTTCATTTTGCTTTTTAAAAAGACGCCCCCTCCGGCCCCCTCGGCAGTGACCTTGGCCGCCTCGGATGCTCTGATTCCACGCGGCTCCCTCCAACTTGCCCCTGCGCCCGGGCCATGGCTGCGTCCGAGGACGGGAGCAGCTGCCTCGGGTCTCGGGGCCGCTCGCAGAGTGACCCCAGCGTCCTCACTGACACCGCGGCCGCCTCCTCCGCCGACGCTGGGGAGAACCCAGGTAACGCGCGGGCGGGGCCGGGTGGATGGGGAGGCCTGGGCAGCGGTGAGGAGCGCACGTCCCGGGCACTGCTCCACGCCCCGCCTGCATTTGGGGAGCCCCTGCGGGACCGGGTGCCCAGGCTCCGCAAGTCGCATCCCCCTGTCACGCGGCTGGGGCGCCGCCGAGCCCTTTGTCCAGAAAGAAGAGGTTTCACAGGGAGAGCCCGGTGCTCCGTCGGCCTCCTCGCAGGCTGGTGGGGGCGTGGGCCCTCCCAGGGTCTTCCCTGCGTGGGTGCTGGCCTGGGAACGGCAGACCTGTGCCGACTCCGCCGCCCTGCACGGGCTCTGCCCCTCCCCCGCCCCAGCCCGGGTGGCCGGCGGCCCCGCCCTGGCAGGCCGGCTCCTGGGCCACGCGCAGGGGCTTCCTCAAGGCGCCCAGCTATAGAGTGGCCGGCGCACCTGGGCGCTGCCCACCTCCGGGACAGGTGTGCTCCCAGAGTGGCCAGCAGGAGATGAAGGGGCGCGTGCGCCACAACAGAGCCCGTTTCAGTAAATTACATGGACTTCGTCCACTCCCCACCCAGGGCAGCCTCGATTGTGTAGGTGATAAATCCGGTCACAAAGGCGGCTGTGTGTCTTGATTGATTACTTTCCAGAGAGGAAGAAAGGCCTAATAAAGCAGGAGGGGGGTGGGCTCTGCACGCCTGGTTGCCATGGAGACGCAGGAAGCAAAGTGATCATTAAAACCTTTCTCCACCAGAAGGCAATTTTCACTTCACAGGCAGAAGTCTGAGCTTCTGAAGCGCAGGCTCAAAAAAGAACCAGAACGGGTGCTCTGGATGCAGCACAGGACCGAGTTCCCCTCTCATACCAGTGCCATCCTTCCGAGATGCTATTTTGACAATAAGTTGTCCTGGCCTTCCCTTGAAGGGGTTTCTCTCTAAATGCACTGACCCCAGATGGGGACTCCATCGAGATACACGGTGGGCATCCAAGTCAAGCCCATCCCTGGGGCTGGGTGGGCCTGGCTCTGGGGGGCAGTCCCTCCCCTAGAGCAGAGGGGCTTTCCTGTCTGACTGCAAAGAAAGACCCATTAAAGGCAGCTCTGTGGGCACCAGAGCCCAATTTGAAATTTTAAACAATAAACCCATTCAAGGCTTGTGCAATTTCTTTGTTAGGACTATTGACGCTATATCATTCAGTCAAACTAAGGTACTGGCCAGAGGAAATCCCTGGCTTTTCTCTATCTGGGAGGCCAAGTTCATTCCCATGGAGTTTCAAGCAGAGGCTGCCACAGCAGACCCTGAAGCCTTAATTAACGCTTTGATTAGGAACCAAGGATTAAGCCCTCAGCGCTCTGAGTTGGGTTGGTGTTTCTCTGCAGCCAATGCAGAGCCACGATCATTCCAATTATGGAAGTTGGGTGGCTCATCACGAGAGAATCCTTCCCGGCTCCTTTTGTCTCTCTGGCAGCCAGAGGAAGCAAACTTGAAACGGAAAAGATGGAGGGTTTGGCTTTTTGACTGTCTGAGGGGATGCCTCTGTCGGTGGGAATGGAGGGCTCTCAGGTAGAGCCCGGCAGGTCCCTGGTGCCTGTCCACCAGGAGAGGCTGAAGGGGCTTGGGTGTCCTTGGCCAAATGCTGCCAGGGTAGGGAGAAACACCTGAGTTCATCTCTGGGTCGGTGGTGAACCTGGGACCAGCGAGCAGATCTAAGGTGTCAGTCATGGTCTGTGTAACTCTGTGAGTGGTGGGACCTTCCTAAACAGCAGCCAGCAATGAGGTTCTCAGGGACTGTGTTAAGTAGAGGGGTTCTGGCGGAAAGGAAGTCAGAATCTTCAAGTTGGAAGCAACCTGGATGCTTAAAGCAGGAAAGGTGGACGAGGGGAGCATTTTCTACGACCGCCTTGCCTGGTTGGCGTGGCATGTGCTTCACATCCCTTTGGGTGGGGACTCACTTTCTTCTGATGCACGGCATGCTTCTCTTTGCGCACCTAGTTCAAGGTTCTTTTTCAAATGGCTCGGAAGAGTCTGCTGCCCACCAGTCCCGAGGGGACCCTCTCCTGCTGTGTGTTACTGGGGCTTTCAGAAAGTCTGGTGTTTGGGGCCTATTATGGCACCACCCTGAGTCATTTTGTCACTAGGCTGAAAAGCCCCAGTCCCTCACCCTGCTCTCCCTGTGGGATCTCTTTACCTGTCCACCTGCTGCTCTAAAGGGCTACTCCTGAAAACTGAAGCCTGTGCGCCCGCTGTGGGCTTACCTGGCACCAAGTCAGGTCGCACCCTTCCATCTATGATTTTCTATTTTATAAACCAGCCCGCAGTGGCACTTATCTATGCCCCAGACGCATTTTAGTGCATCGATATCTCTTAGTAAAATCTTAGAACACTGTCAGGGTGAGCTGTGACACCCCTTTCTCTCTCCAGGGGTGAGAGAACTGCTCTGCACCTGTCACAGGTTAGAGCTACCTGTTCTGGGAAAAGGCATTTTATGAACCTCAGGCTCGAGTGCAGGCACGCGAGGCTCTTCAGCTGGAGAGCCTGCTCCCCTTTGAATGGCGGAGCTCGCACCACATGCCACTTCTCCACCTTCCTCTCTCGTTCAACAGCCACCTGTGGCCCAAGGAATGTACTTTTGCAGTTCAGCTATTAGATATTTGTATTGTGTTTAGTTTTACCCACAACAAGCAACAAGGTAGCGATTACCCAGGTGAGCTTCCTTGTGCTCACCTGTGAGTTTCCTCCAGGGCTGGTCCCAGCTGGTGGGATGTCTGGGTCACAGGGATCCACATGTTTTATTTCTGGCATCTTCCTGGAAAAGGTACCCATTGAAACTCCTTCCAGAATCTCAAAGGGCGCTTTCTCCAAAGCCTCACCAACACCTGAGATCATTGATCTGGTTTTTCTTGCACAAGGAGTGACAAATGCTGTCTCATTGTGGAAATTTGTGGCTCCTTGATTGCTGGTGAGCCGGAGCATCTCTTGTGGCCATATTATTATTAGTGCACTAAATCTCTCAGTGGCCGCAGACTGAGTGGCAGGCAGGAGAGATATCCCCAAGGGCCAACCCTTCACTCTACATCATTGCTCCATTAACGACTATCTGCATCTCTACAAGGCTCTCTCCGTAAGCCCTTCCTCTGTTCCCACACTGTAGGTCTTCTCCCCAAGGTAACATTTCACAAGGTAAGCAGCGTCTCCACACCCTCTGCTCCTTCAGAGGGGTTCCTGCTCACCAAGGGTATTGCTTCCTCTCCCCGCGTGTCCCCAGGCCCTGGGAAGGCTGCCTGTGCCTCCACAGCATGTGGCCTCCCCTGGCCGGGGTCCAGCACAGAGAGGGTGGTCTGTGACCCCCTTCTTGTCCAATCCCCTGCCATCTCCTCAGCCTCCTCCGTCTTGTCCCCTCACTGCCTGGCCCTGGCTTTGGTCCACTGCTCTCCCCTGCTCCCTGCCTAACTGGTGCCTTGCCCTCCACTGCCAGCTCCCTCTCTGGGCGTCTCCTTGGTTCCGGATGCCGGGACCAGGGACTGGGCCAGGGGTCACCTGAGACAAGGTTCAAAACATTTCCGTATGGCCTTCAATTTGCCTTTTTAAAGATTCTCCTCAGGAGGGACTGATGTACAAGCAGGTGGGGGAGCCTCATTCTTGGTCCAGGGCAGGGTCTTCACCTCAACACCGCTGAGGGGCATCCATGCATTTGGGGTGTCAGCAGCATCCGTGGCATCTATCCACTACGTGATGGTAGCACCCTAGCTCCTAGTTGTGACAACCAAGAATGTTATCAGACATTGCCAAGTGTCCCCTGGGGCTGACATGGATCATCATTGTCAAACCCGAGTGCATGTTAGAATCACCTGCGAGGCTTGGTGGCCATGCCCAGTGTTCCTGACTCAACTTGTCCGGGGCGAAGGTGGGGGCGGAGGGGAGTCTGATAATGTGCATTTCCAACAAGTCACCAGGTGATGCCGAAGGGGCTGGTCAGGTGACCACACGGAGCCCATAGCTATGGTCTTGGACTCTTCTGACAACTTCTGTGTCTGTGTGTCCGTGCGAGTCCCGCCTGACCTACCTGGCTTCTATTTTCCAGACTTTGGTGTCCTGCCTTCCCCTTCTCCTCCTGCAGGTCTTGGGCCCATGTCACCTCAGAAGGCCCTCCTGTCCACCTGATTGGATTCCAGCAGCTGCCCCGCTCCAGCCAGCCCTGACCCTGTCCCAGGTTCAGACTTGCCCATGGCGCTCATCCTGGCCTAGGGTTTTGGTCTCTCCCATTCTCTGTGGACTGTCCCCTCTCGGCCAAGAGCCCTGCCCAGACCTCACACGCAGGAGCCTTCAGTGAGCTTATGGGGAGCGAACGGGCACAAGCAGCAAGCAGACGCCAGGCTCTAGCTGACAGGTGTGGGGCTGGCCGGGCGCTGGGCCCTCCTGCCAGCTGGACCGGTCTCTGTGGACAAGCAGCTGAGTGACAAGCCATCCCCCTTCCTGCAGGGACAGTCCACCCCTGAGCTGGGGACACCCGCTCAGAGCACCGCTGTCCTCCCAGCCGCAGGCAGACATGGACACATGGCCACCCAGGGCAACTCCTGGTCCCACGCTGGTCCCTTCCTTGTCACACACTCCTCCTGGGGACAGAGTCGTGTTCCCAGTGGCTGTGTGTCCTGTGCTTGTCTCAGCCACCACCTTCTGCCCCCAGACACCTCCGCCCGGTCACAGGCCTCTCCTCTGCCCATTGCCCGCGGCATGGCGAGTTTTCCAGACATAAATCTAGTCGTGTCTCTCCTTGGTGCCAGCCCTGGAACAGCACCCAGCCTGGTGGGCGATGGGGGCAGACCCGAGGCCCCTGCAGGGGCTCTCCCAGTCTATTCCTCAGACCTTCCCTGGCCCGGAGTCCTGGGTTCTGGGGACCTGCCCTGGCACCTTACGGAGTGTCTGTGTGGCTTAGTTAGCAGTATACTATGCACTACTTACCTTGTCAGCTTCTTCGGGGTTATTAAAAATAGACGCTGGCCACTCTGAAAAATACGGAGTTTAAAAAACTTAGAGTGTTTTCTGATTGCGAAAGTTCTGCGCATTCGTTACAGAAAATGACTGGTTGCTTTTGAAATTTCTGTTCCTACCCCCTTGTCTCCTGACTGGCAGTGAGGAGGGACCACTTTGTCCCGGGGCCTCCCAGGGCCTGCATGGCTGTTTGGCCCGAGAAGGTGAGCTGCCCACCAGCTCCTAGCACCTTAGCGGATTTCCTCTTCTTGTCTCCCTTTGAACTGATCTCACTTTTTATTTGACAAACTAGCTCATTATTTGTCTCTCTCTCTCAGATAGTCTTGTCCAGTACAGTAGCCACTAGCTACCCGTGACAATTTAAATCTGCTAAATAAATGAAAATGAAAATTTTTCCTACCAGACCACATTTCAAGTGCTCAGTGGCCACATGGGGCAGGCGGCTGTCGTAATGGACACTGTAGACCTAGAATATTCTGTCTTCTTGGAGGCACGGTCACACTGGTCTGGACTGGGCCCCGAGCACCACAGTGGGCCAGACTGGGGGTGCAGTGACGAGGGCTTCGAGCTCCACTGTGGACTCCGCCGCCCTCACTCTCAGAATCTTGGGCTCTCAGGAGAGACACCGCACAGAGACCTCTGATCGCCGTGTATCCGTAACTCCGTCTTCTGAAGTCAGGAGGC
This sequence comes from Plecotus auritus, assembly GCF_963455305.1. Classification (NCBI taxonomy): domain Eukaryota; kingdom Metazoa; phylum Chordata; class Mammalia; order Chiroptera; family Vespertilionidae; genus Plecotus; species Plecotus auritus. The sequence continues at coordinate 95,594,670 of NC_137782.1, forward strand.
AGTGGACCCCAGGGCGGGGGAGGCACAGCAGGTGGCCCGCGGGTCTGTCACCATCCACCCCAGCTGGCTCTGTCAGGGCCAAGCCAGTCAGCCCCTCGGCACCATTTCCCCCACCTGTGAGATGCAGGTTCGTGCTCTGCCCGCTGGCCTGGGGCTGGTCAGGACTTGGGGACCCCGCCCCTCTGTGTCTCAGGGCAACACCAGCCACAGGGTCCGTGCCCAGGAGCTGGCGATGAGAGCAGCGGGAAGAACTGAGTTCTGGCTCTGATTCTGGTCCACGCGGAGGGCAGCAGCGGCTGCTGGGTGCATGCTGCCTCTATCAGTCTCTTCCTGCCCAGCCTTCGCGCTGACCCCTGTGCGCTCCCATCACGGCCATTTCCCAGGCCGCCTCTGCCCCCCAACTCCTCCCGGATGCTGCCCCACTCCAGGGGCCCCCACCTTCTCTGAGTTATTGATCCTGATCCTGTAATTATGGGCTAGCTCACTGCTGGGCTTACGATTTGAATGTGTTCTATTGTTTCACTCTTAACTCGTTGGCTTGGTGAGCACTTTTTGGAAAGGGCACCTTCTTGAAGGACTCGGTGAGCCTTTTTAACATGAGCCTGTGCAGCAGCCCCAGCGGCTGTGGCAGCAGCCGTGGGTGTGGGTGTGTGGAGGGTGGGTGCTCTGCGCCCACCGGCGACTCCACTGGGGTGGGTGGTAAGTGTCACAGCAACGGGCAAAAGGGAAAAGCTAGGGTATAACCGAGACGTGCTGGAGCATTTGAGACACACTGCTGTTGGATTTGAGAGCTGGGATCTACTCCACGAGCTAGGAACTGTTTAACGTGGGGTCCCCAATGTGGGGCCCAGGGGCTGGCATTCTCGCCAAAGGGGGGAAGCAGGTTGCGGGGCTGTTTGTGTCGAGCGGGTCATTGCTGTGCGGGAATGCGGGCTCAGGACGGCCAGATCATCCTATTTTCAGAGATATGCTGGAAATTCATACTTTTGTGTGAAATGGGATTTTAAATATTGGCAAGTTTGTCAGTTAGGAATTGTTCTGGCTTCATGGGGTAAAGAACCTATAGCACTGGCTAGAATAAGATAGGGGTTGTTTTTTAATCAGAAGTGTAAGACAGCCCACTGGCCTTGGTTTCAGGGTAAGGACGTGGCCACTCGCCGCCAGCTCCTGGGTACATGGCGGTTCTGCAGCTCCAGCAACAAATACAAGTTCCAGGCGGGAGAAGGGAGTGGTGGCAGGCCAAGGGGTATCTTCCTGCTGAGTCAGGACTTTGCTTTCCTGGAAGCCGACCCAGTGAACACACCTCCCTGCCCAGAAGGGCGTCCAGCGCCACTGTCAGCTCTGGGGTGTGGGAAGCGTGGGTTTGTTGTTGTTTCTGGGCTGTTTGTCTTAGGTATGTGCACGACTCCCCTGACAGGAGCGGGACAGAAGGCAGGGAGAATAAGAGTGGCTTCTGCCTCGTCAACGATAGTCCTTATTGTGTCAACTGAAACACAAGCAGAAGAGCTGGCCCCAACCTGACGCATCAGGCTGCATGTGCCGCTTGCGGGCTGCCCTGTGAGACCTCCCGTAGAAAGAATCTCAGGAAGGCCAAAGCGACTGTTATGCTCCATGGCATTTCTTTGCTAAGAAACTAAATGTTGTACTGAGATGTGTGATTCAAGCCTGAGCATTATGTCTGTCCAAATCTCATCTCATAACATTTATCAGGGAAACAAGCCTGGTAAGGTCACTGGCCCTCACCGAGCTGACCGTCTGGTAAATTAGCGATGGCTGGAGTGAAAAGGTGCTTGGGGCCATCATACTTCTTTTTATTCAATCTTCCTCTAAACTCTTAAGTTAGAGTCCCAGGACCAGAGGTCAGAGAGGCTGGGTAACCCGGCCATGGCACATACGTATGAAGAGGTGGTGTTGAATCCAGATGAGTTTGATGCCACGCCCACCCTGTCTGCCCCGCCTACTCTGTCTGCCGGGCCCACTCCACCCCCCAGCTTCTGCTGGCCTCATCATACATCTTGCTGGACGCCATGTGTCCTTTAGAGGGAAGGGTAAATGTGGTTCATCCCACTCCTGCTTCAAGCATCCATCCCACAGATGTATACATATCTGCAGTGGCATAAACTCTCAGACACAGCCGTGGTCTTCCATTTCCCAGCTCATTTAACTAGAATGGCCACTAGAACAAGATTTATTTATTAGCCCTAACCGGTTTGGCTCAGTGGATAGAGCGTCGGCCTGCGGACTCAAGGGTCCCAGGTTCGATTCTGGCCAAGGGCATGTACCTTGGTTGCAGGCACATACCCAGTGGGGAGTGTGCAGAAGGCAGCTGATCGATGTTTCTCTCTCATCGATGTTTCTGACTCTCTATCCTTCTCCCTTCCTCTCTGTAAAAAATCAATAAAATATATTTTTTTTAAAAAAGATTTATTTATTGGAAGTCAAGCCAGGTGACAGCAGAAAATCAGCAGGGTTGTCGAAGATCTCGTCTTTAATGGTCTGGGGCTGGTGTCTCTTTGTTAAAGCGGGTCACTTGGATGGGAACTTGGCCATGCCCCTTATCTCATGGTCATGATGACATAAACAGATGCCTTAGATTAGTTGGCAGCCAGGAGATGAATCTGCCAAGAACAGAGGGTGAGCGCTGTGCTGGCAAATACATTTGTTGCACATTGTTATTGGCTCTTTACATGTGACACTGTTAAAGTCAGCCCTGGTCTCCATACTACTGATTAGTTATACTTTTAGTACTTTATACATGCTGTTGCCTACTTCTTGGAAGTTTGTGTCCACAGGCAGACAAAATGTTTTCCTTGTCACCATCAGCTCAGGGGATTTAAATCAAGTCAGGGAACTGTGCCAACAGTGACCTTTCCCCTCCCTGTGGCAGGAAGGCATCATCTCAGGCAGCATCCACTTTGGGGCAGCTGTATCTACAGCCCAATGAGCCAGGCTGCTGCTGGCCTCGGCGCATGTGTCAGCCGGTGCTCGTGTGCAATGCTCTGGAGTACGCCCAGCGTCGGGCTGCCTCCGCACCCGGGGCTCCGGGCCGGGACCCCTGGTGCTTTATTTTCCTGTTTATCCTCATGTATGACTGGGGACACATGCCAATGAAGATGGGCTTAGAGTATTAATAAAGGAGTGGTAGTCATACACTGAAGTGTGAAAGGATAGGGATGTGGCAAAGTCACAGAGGTGGTGCAGGTCTCAGCGAAGTGAAGGTGCTGGTGTATGCGGCTGGCACAGTCTTCGTTCCTGTTTGTTTATCTGCCCACATGGTAAGCATCGCTGTGTGCGGCGAACATGGTGCGGGGCTGATGTAAATGCTCCCACTCATCCTGGATGCTCGCAGTCTGGATAGGGACATACCATGTGGACAAGTAAAAGGACAGGGCACATCTGTAGTAAGTGTCAGATGCTCACACGTGTCCACTTCTGTGTTGTGTCCAGTTTGTTGTCTACCAGGCATGTCGGTCGCTGCAAAGGCACCTCCAGACCTTAGGGGTCTGTGGCGCTGAGTGACCCTCCTGGTGTCAGCAGGTTGATGGTGTTGCCGATATGGCTGAGATCCAGGCTGGGCTCAGCAAAGTGGCTCATCTCCACATGCCCCTCTCCTCCTGGCCCCAGCAATGTCACCTCGTGGCAGTGGTGGAAATGCACAGGACCTCTGAGGGCTGGGGCCTGTTCTGCCTAGTTTTACTAGAATGGTACATGGGCCAGGTCAAGGGAGCATAGGCTCCTCCCCTCTGGGAAGAGCAGGCAAGTGCACACAGATTCGGGTGGGGGAGAGGGCCTGGGGCCATGGGCTCCTGCACAGCAGGCCTATTGCCCTGGTAGACGAAGGCCTCCCAGGGCTAAGGCTCAGTCAGGTCCATATCAGAACCTCCTCCTGCCTCTAACATGGGTGAGTCTTGACATTGGGAGGCCAACAGGCAAGGTCTTGAGGGCAGCGGGCAGGTGCATGGATGCTTTGTGTCCGACACTTGGGTCTGTGTGACTTTGACGGACCCCCCTGCCATCTCTGAGCCTGGGCTTCCCAGCTGTAAAGTGAGGCTTGGAACAGCACCTTAAGTCCTGCACCCCCCAACAACAGCAATGGCAGAGCCTGGTGACTCCAGGGGAGCCTGCCACCCTCTGTGGGAAATTCCAGGAGCAAATGAGCAGCCAGAGGGCAGGAGCTCAGAGCGAGACTTATTAGAAATAGCCTCTGCTAAAAATAAGCCTAGAAATTTGTTAATAATTGGTCTCTGTGCCGTTTTTAAATTAACTAGTAACAGTTTATTCCAGGAGGAGATTAGCACAGAGCAGCTGTTCTCTCGAAGGAACAGCTGCTCTATCACTTGTCTTGAATTTCTTCGTCTCTGGTTCTGACGTGGGAAGGCGGACATAGCCTCTTGCTTGAACTCTTCATCCAGGAGGCTGTGGGGTCATTTCTCCCATTAGCACCTGGGGGCCCAGTTAACATTTCTGGGGTGACGTCCCAGGAGCCAGCGCAAGTTGGAGGGGGGGGGTGTTAATTGATGTATGCCCTGAAAGGAGTATAGAGCCTGGATGGGAGAAAAGAAGTCACACCAAAGACGGATGACATACGCCCTGGTTGGTGTTGCTCAGTGGTTAGAGTGTTGGCTCAGGTTCAATTCCCAGTCAAGGGCGCGTACCTGGGTAGCAGTTCTCGCCCTGGCACTAGTCAGGGCATGTGTAGGAGGTAACCGATCAACGTCTCTCTCACATTGATGTTTCTCTCCCTCCCTCCCTTCCACTGTCTCTCAATGGACAAAATATCCTAGGGTTAAGGTTAATAGAAGGAAGGAAGGAAAAAAGGAAGGAAGGAAGGAAGGAAAGAAGGAAGGAAGGAAGGAAGGAAAGAAGGAAGGAAGGAAGATGACATACATTTAGCGTGTAGGAAGTGTTAGAAAGAAGGCGAGCCCCAAAACCAGGGGTCCTGGTAGGACACAAAGGCTACTCGGGAGCCAGACAGCAAGGCAATAACTTTATTCCTGCAGGACGGTATGCAGCCAACAACTGTATGTAAGCACACTGAGTCTGTATGTAAGCACACTGAGCTGGGCAGTCTGCTAGGGTTTTATCCCTGACACACAACGTCTGTCCCTCGCTCTTGGTTGGTTAGAGTTTAGCTTCACATTCTTGCATGATTGGCTAATTCAAAGGACAGGGAGGGGTTGGCATTTGTGAAGTCAAAATGGTGGCTGCCAAGTCATGCGAATCAAAGTGGCAGCGCTTAAGCTAAGAAACTTCCTTCTTTGACAGAAAAGAGTATTTGTTTATTCTCACAATTCTCACAGCCCCCCTTTTCTTATTTAACTCTTTTCTTCAAACTCGGCTAACATTTGTTCACTTTCATGCTCTGCAGTGTCTAGGAGAAGGAGATTACTTTGTTGGTTGGATACTGGGGTCTGTTTGGCCAATGCAGTTTCAATTAATCTTTGGATAATGCCCCTCATACACAGATAATACAACATCCCATCACTGTAACGCCTAACCCAATTATCAAAGATGTGAATATAGATGCCATCATCCCCTTCTGTTTTCAGAACTACCACTCTAGTGAATCCAAGAAAGGATCCTCAATCCCAGGTTCCAGCTCACTCATCAGCTAAAGCTGCCACTCCCTAGGGCAGCCGTGGGCAAACTACGGCCTGCGGGCCGGATCCGGCCCGTTCGGCTGTTCTATCCGGCCCGCAGAGCCGAAAGAGCGGAGGGTTCTCTTGCTCTCCCCTCCGCTCCTTCACCAGCAGCAGTGTTAACATGGCAACATCGGGAAACATGGCCACAGCTCCTTCTGAGTGGGCGGATTTATATCCGCCCATTCAGTAGAAGGAACAACCTCTCAATCTTCCAGAGGCTCCTTGTAATGCCCGTGGACGCGTCCCCCGACATCACCCTGGGAATGCGTAGACACCTTATCGTGGTGATGTAGGGAGACACGCCCCTGGAGAGCACAGTATCAGAGCATTAGCTAAAAAGGAGACCAACAACACTGTTCCCACTGAAGTTGATGTTTTAAAGACCAAAAACCTTTCAACCCAGTCTACATTGCCATCTACATCTACATCCCGGGCATAATTTGGAAGTTGCACTAAAGAAAATGTTTAATTTACTGTTTACACATTTTGTTCTTTTCTATTTGTTTTAGTTTTAAATTATTTTATTATATTTAAGTTTAATTTGAAAGGCTTTTGTACCTTTCCTTTGTTAGGCAATTTTATTTTGCCTTTGCCATCTTCAATATAAGGTATGTTATTGTGCTATGATTCCTCCATTTTTTGAAGTTTCAAATGATAATAATTAGTGTTTACATTCTTCTTGTTAAAATGTTTGAAATGAATAAAACTATTGAAATAAAAAAAAAAGACCATACCCTTTTATGTAATGATGCTTACTTTGAATTTATATTAGTTCACACAAACACTCCATCCATGCTTTTGTTCCGGCCCTCTGGTCCAGTTTAAGAACCCATTGTGGCCCTCGAGTCAAAAAGTTTGCCCACCCCTGCCCTAGGGCCTTAGCGATGGTCCATCTGGCTGTGTTGTTGGGGATGAATGTACAACACTGGCCCCCATCATTACACAAACTCCTCCTTTCCTGCCAGAATCTTATCCAAAGCCACCCTATTCTCCAAGGTCACCCTGCTGCTGGCATCTAGCTGTTCAGCTATCCCTTTAGCTGCATCTCGAGCCTAGTTAACAAGACTTTGATGGTTCTAGTAAATATAACTAATCCAGCACAGGACAGATTCAAATTCTGCAGCAATCTGATTTCTAGCCTTAAACTCCTCGGCACTCCTCCTGAACCCCAATGGGATCTGTGTGTATATGAGGATCAAAGGGGCCCCCTGGACTCTCTCCTCTTCCTAGTCTGTCTGTTGAAAAAGGTTTACAATGTGCCAAAGGGAAAGGGATAGCCAATTGTATCAGAGCTCAAAGTCCACTCCATTCGCTAGGCAAGGCCACAAGTCAGGGTCCCCCATGACACCACCAGACACCAGCACGGGGTACTGACAGTGCAGCATGATGGGCTTCTGAGGATACTTGGCCATTTACGCATCCGGATACATTTCTCATAAACTCCGAGCACTGTTCCCCTCCTTGAGAGGCAGGAGGTATAGTTTACGTCGGAGGATGGGTCGGATTGTTGTCCTAGCTCTTTACCTCTGTTGGATGGGAGCAACAGGACGAGAGTCTTACAGGAAGCGTTTCCCCAGGCGGTTTCCTCCTGGTACAAGGCAAGCACACATTCCATCCCGGTACTGTCTGAGGTCCATCCGAATGGGAATGGGACCACTTGGGCCTCTAGCTTTCCTGCCACACAAGTGTAACAGTCGCTTTTATTTAGGACGTGTACAGAATATTTAATCCATTCCACCTAGGCATTCATTTCCTTATAACCTACTTCTATTTGCAAAGTTTGTCTTAGATTCTCGATTTTAATTAGGGTCACCTTTGTAGGGTCATTCTGTGGTAGGAAGGGATTTCCCCGGCTTAGGGGTAGAGGTAGCAATGGTGGTGGCAATGGCGATGTTCTTGGGTGAGACTACCATCTCAATGCGAGCCTCCCTCAGGGATTTCGTCCTGTGACGTCTGCCCCTAGCTCATATACTCGAGTGGCTACCTCAGGCGACTGGGGCGGGCCAGCCGGATCAGTGATAGGTAGGAGTATATGGTTGCACTCTCATTTTTGCAGCTGTCCAATGGGATACCTTTGGATAATTGTATTTGGCCTTAAGAGATGCCCATGAGTCTCTCATGGTCCACCCCCGGTATTTAGTCGTCCACCTCATGTCATTCCAGCTGGGGCAGGGCCCGGTCTGGTTCAGGACAGAGATGCTTGCCCTCTGCCGAGAGTTGTTTTGACTTTCTAAATTCCCACAGGGTAAGTAAGACCTGACAGATGACAAACCTGATAGTTTGAGGTGATGGGGTTCTGGTTATAGTTATTACTAATCTAACTGGTTGATTAAAGCTCATAACTGGGTCACAAAGCACCCAAGCCAAAGTAATCTGACCCAGCCCATGATAACTGTTAAGACAGTTTACGGCTTCTTTAGCATTAATTTCAAGGGGTTATGTCCAGGTATGGCTGTTCAAGTTGAGGTATCCCCACCTGGAGAGGCTGGTGGTACCCCCTTAACCCACATGTGATGGGTCCAACCTCATTCTGCAGTCCAAACAGTGGTTTCTGTGGTGAGCAAGACAAGGTAAGGTCCTTCCCAGGAGGGTTTTCCTTCAAGGTCTTGATGAGAACCTAGTCTCCCAGTCAATGGAGATGAGCTGAAAACTCAAGAGGTCTTTGAGCTAGGAGGCCTTCCATCCTGAGAGAGATCAAAGTAGAAGAGACACCCAGTACATAGTTCTTTTTTTAAAAAATATATTTTATTGATTTTTTACAGAGAGGAAGGGAGAGGGACAGAGAGTTAGAAACATCGATCAGCTGCCTCCTGCACACTCCCCACTGGGTATGCACCCACAACCAAGGTACATGCCCTTGACCGGAATAGAACCTGGGACCCCCCGGCCTGCAGGCCAACACTCTATCCACTGAGCCAAACCAGTCAGGGCAGTACATAGTTCTTAAGAAGTTGACCTTTAGTTTCCATTGTAGGAAGATCTTGAGGCCTTCCTAAGTATGGAAGGCCATATAGCATCTCATAAGGGGATAGCCCTATATCCTTCCTTGGGGCTGTTCTAATCCTGGGAAGTGCAATAGGGAGACATTTAGTCCAAGGAAGCTTGGTTTCCAGTATCAATTTGGTAATCTATCTCTTTAAAGTTTGGTTCATTCTTTCTGTCTCTCCAGAGGAACGTGGGTGCCAGTGGGTATGATACTCCCATCTTATACCCAGCCCTTCCATAACATCCTTAATAATGGTGGCAGTAAAATGGCTCCTGTCATCAGAATCTATGTTTTCAACAAGACCAAATCTGGGGATAATGTGTTCTAAAATCATGTTGGTTACATTTATGGCCATAGTACTAGGAAGTGGAATAGCTTCAACCCAATTTGTTAAGTGATCTATCACCAGTGGGTATTTCTGTCTTCCTACTTTGGGCATCCTATATAATAAAAGCCCAGTGACCAAACGGTGGAACAACCAGAACGACCAGTCGACCAGTTGCTATGATGCGCACTGACCACCAGGGGGCAGGAGCTGTCCCCTGGTGGTCAGTGTGCTCTCACAGTGGGAGCAGCTGCTCAGAGGGTGGGTCCACAGCTGCTCGGTTGACTGGGATGAGTGGCGCTCCCACAGCAGGCTGATCCACACAGACCACACCCCCACCAGTGCACAAATCCTGTGCACTGGGCCTCTAGTTTCTGGATAATCCACCTGGATGCTCTGGGACGGCTAAGTCAGAGGCCTTCCCTTGGGGGTTGCTTCATCAGGCTGGGTATTAACCTTCCTGCAAGCAATGCAGCCCTCTTGGACCCGTTTGCCACTGTCCTTAGAATGACATCACACATAGCTTGTGGTACCTTGGTGAAGGAGGGCCATAAGCTCTCTCATAATGGGTTTTGTAATCATTTCCCTCCCATCAGGCAATTTCCACTTTCCTTCCTTATCCTTCACAGCTCCCCCCTGTATGGACTTCCTTTTCCTCCAGGATAAACTTTGGAATAGCCTCAAGTGGAGGCAGGATTGGGACCAGAGTAAATGTAGGAGTTTCAGATTGTTGTGCTGCCTCTTTAGTGGCCTCATCTGCCAACCTGTTTCCCCAGGCTTCCAGGGTACCCCCTTTTACGTGGGCAATAGCATTTTCTTCTGGCATCACCAGATCGTCCAATACCTGAGTTATTAACTCCTTATGAACAACATCTCTCCCCTTGCTGTTGATTAACCCTCTCTCCATCCAGATTTTTCCAAAGGTACATACCACTCCAAAAGCATACTTAGAGTCTGTATAAATCATTCCTTCCTTTCCTGTTAGCATTTTTAGGGCCTGATTGAGAGCATAGAGTTCATAGGTTTGAGCTGACCAATTGTTTTATAACCTTCCTGCTTCTAGGATGCTTGAACTTCCATTGTGTCTTTTGCCTTGTATTACTCTAGAAGACCCATCAACAAGCAGTTTAGGACCTGTATGAAACAGGGTAGTCTTGTCAATCCAGCCTGACCTTAGATTGGTACTCTGTTAAACCAAGATAAGCATGGGCCCATGGCTCTGAGGTTTCTCCACCTAATAGGAAACTTGCAGGGTTCACACAGTTGTCTGTGGTAAGAATCAAATCATCTCTTTCTGATAGGATTGCTTCATATGTCAAAATCCTGGAATCTGTCAACCATGTTCCTACCTTCTGGTTAAGGATGGTCCGGACCTGAGGAGGGTGCTCACGATGAGGGCCCCTCCGAAAGTTCACTTTCTACTCTCTTCAGTTAGAATGGCTATTGCTGCGACCGATTGAATGCATGCTGGCCATCCCCTAGACACAGGGTCCAGCAGTTTGCATATAAAGGCCACTGATTGTCTCTGTCCCCCATGCTCCTGAGTTAAAACTCCAAGAGCGGTCCCCTGATCCACAGTGACAAATACACGAAAGGGCTTTTCTAGGGAGGGCAGAGACAAACAGAGGTCGTAATAAGAGTTTTCTCTAGGATATCCACCTGCCTGATGCCCTCAGGATCCCAAAGAAGGGGGTAAGGTCCTTCATCCAGGAGTTTGGAATATAATCTTTTGTTTTAAGAGCATATAGTCTGCAATACCTGACTAGTCCCAAGAATTTTCCAAGATCCCGCTTTGTTCTAGGCAGAGGCATGTTTATTATTCCTGAAACTTTTTCACGGTTTAGCTTCCTTTTCCCTTCATTAATCAGGTGACCCAGGTACTTAACATCCCTCTCCACACATTGTAATTTCATTCTGGAGAGTCTTAATCCTTCTTGTCCCAGGAAAGTTAGGAGACCTATAGTTGCTTCGGTGAGTTGGTCCTTTCTGACCCCGGAGATCAATAGATCATCCACATATTGGAGAAGTCCTAAAATGGTGGTGGTTCAAATTCGCTAATATTTGTTCTAAAATTTGCCCAAACAAAATTGGGAGATTCTGTAAATTCTTGGGGAAGGACCATCCCCCTGCACTGCTGTTTTCGACCTGTCGTGGGGTCTTCCCATTTGAAGGTAAACACTTCTCTGCTCTCCTCAACCAGGGACAGGCCCAAAAGGCATCTTTTAAGTCTACTGCACTGAACCGTTTATGGTCATAAGGAGTTGTACTAAGCAGAGGGTAGGGATTTGGAACAACCGGATGTCTATTTTGGATAGTTTGGTTGACCGCCCTTAAGTCTTGCACCAGCCCGTAAGAGCCGTCTGGTTTCTTAACTGGCAAGACGGGAGTATTATAGGGTGACATGCAGCGTTCAAGTAACCCATCCTTAACCAATTCCTCTGTAACCAGCTGTAAACCTTGTTTGCCTTCTAGAGGAATGGGGTATTGTTTTTGCCTGACGGTTTCGCCCTTATTCTTAAGTTCAGTATGGATGGGCGGGATTTTAAGACTCCTCTGTTGCCCTTTTTAACCCAAACCTCTGGTTGAATTAGATGCTCTTCCTCCTCGGAAAGGAGGTTTAAAGTAACTAGTATCCATTTCTGATTAACTTCCAAGCCAATCCCCAGCTTTATCATGAGGTCTCACCCTAATAGGTCAGCCTCGGGCACAAAGAGGAAGGCAATGCCAGCATATTCATCCTTATACTTTATAGGTGTTTTGTCACAGATAGGAACTTCAAATCCTCCCCCTTTACCCCTGAGACCAATACTTTTGACTCTGATAAATGTTACCCTTTAGGAATATGGGTCAGGGAAGAGCGACAGCACCCGAGTCTATAGGAAGGCTACTGCCCCCCTGGCGGGCCCCACCTCCACATCCCTCAGGGGCTCCTGGTGGGACCCGAGTAGTAAGAGCCCCTGACTTCCCTAGTCCTGGTCAGAAGTCATGAGCAAGATTACCTTACTCTCCCTCCCCAGCCAGGACTCTCTCTTTGGAAATGCCCGCTCTTCCCCACGCGGAGCACCTATGACTTCCTCTGTCCCTGCCCACTCCTACCAGGTGAGGACCACCTGAGGGCTGTGAAGGGGCTGGGCGAGTGCAGACAAAGGGTCCAAGGGCAGTGCTACTTGAGTTGAGAGCCCAAGTAGGAAGGGAAAGGCGTGCTGGGCAGAGGGAATAGCCCGTGCAGAGGCCAGGAGGGGAAGGCAGCGTGGGGAGTGCAGGGGGCTTCGGAAAGCCAATAGCTGGTCTTTGGGCTTAGCGGCCGGCCCACCAAGGGCCCAGGGCTGGACCAGATTTTAAAGAGTGTTCAACCCAGGCATTTGGAGCCAGGTGTGCTCCTTGTAACCCTCATGGGAGCTTAAACATGAAATCCATCCGAACTCTGTCCGTGGGATTCGTGCTTGGGGCTGGGGATTGGGGTCCCAGGAAAGTTAGGAGACCTATAGTGTTAGCTCCGCACCCAGAGCTAACACGTGGAGGGGGTGGTCTGGCTGCAGCGTACAGATTGGACTGTCCCCGGCAAGGCAGGGGTGGAGGGTCATGTCCTCCCTAGTGGTGGCTGGGAGCACCTGCCTGCAGCAGACGTCATGATGTCTGCATCGCACTCCCTGGGACCGCCCTGCCTGTCCTCAGTGGTTCTGAGTCCTCTGCAGGCTGGGTGACAGGGGTGGGACGTGTGGGCGTGGCTCAGCCTGGCACACAAGAGCTGCGCCTGCATTTTCGGGAATGGTTCGAGCTGGTGGGCATCGTGTTGGAAGGGTCTCCCCCCGCCCCAGCTGTGCCTTCCTGTTTAAGAAATAGGTACTGTTTTCTTCCTGTCTTCCTTCCTTCCTTCCTTCCTTCCTTCCTTCCTTCCTTCCTTCCTTTCTTCTTCCTTTACTCTCTCTCTTTCCTTTTTATTTTTTCTTTATCTATCTACCTACCTACCGATCTGTCTATCATATATTTATCTATATCTATCTACCTACTATATCTACATATTTTTCTATATCTGTCCATTTATCTACTATCTCTATCTGTCTATCTATCTATCTATCTATCTATCTATCTATCTATCTATCTATCTATCTGTCATGTATCCATCCATCCACCACTTGCCTTCCTCCATCCTTCTTTAGTCTTCCTGCCCAGTTAGTCTTGTCCCTGCTTCAGTGCCCCAGGTGACAGGTGAGTTCCTCCCCTTAAGAATCTGCTTGGAAGTTTCCAGTTCCAGTGTGGTCCGGGAGTGTGCTTCCCTCGCTTCCTGCCCAGGGTGTGTTTAGTGTTTACACTCCCACTTGCCCTTGGAGGCACTGGGGCGAGGGGCCCTGTTCCCTGGCAGGCCCGCCCCGCTGCTAGAGCACAGAACGGGGCCAGTCAGCGGCATCTCCACTGCAGCCTCCCTCCTGGGCTCAGGGCAAAGGCGGCTTTGTGCTCCCGGGACAAGGCCCGCCATTGAGGCAGGCCAGGAGACACTGGGAGAGGGAACGAGGGCTGGAAACTAAGATGAGGTGTCACAGAGGAGCCCTGCACCGGGTCTGCAGTCTCCGGTCTCTGCAGGAGCTTTGTGCGGCTGCCAGGAGGCTCCGGGCTGGACCCCTCTCCCTCGGGGAGAAAGCAGCCCTGCTCCTCCCAGGCTCTGTGACTGGCCACACGCACGGAAGGATGGAGGTGCAGGTGTGGTTGTAGAAAGAGCAGTACCGGCCTGGCCTCCGTGCTGGGGAGAAGAGTCCTCAGGGAAGCGTCGTCTCCAGCTAACATTCCGGGCCACGTGCCCATGCTCCGGGCCCTCGAGTGGCACCATGAGCAAGAATAGGTCTAGGCTAAGGAGGTCCAGCGCTTCTCAAACCTCTCTGTATGCAGGACCCCTGGGCGTCAGATTGGAATGTGGTTCTGACTCATTGGGCCTGGGCTGGGGCCTGAGACTCTGCATTTCCAATGAGCATCCAGGGAATGCAGCTGCTGGATTCCCCCCGCCCCCCACCCCACCGCCACACCCCCACATCAGCTCACTGCCATCCCCTCTCCAGTACCGGGACCAGAGTCCTTGCAGGGCAGTGGAGGGCGGAGAGGGGAGGGAATGCTTATCTTGGCCCCTTTGTTAAAGGCGATTCAACCAAGAAAGGAAGGTGAGCACGGGTGGCCAACTTTTAAATTTGGGTCAAATAAGGATGCTTAAAAACAAAAGGCTGATGAAAAAAACAAAAGACACATCTAACTATTATTTCCTAAAAGAAATGGAATTTTAGTCCAAAGAATCAGGGAGCCTGCCCCCTCAGAGGCCAGCTTCTCCCGGGTGCAGAGCTGGACCCCCCGCGGTGCTGCCCATTGTGGGGCCTCTGGATGTCACCGTGGCTGGCCTGGAGCCATGGCTGCACATGGGGCTGTGGCTGTAAGATTGGGACGCCACATCCTCAGAGGTGTCCTCATGTTCCCGGAAGCCACATGCAGCATCCTGTGGCCACTCTTCCTTTCCTGGGGGGAGCAGCCTGGGCTGTGAGACAAGGAGGCAGTGGCCTTCTCCCTGCCCGCCCTCCCCTCCCCCTGGGCGCTGCACCAGCTCGGGCCTCTCAGCTGTGAGCCAGAGGCATTGCGGACTTGGTTTCCCCAGTTTCCGAGCCTCCATCCCAGGTCGTGTTGGGCTGAGCACCAAAGCTGGGGCGGCCCTAGGAGTGCACTCCTCTTCCACACGTGCCCCCCTGTCCAGTCGTGAAGAGCACACCTCCTGTCTCACCTGTGTCCTTCTGCCCATGTTCTGTGATCCTTGGATGACACAGGACTTAGGTGGACAGAGTCTGGCCCAGGACCGCAGTTGGAGCTTTGGGAAAGAGGCATTCTCTGTCCACGCAGAGGTCACAAGCTGGTGGGTGTGAGCCTGCAGTGCGGTGCCATTCACACCTGCTCGGGGCGTTTCCTGGGAATGCAGCTGGCACAGAAGAAAGCCGAGCAGGGACCTGAGGGCTGGTTTCCCGGTGGGGAGTCCAGCCCTGGATGAGCTGTGTGAGGCCCGCGCGCCTGGACTTCTAGTTAAACAAAGGTTCCCTTTCATGCTTCCGCTGGTTCCCACTGGGGTTCCGCCACCTTCCACTAGGAGCTCTGGCATCGCAGGCACGCAGATGAAGCAGGTGGCTTTGCCCAGATCACAGGACACATGGAGTCCAAACGCCCACCTGCACCCCCACGTCGCTCTCCTTCCGAGCCCAGGCCCCCACCTGTCGAGCCCAGGCCCCCACTTGTCTTCAGGTGCTGCCCAACTGTGGTTCCTGAGGGTTTTGAAAGTAGAGTGTCCTTGAGAGCTGTGGGAGCAGAGGGGGCGAGAGGAGACGTCTATGGGTGCCCTCGGTGCTGGAAGGACTTGGGGTGCCAGGGGCTCGGGCTTTTTCATAACAGTGGGGTTGCTTGGATACTTTTACACTGCCTGGCTTACGCGTCCCGGAAGCTCTGTACGTCCCTGAGAAGGCGTCTGGAGCTGCTCAGAACATATTTAATGTTAGGAACATGCCCCCGTGCTCAGGATTCTGTCCTTGATCGGAGGGAGAGTTAGGGTTAATGGATCACATGATTGATTACTGAGGACATGGAGACAGGAGGTTCTTACAAAACCAAAGATGTTGTAACTGATTAACTAATAGGCTCCTACCTTAACTATCATTTTGAGTTTCCCAAAGGGTATTTTCTCCAAAACCACTCAACTGTATACAGTTATTGGGAAACATCTAATTTTTACATTATTTCTTTGCTAGGTGGAAATACTAATGTTCTTACTATTCCGTAGCTACTCAGTTTAGAGCTTTGGGCCTTCATTCCATTGCCTGTGAGATACATACAGTGGATTCGGCCTCTATGATGCCCACGGAGGGGCTGCCACCTGAGGTGACATTTTCATGCCTAAGGGGCCAGGGTTTGATAGAGGTTTCATGTCATTCCCCTGAGGGGCTGGTTGTGGTTACACATGCAGCCTCTAGGCTCCCATGTGTCTAGGGGTGGATCCAGCCCCTCCCCTTGCGTTGGTTAATTTACCTCTGTGACTCAGTTTCCTCTTTTGTTCAATGAGGATAATAATAAGATTAACCTGGATGGAGAGGGGGAGTGAAGATTAAATGAGAAAATTCGGGTAGAGCACTTACTAGTAAGTAAGTACCCAACACAGGGCAGTAGTATGGTTAGGAGCGTTGGCTGCTAGTGATGATAGTAATACTAGTAGCACTAGGATTCAGTAGGACAACGACCTACTTTCACGCGATAATGGCAGAATTGAGTAGTTGCCCAGAGATGTCTCACCCACAAAGTCTGACATAGGAACTCTCTGGCCCTTTTCAGGAAAAATGTGCTGCCCCTGCTCTAGAGCCAGGGGCTCCTGCTCGCGCCGCCTCTGGTTCCGCGTTGGAAGTTTGCCACAGCTGAGGGCTGTCAGACCGCTGGCCAGGATGGAGGAGTGCTCGCCTGTGCTGTGCTCCCCACGTGGCAGCCACCGGCCACACGTGGCGACCGAGTGCTTGAAATGTGGCTGGTGTGACTGCGAATGGAATCTTACATTTTATTTGGCTTTGATGAATTTAAATTTAAACAGTGTCGTGGCTAGAAGCATTGCTTTGGACAGTGCAGTGACATGGCCTTATCCTGTCTCAGAGTGTGATGGCAGGTGACACCCCGTGTGGCCCGCATGCTGGCACCCCGTTTGGAGAGTGCTGAGGTGGAGGGCACTGGCTTTGCTGGAGTGGGAAGGGAGGAGGGCTGCCTGCTTTGTGTTCCATGCTTACGGCAGTTCCCACGGCTCCCTGGGACATCCATGTGCATTGCACGCCCTGCAGAACATCATCTCCCACATCGTCCCAGTTCCTACTGGGTCCCGAATGACTAAGAATTAGGGTGCAGAATCCGGGTCTTCGTCCGCCACTGATGGGCCGTGACCCTGGGTGGGCTTTTTCGGCTCAGTTTTCTCGTCTGTGACGTTGGGGTCTGGATTGCACCATTTTTCTGGTTCCTCCCAGGTTTGAAACTTTCTGCCTGACTCTGTCTCATTTAGACTAGGGACGTTGGATTACATTCTTCTGACTGACTTATGGTGATGTGGGCTGGGCGCCTTCCCATCAGCAAGCTCTTCATTGGATCAGTCAAGATGCTTTCAGTTGCCTGGGGCTTTATTTGTTGGGGACAATCCAACCCCACTGGCTTCACCGTAGGAGGGATTTGTTGGCTGACCCATGTGCTTAGTCGGGGCAGGAGACGCAGGCTCCCCTCATGTCACGGCCTATTCTCTTCAGTTGGCGCCTCCTTCTCTGGGGACCCTCATGGGCTTCGGGCGCCAACCGGCCAACTTGGGGAAAGAGGCGAGTTTTTCTGTTTTCTACTAGTTCAAAACAATACTCCAAGACAGTGGTTGGCAAACTCACTAGTCAACAGAGCGGCAAACCGCAGCTCGTGAGCTGCTTGTGGCTCACGAGCTGCAGTTTGCCGACCACTGCTCTAGGAAATTGTGTTTCATTGGCCTGGAAGTGGTCGGCCTCTTTCAAATCATATGGACCAGGTGGGCAAGGGTGCAACCAGAAAAGGGTGTTGGCTGTTGGGAGGGAAGAAAAAGCCCACCTCAGAGTCTGCAGGGAAGTTCTTCACCACCACCAGTGACTCCTTACCCAGCAAGAGGATGCTGGAGTCTGGCCACCCTAGCCGGGCTCGGGGCAGGATGCGGGAAGGGAGTTGAAGACTCAACCTGGGGTTGAGGATACCATTGCTTCCTTCCCAGGAGCAGGCTTGCACTGACCTTGGTGCTGAACTGGGTCTGTCCTCTCCCTGCTCCCCACCATCCCTCACTGTCGAGTCCTGCACTAATTAGAGAGGACACGTTTGGATTAGGGAAGTGATGGATTGGGTAATGTGACATTGTGGGGGGAGGGAGAGAGAGAAGCTCCCTGAGTGGGCAGACCTCCTGCTTCCCCTGCGGGAGCACTTGGCAGTGGCGGCCCCTGCCTCCTCTGGAAGAGGTGCCAGTATCAGAGAGGCCTCGTGCTTTCGCTGGGAAATACCTGCGTTGAAATGACGAGGCATGAAGTGTGCGTGTCGAAGCCCCAGCTCCCCTGGCTCCATCAGGTTAAGCTTTGCTGACTCCAGAGTCTGATAAAGAAACGAATGGTTTCCCCAGAATTTATGTGCTGGGTAGTTATTTACTTAGTTAATTTCTGAGTTTTATTTCTATGACTTGGCCTCACAATAAAAAAAAAAGGCTAATGAGACTGAAATTTTATGTCAAGCATATTAAAAAGCAAATAGCAAATAGACCATCTATGAAATGGTTATAAGAAAAGTTATCATGGTAATGGTGAGAGCAAAATGCCTCTATTTAATGCTTGGTGGTTATAGAGATCTGGCTACGATAGAGAAATGTACTTTTCTTAGAAGATTTTTCAAGGCACACATGTTAGGATCTCTGTACCGCACAGGCACAGGTATCAGTGAAGTAAATTCAATAAAGGGCTAACCACAGGCCTAGCCTTATGTGCAGCAGGTCCAGAAATACCTGTTCCTATCCGTGCCATTTGTCTGTGTGGAGTTTGCATTCCTCCCCATGTCTGTGTGGATTTCTCCAGGGCCCCCGCTTCCTCCCCAACCCCACAGATGTGCCCCATTAATTGGGGTGATGTGTTTTAAGTTCTCCCAGTCCGAGTAGTGTGGGCGTGAGTGACCCTGTGATGAAAGGTGCCTTGTCTCTTTTGCGCCCTGAGCTGCTCTGGTCACCCACAACACTGAACTGGAATAAGTGGGTTGGAAAATCATGATTTTACTTGTTTTATGAATCTCTCTTAAATAGATGTATAACTCACATTGATCTCAATGTTTAACATTAGAAGTGTTTCAGGTCTTCATTAGAAGTTCGATGATGTTTTTGTGACTAGAAATACACCCTGGGATCTTAACAGTTGTTGCTGTCAATTAGCCTGTGTGTGGTCAAATTGGTTTCTTCGTCGTTTTGCTTAAAGTCACAGTTTCCAAGAACCTATTGACAATGTGAAGTGAGATTTTATGAATTTCCTGTAAATTAGGGGCTAAATATACAAGATAGATTTTGTGGTAATGTGATGGGTATTTGGGGTCTTATTGGTTTTCTATTTATTTTTATTTGTGATTTGAAGAACTCTGTACCTCAACCTATTAAAAAGCATCCTCCCATTAGGATCAGTTGGAAATGCTTTTCCTGTTAAGAACTCAAATGCCAGTACAAATGGATTATTTTGAAGACTTTTTATCAGTTTGTGACTCAGCAATATTCAGTAGTATGGCATTTCTTGTAGTGTAGAAGTGCCACTGATAAATGGGACCATCTTCCATATAAGACACAAATTATCCCATAAGCACTGCCTCAGTGTTTACCTTCACACATTAAAAATAAAGCAAAAACCTTAGCATGTGGCTTTTCACATTATCTTTGCGGTGAGGATATGCTTTTACAAATGAGCTCTTCTTTGCGGTACGTGAGCTGATTCGGAGGTTTTATTGCATACTTGCTAATGGGTGGGTTTCCAATTTCTTCACTGTTGAAAGGCAAGTAGTATTTTCCCGTATTTCCTAATATTTCCCCCGCAAGATCAAAAGGTAAATTTGGCACATGTGTCAAACTATAGATGAATAATTTATAGATGTGCACATCTTTTATTTTTCTAGGTATAAACACAGATATAAAAGGATGTGGGGAGAATTTCCTTTTGGAAAATGAGCATACAAAACTCCAACTAAAAGAATGAGATATTAGGCTCTGGGTACAGTGTGACATTGATAATACAAGACGTGAAGGGGTTTTGGCCACGTTTTCTAAGACATGGTTCTTGAAACCTGTGTTCTGCTGGGAACATAGAAAACCAAAATACTCAAGCTCCAGGAGAGCCATCGATTCAGACACCAGCCGGGGATTCCCAGTGGACCTGCAGGGGTGCGCTTGCATTTCCCCCTAAAATTCACCACCTGGACGTAGCCTTATATGTGGCGTGTTCCTAAGCTTTCCACAGGGTAGCAGATGAGGATGCCGAGTTCTCAGGGGAGAAAATAGAACGCAGAAAGCTGTTCTCTGTCTTGGCATTATGGCGATTGTTCCTGTGGGAGTAAAAATTAATTTGAAAAAGCCAATTGAAAGCAGATTTTACCATTAAAGAAAGATACTGTGGTTTTAAAACGGTGCCTCATTCAATGCAAATTAAAACGAGATACCATTTCCACCCATTTTAGTGGCAAAAGTAAAAACATATAATAATGGCTAGGGTTGGCGAAATCTGGAGAAACAGTAGCTGTCTCACATCGCCGGTGTTGGCAAAGTGGGTGTAACCACGTAGGAGAGCAATGTGGAGTATCTCCTGGAGTTCAAAACGCTACGTTCCAGCCCTGACCGGTGTTGCTCAGTGGTTAGAGTGTCACCCTGTGCACCAAAGGGTTGAGGGCTCAATTCCCAGTCAAGGGCACGTACCTGGGTTGCAGGTTCGATCTCTGGTTGGGGTAAGCATAGGAGGCAACCAATCAATGTCTCTCTCAAATCAGTGTTTCTCTCTCTCTCTCTCTCTCTCTCTCTCTCTCTCTCTCTCTCTCTCTCTCTCTCTCTTTCTCTCTCTCTCTCCCTCTCCCTCTCCCTCTCCATCTCCCTCTTTCTCTATCCTCTAATCCCTCTCTCCCTCCCTTCCACTCTTTCTAACAATCAACGGAAAAAATATCCTCTGGTGAGGATTAGCAAACAAAACAAAGCAAACACTATGGTTCTGCGATGCCCATTCAGACTGTTGCCCTGGAAAAATCACAGACAGGCGTTATTAGCAGGGACAAATCCAAGGGTGCTCATTACAGCAATGATTCGATAGCAAAAATGGGGAGGGGCCATGACATAGGAAACCCCAGCAGGAAGCTGCTTGGCATTCACTTTTCCTGGTTTCTGCAGAGGTGGCAGGCTCAGGGTGCCATTGGGGCTTAAACTCCATCTGTAATGTTTGCTGCTTCTAATAAAAAGCCATCTTCAGCAGCTGTGTGCAGAGATTACTCTTTGCTAATTTTCGCTACTGGACACATGCATGTGTATAATCTGTGCATGTGTATTACTCAAAAGAAGTCAACCCATTCAGATTGCATCTTTAAAGTAGTGGATTTTCTTTTAGCATCAGAAACTAGACTACATCAAACCTCAGAAGCATGTAGCACATTATGAACTATTGTATTGCCTCCATAGTGGTTGACAAAATATCTTGCCAGTGTGTATAAATTAGTAAAAAATATAAACATAGGTATTTGGACAATTAAAGCACGATGTTAGACTGTCATTACAAACTAGCCACATAAGCCGCATGGAAGGAAATTTGGCTATATTTAGCAAAATTATGGATTCAGTACCCTTTGAACCAGCAATCCCACTTCTGGAAATCTATCCCCAATATCTTGGCAAAACATGAAAGGGCACATATGCCAGGCTATTCATTTTGTCATTCTGTGGGAGACATCCCACATATTCATAGATAGTGGATTGGTGGGGTAAACAATGGTATATCCACACAGGGATCAAGTGAGGACTCTATGCCATGTGGAGTCACCCCCTGGATATATCATTGAGTGGGGGAAAAATCAAGATACTGAAGTGTTGGTAGGACACTGCCTTTTATGTAAGGAGGGAGGAGGTGTGTGTGTGTGTGTGTGTGTGTGTGTGTGTGTGTGTGTATGCACACATGCACTTGTGTGCACACTGGAAACCTAAGGCAAAAGTTAAGACAGAAGCTTGCGTATAGGGGAGGGACCCCCCTGGGTGAGGCCCAGATAGAGAAGTGAGACCCCTATGAGTGTACTTTATTACATAACTTTGAGTTTTGAAACATATAACTATCCTATATAATAAAAGCCTAATATGCTAATGATATGCTAAAGCCGCTTAACCACTCGCTATGATGTACACTGACCACCAGGAGGAAGATGCTCCGACCGGTAGGTTAGCTTGCTGCTGGGGTCCGGCTGATCGGGACTGAGCGAGATGGGCCAGACACACCCTAGAGCCCTCCTGTGGCCCCCGCCCCCTAGCTGGCCAACTTCCCATGTCCCTCCCTGGCCCCAACTGTGCACCGGTGGGGTCCCTTGACCTGGCCTGCACCCTCTTGCAATCTGGGCTGAGGGACACCCCCCCTCCTGAGTGCACGAATTTCTGCACTGGGCCTCTAGCTTTACATATTTTTAAAAGTTAAATGTTAAAAAGGAACAGATTAAAACAGATGTAGTAATTGAACTTAACTATATACAAGTTGGTAGCTTTACCTCGGAGAAAGTAATTTTTTCAAGTGACTTTAACACCCAGTATTTTAACTATCCATCCCTAGTGGGGTATAGTTTAAGGACACATATGCATATATAAATACAAAGAAACCACAAACTACAGTAATTAGTATTGTGAGCTATAATATTGATATTGATACTTTAAAATTATTATAGGAATAATTTTGGAGAAAGCAAATAAGTGATATGTTAATGTTAATGTTAATAATCATGATTCCTTGCATGATGAAAAAGAGATAAAACATATATTTTAAGTTACCTAAAGTTCTATAATTTTACATTTGGGTTGGAAGTATCAATATGAATTCATAATATCCTTTGCTTTTAAAAATAGTTACTCTATACTTTGTCCACTGAAAAGACCTAGAAGTAGTAATAACCCCATGGTGATAAATACCCCCAATTGTCCAGATTTTACTCATTAAATACCATTTCCTAACAGGAAGAGAGTTCCTTGGAGAAGTGACTGATTCCTAGTCTGGTAAAATTTATTATGCCAGAAAGCAAGGACAGTATTAAAAATAATGGAGTTATGTAAAAAAAAATATAGGAATTACATTGAATGATTTTCTGATGGCTAAGATGGGCTACTTGCATATCAAACAAAGTAATTACTTAGATGGATTCAAATACATCAAAATTATAAAAAGGTATGCCTTCAGAATGATATTTCAAAAATAATTGGTCACCAGTACATATACTAGGCTACCAGCTCATGTTACATATATATATGTTACAAACATACATTGTTATAATTATTATTTTACTAGAGGCCCGGTGCATGAAATTCATGCATTGGGAGGGGGGCGTGAGGGAGGGAGTGTGTCCCTCAGCCCAGCCTGCACCCTCTCCAATCTGGGACCCCTCGAGGGATGTCCAATTGCCCATGGGATCGGGCCTAAACGGGCAGTCCGACATCCCTCTCACAATCCAGGACTGCTGGCTCCCAACTGCTTGCCTGCCTGCCTGCCTGCCTGCCTGATTGCCTCTAACCGCTTCTGCCTGCCAGCCTTATCACCCCTAACCACTCCTCTGCCAGCCTGATCGATGCCTAACTGCTCCCCTGCAGGCCTGATTACCCCTAACTTCCCTCCCTTGCCAGCCTGGTCGCCCCTAACTGCCCTCCCCTGCCAGCCTAGTCACCCCCAACTGCCCTCCCCTGCTGGCCCGGTCACCCCTAACTTCCCTCCCTTGCCAGCCTGGTCACCCCTAACGGCCCTTGCCTGCTGGCCTGGTTGCACCCAACTGCCCTCCCCTGCAGACCTGGTCCCCCCCAACTGCCCTCCCCTGCAGACCTGGTCACCCCCAACTGCCCTCCCCTGCAGGCCTGATCGCCCCCAACTACCCTCCCTTGCAGGTCTGATCCCTCCCAACTGCCCTCCCCTCTGGCCTGATTGCTCACAACTGTCCTCCCCTGCTGGCCATCTTGTGGTGGCCATCTTGTGTCCATATGGGGGCAGCCATCTTTGACCACATGGGGCGGCCACCTTGTGTGTTGGAGTGGTCGTCAATTTGCATGTTACCCATTTATTAGATAGGACTAGAGGCCCATTGCACATGAAATTGTGTGCGAGTTGCTCGCTTCGGCCTGCCTCAGCTGGTCGCCCCACCCATCGCCACTTGTAGCTTGTTGCCCCGCCCTCCACCACTCATAGCTCTCTGCCACTCGTAGCTCTCCACCACTACTAGTAGCTCGCTGCCCTGCCCTCTGCCACTCGTAGCTCTCCACCACTAGTAGCCCTGCCCCGCCCGCCATGAGAGCCGCTGTTCGTTTGGTTGTGACGGCATTACAGCATGATGGCCATGGGCCTTTTATTATTGAAATATGAATTTATGTCTTTTAAAGACGTGAAGATAAAGGACAGCAAGTATATATTTATAGAGTTTGTTATATTAACCATCTTATTTACCACTTATGGTTCTGTTCATTTGTTCCTGTGAATTCAAGTTACCATCTGGTGTGATTTCCTTATCCCAAATACAGTTTTGTTCCCACACACTTTCTTTGTGTTGTTATCGTCACACATATTACATTTCTATATTTAATAGGCCCAATAATATGTGTATATGTGTATTTGTGTCATCTTATGCAATTGGTTTTTAAATCCGTTAACAGAAGAAAGCAGAAGAAATATGCATTCATGCTTCTTTTATAATTACCTAATCAGCTGGTGGGTGTTGTGTGTGTGTGTGTGTGTGTGTGTGTAGACTTGAATTACTGTCTAATATCACTTGCTTACAGCCTGAAAAACTTTCCTAGCATTTCTTATAGGGCATGTATGCTAGAAATAAATTCTTTGTTTTATTTATCTGGGAATGTCTTTAATTCAACTTCACTTTTGGAAGATAGTTTTGCTGGATATAAGATTCTTGGTTGACAGCCTTTTTTAAAAGATCAGTTTGAATTGTCATCCACTACCACCTTGCCTTAACTGTTTTTGATGAGAAGCTAGCTGTTAATCCTCTTGGGTTTCCCTTGTATGTGACTGACTACTCATTGTCTCTTGTTTACTTTCAAGATGTTCTCTATGTCTTCATCTTTCAACATTGTGTCTAGGTTTGGATATTATTGCATTTATCCTGTTTGGAGTTTATTAAGGTTCTTAGATGTATAGATTATTTAAATAAACTTTGGGAAGTTTCAGCCATTATTTCTGCCATTGTTTTTCCTGCTGCTTTCCCACCCCCCTTTCACTCTGGTACTCCTATTATGCGTATGTTGGTGCCCTTAACGGTGACCCAACATTCTCTGAGTCTGTTTATTTTTCTTGACCTTTTTCTTTATTCTCTTTTCTTTCTTGTCAAGTTTGATGATTATTCTGCAAGTTCAAAGGTACTGCATTCCTCATTTCTGATACTGTACCTTTCATTGTAGCATTTTCATTTGGATCATTTTTCTATTTTCTATGTGTTTCAGTTCTTCATCTCTTCAGACATGTTGTTCACCTTCCACACACTATTCTTTAGAATTTTTATCATAGTTATTTTTAAGTCCTTATCTGATCATTTTAATAGGTAGGCTATTTGGGGTCTTCTCCTATTGTCTGTTTCTTCTCTTGATCCTGGATAACATTTTCTTGCTTTTTCCCACATTTTTTATGCTTTTTTTTTTTTTTTTTTTTTTGCTAGATGTCAGACATTTTATATCATATAGCAGTATGTGTCTCTTCATTCAGGCTATCAGAGTTGGCACCCCGAGTCAAGCTTGTCTGTCACTGAGCTGAGTCTGGGTGGTTTTTTTTATAGCTTTACTTTGATTCAGTTCACTACCAGCTTCAAGTGCTTTGAAAGCAGAAATTGGGGTTTTCCCTCAGCATGGCTTGGGCTCTGAGCACTGAGGGGTCTCTTTGGGCTTTACATATTTGGTACCAGCTTCCTGGACCTGGAGAGTTCTTCCTCTGCATTACAGCCTGGCCAGCAGGTGGAGGGGTCAGAGGGGGGTGTTCTATGGGAGAGCTTATCTCCCTGCTACTCTGCTTCCAGACTTGGAGGGAAACTTTCTTACACTCAGCAAAAGCTTGCAGTGCCTGGGAGGAGTTTCCTCCAGCTCTCCCGTGTGCTCAGACTTCTGTGGCTGAAAGCCTAGAATCTCCAGGTTGGATTTCTCTTGACTTTCATCATCAGCCCCCTACTTTCAGAGGGCTGCTGCCTTTCACTTGGCACTACATGTTTCAGGTGTCATTCAGTTTTGTTGCTTTACCTGTGGAAAAGCATAGCCAGTGGGTAAAAGCTCTCTCTGTGGCTGGGGCTGCTTAACATTCTAATCCATCACCTGACTGTCACAAATTAATTAAAATATCAGCATATTTCTCCTTCCGATTCTTCCCTCATCACTCAACAGTCAGCTGGCAAACTCCTGAAATAATGTTTCTATCACTCTATTTCCATACTCTGGATTTCATACCAGTGTTAATCATATGCAAACACTGCTATCTGCAGTAAGGGCATCGTTCTTTCCGAGAGCCAGAGAGTGAGTTGTTTTATGAAACAACTATAAT
The DNA here is from genome assembly GCF_963455305.1 of Plecotus auritus. Taxonomy (NCBI): domain Eukaryota; kingdom Metazoa; phylum Chordata; class Mammalia; order Chiroptera; family Vespertilionidae; genus Plecotus; species Plecotus auritus. The sequence goes on from NC_137782.1 coordinate 95,620,923, forward strand.
TTAGTCATTTTTCTAAACAGGGAAACTCTACAATAGTCATTGTCTTTTCCTGTGAAAGTTATAGAAGGGGAATCAGATGATAACAATTGCTTCACCTCTGGAAAACACTTTCTGTTTGCCTTTACTTATTCAAAGTTTTGATGGACAAGGAAGGGGATGTGGTAGCTTGACTGTCTGATGACTGGACTCCTCATCCTATGGTCTTCATATTCCTAATGTCAAATTTCAAAATGTTAAAACAGACTGTGGATTATCCAGCTTCTCAACACCCCTTATGCCCCAACAGTGAAGGGAACGTTGGGCTCAGGGCTGGCGGTATCAGCAGCCGATGAGACTATGACTTTGCTCAGGACTAAGCAAGTCTGAGCCGGGAAAGTGGTCCTTTCCAGCGTGACTCTTGTGTTGTTGTTGTTGTGTTGTTAGGTGTGTGGTGCCAACGTTATCCCCTGTGTCAGGACAAGTCCAGGTGGCCATTCCTATCCTCACACTCCCTGGAATATTGCCAGGATCCCTATTTTAGGACTTTGTTTTTCAGCCCCTGTGGTTACAACGTGTGTCAGCAAATATGTTTGCTCCAATCTTCTTATCCACGTTGGAAACTTGTCCAACTTGACCTTCCATGGGCTATTTCTGTGTCCAGAGAAGCCAGTACATGTTATTTCCTACCTGCTTGGAGCCTTGGCTCCCTTGCACTTCATGCTAACCATGCAGTGACAGACCTGCTCTCACTGGGGGGCCTCAGGCTGTCTAATCAGATGGAAACTGACCTGTGTGCATGACTACCTTTGGCAGGCAGACAATGCAAAAACCAATCTGCCCTGACTTCGCTCACCCACAAAATGACCAGTAGCCACAGGCCTGCTTGATCTGGGCCTATTGTCTCCTGGTTGGATTGCTATGGGTTGTATCAGTTTCTTCCGACCCCTGTACAAGGGAATCGTGGTGATACTTGTACTCAGAGCTGCATGGGGGACCATTTGGAGGCATAAACCTTGTACTCTAGAGCTTTCTGTGTGCATCTGCAGACCCCTCATTCATTCGCTCATTCACTCATTCACTCATCCATCCTCTCGCCCCATTCTATTCTGCTTCTACCATGGCCCAGGCTTCCTGCATGGTGCTGGGGTTATAGGGATAAGAGGCGACAGTTCCCCTACAGGGGCTTGCAGTCTGGAGGGAGAGACAGACAAGGAACGAGAAATAACACATGGAGTGTGTGAAGCGGTCAGGGGACAGTCAGGCAGGCAGGGAGACTGAACCTAGCTGGGGGCAGGGGCCAGGCTGAAGTGTTTTCCTCAAGGAAGCAGCCTTTCCACTGAGGAATCACATTCCAGAGGAGGAGGGAGAGGTGGGAATGAAGGGGGCGGCAGGAGGAGTGTTCAGGCTGAGGATTTTATCCCAAAATCCAGGGGAAAGAAGTCAAAGGCTGGTAAATAGGGAAGTGGTATAACTGCATTTGCATTTTTAAGGGATCCCTCTGGTTCAGAAGGAGCTGGTAGGTGCCTTGCTGATGGAGGGAGGAGGGGCTGATTTGGATGCCCAGGCAGGAGTTTCGGGAGGCTGGTCCTGGCCATGGGTGTGGAGTGGGGTGGGGCATGTGGAGTAACCCAGAGTTATTTCGGAGGTAAACTTCATGTGCCTTGGTGAGGGAATTCAAAGGGAGCGTGAAGGCTTTGTGAGTGTCCCAGGACCAGAAATGTCCTGGAGGCTGAAGCCTGAAGGCCCGGGTGAGCAAGCTGCTCCCTCCGCCTCCTCAGTCCCGGGGCCGCTGGCGTCCCTGGCTTGCGCTGGGTTACCTTGACTTGTGCTCTGTCATCACGGCCCTCTCCGTGCCTGTGGCTCTGCATCCTCTCCTCTCCTTCCGAGGACACCAGTCCCTGGATTTAGGACCCACTGATTCCAGGGTGACCTCATGTCAACTTAGCTAATTACAACTTAGCTAAATTTGTGCAGGGGGAGAGGAGGTGTGTCATTCAGCCCAGCCTGCACCCTCTCCAATCTGGGACCCCTCAAGGGATGTCCGACTGCCCGTTTAGGCCCGATCCCAGTAGGATTGGGCCTAAACGGGCAGTCGGACATCTCTCTCACAATCCAGGACTGCTGGCTCCCAACCGCTGCTTGCCTGCTTGCCTGCTTGCCTGCCTGATTGCCCCTAACAGCTTCTGCCTGCCAGCCTTATTACCCCCTAACCACTCCCCTGCCAGCCCAATTGCCCCTAACTGCCCTTTCTGCCGGCCTGGTTGCCCCCAGCTGCCCTCCTCTGATGGCCTGGTCACTCCTAACTGCCCTCCCCTGCAGGCCTGGTTGCCCCTAACTGCCCTCTCCTGCAGGCCTAGTCGCCTCCAACTGCCCTCCCCTGCTGGCCTGGTCACCCCTAACTGCCCTCCTCTGCAGGCCTGATCACTCCCAGCTGCCCTCCCTTGCAGGCCTGGTCCCTCCCAACTGCCCTCCCCTGCAGGCCTGATTGCCCCCAACTGCCCTCCCTTGCAGGCCTGGTCCCTCACAACTGCTCTCCCCTGCCGGCCATCTTGTGGCGGCCATCTTGTGTGTTGGAGTGAGGGTCAATTGGCATATTACCTCTTTATTATATAGGATTCTACCATCTGCATCAACAGGAGAATGCCCATGATGCTTGTGGGACCTGCCACGCTCCTCTTTTTTTATTGATGACAGTATTACAGAGTTCCCAATTTCCCCCCTTTGGGCCCTCTCCACTCAGTCCCCACCCCATCCAGGCCTTCACCACATCCCTAAATTATTGGCTGGTGCCTGTTTTCTGGTGAGGGTTCTCCTTTTCCTAAATACCCAGGAGAGAAAAACCCCAACGAACCATAATTTTCATTAAGGATATACTTTATTCGGTAGCCTGGACAAATGGTGGTCAATGGATAAATGATAAACAAATGGATAAGGGAAACAATAAGCTTCCCCTTAGAGAGAGGGCTGGGAAGTGACACCTGTGGTCAGAGCAGTGATGGAGAGACAGCCAGATACAGTTATCTTCCCTCCGGGGCCGCCCGCCTCCATGGCCACAACCTTGATCTTTGCACGGATAATGACTCTTCCTCCGCAATTGAACTCAAGCAGCCCGCTCTCAGTACAGTCCTGCTGCCCTCAGCCCCCAGTGACCTCCCCAACCCCCACTTCCTGTCTCAGAGCCATGTCCTGGCACAGCGTCCTCACTGACCTAGCCTGGGCACCCGGGTCTCAGGAGTCCCAAGGTCACTCTCCAATGGATCTCAGCCTCAACCTGCAGCCTCCAAACATCCCTCTCCTGGTCTTGGGAGCTGGCTCCTCATCGGCAGAAATCACCTGATCAGCTTATATCCGTCTTCCCCGCTTCGCCCAGGGCCACAGGGCTGCCAGCCAGCCTCTCACATGTCCCAGCTCATCAGAGTCGCTGAGACCTTGGTTCTAGTCTCACCTGTGACTTAGGAGAAGCAGCCCATCTTCCAGCCACTAGTGCCCTCGCTCACAGCAGCTCCAGCAACCTGCCCTTTGCCGCCAGCCTCTGCCCTTGCTCATCAGAGGAGAGTGTCCTGTTCAGGGCACAGCCGGCCACGGGGCTGCCCACCACAACGTGCCCGGCCCCCACACCTGCACTGTGTGCTGGCTCTCGCCTCCTTGTCCCACCCCAAAGGATAAAATCTTCATTCTGCACCTGGTTCACGTTTTTAAAGTTTCATAATCAAAGAAAATGGTTTATTTCAAGTTGTCCAAAATTGCAGGCATCAGCCATGTTTCAATAGAATACCCATTTCGGTAAAACGTACCTAGCTGGTCCCTGCTGCTGGGTAGCTTCAGAGCTTCCACATTTCAGTGTGACCCTCAGAGCAGGAAGGCCTTCGTGCGTGGGGCTTCTCTGTATTTAGGGTTCTTCAGAATAGATGCCGAGACTCGGAGTTAAGAAGGGAAATATTCTAAGCCTCTTGAAAAAGAATTCAGATTGCCACACGCAAGGGTTGAGCTCGTTTTCAGTGCCACTCTAGTGCTTGATTTCACCGCACCCCCACGAGGACTGGAAATGGGATAGAAAGTCAGCTGGGGTGAGTAGGGACCCCAAAGTGCTCGGTACTCAGCTGAAGCCACGTGAATGAATTTGTTGGAGAGCATGGTGCCATGGTGGCATTTTCCCAGAAGCCACTAAGCTATCTGCTTGGAAGCAGAAATGAGAAAAGTGGGTGGTGGGGCCAGGTGGTGGTGGGGGCGTTCCCAGGAGTGAATGAGCCTCTTGTGCTATTGGCCACGTCGACCACAGTGGTGGGGAGGCTGCCTTGGAGAGAAATAGCAGCTAGGAGGAGCTGGCCCAACCTGGACAGATGGGAGGCTGGGGGGTGGGAGAGGTGAGATGGGGGGCATCACGCTTTCTGTCAGGGTGCCTCTCTGAGCCTGTTCCCATCTCTAATGTGCAGATGAGAATGCCCACCTCTCCCAGGTGTGGGGTCGGTAATGAGATGACCTGTGACTTTGGTGCTGTGGTCACAGCTAAGACCTTGGCTCTGGGATCCCACTCTCTGTTCCTTGTGACCTTGGCAGGTGACTGTCCTTGCTGTCCTCGGTTTTCTCACCTGGACATCAGGGAGAGGGATAGCGCACCTTCTGAGATGTGAGGAGAAAATGGGACTTGTACTCTGCACGTGGTACCTGAAGATGCAGGGGGTGGGGTGCACGCGGGCACAGGGGGGCAGGATATCTGGCCCTCATCCCACAGAGGCTCTCCCCTCAGCACACCTGTGCCTCTCCTCGTCCCCTCCACCATCCCTGCTCCTCAACCCCATATCCACTCTGTCCCCCTCCTCCAGCCCATTCACCCTGGTGTGTAGACCCAGGGTGGCCGGTAGGGCCGGGAGACGGAGGCAGCTGCCCCAGGCTGGTAGCCAGAGGTGAGTGCGGGTCACTAGGATGGCGTCCAAGCGGTTGGTGAGGAGGGGGAGACTGAGCCAAGGAGTTGTCCATAGACCAGACGTGTCTGTGGCAGTGCATTGTGAAGGGTCTGAGGGCAGAGGGCGCCCCACTCCTCTTGTGTCTCCCCAGTGTCCAGACCAATATGGTTTGTCGATTTGTAAACATGGGGCTTTCTAGGACAATCCTAATTCAATGAGATTCATGCCATCTCATGATTAATGTATCAGTTTGGCCCCAACTGTGCCAGGCCTCCCTTCCACCTGCCCCTTGCTGGCCTCCTTGGGTCTCAGTTTCCTCCTCTGTAGAATGGGGCCAGAATCCCTCCCTCCATGACCTCTTGGGAGAACCTAGTCAGATATTGGAAACTCCTGGCAAAGTGAGAGCTCCTGAATCTCTTGGGAGGAATCTGATGAGGGACCATCTTCCTGATGCAGGTCCCAGGGCACAAATGCCTCTTGAGGAGCCTGGCATTTGCTAGGGGAGTTTCTTGCTGCAGAGCACAGCCCCATCCCTGAATTGACTCCATCAGCGGAAGGGTCAGGGCCCCTCACATCTTTTGTTCTGCAGTTGGGGTCAGGACCCTGTTTTTCCGCTGTGGGCCTGGGCCTTGGCTCAGGGCAGCCACCCTGCTCTAAGATGGGGGCACCCACCTCACGACTGTGCAGGGCCAAGCTGCCCTCTGGCCAAGGTCTGCATGGCTGCAGGGGGCAGGGGATGGAGAAGGGTGAGCACCCCTATAGTTAGTTACTGGATCTTGCCCGGTGGGCGTTGTAAATGGATTTAGGGCTCTGCTTCTGGCAGTTTTTGCCAGGTTCCGTCCAGCTGCCTGCCTGGGCCCTGAGCAGAGCTGGGGGCTCATTGGAGACTTGTGTGGGTGCTTGGGCACTGAGCTGACTCCTCAGGCCCTGGGCGGCCCCCTCACCCCCAACCCCACCTCCACCCCCACCCCCACCCCCATCCCCACCCCACACTCCTGCACCGTCTGTATTTTAAAATGTTTACAGATAATAATGGTGTTCAGCCCCAAAAGGCAGACAGGAACTTCCTGACAATTGCAGTTCTGTGCACGGTGGGGGTTGTTCCCAGAGCCATGAGTCGGGTCCTGAGAGCCCTGGGGCTCTTTGCCAAATACCTCTGGGGGAGGTTGGGGAGACAGGACCCAGGAGCCTCCAGGATGCCCTTTCCTGAGAGGCCGAGGACCTTAATTCAGAGCGCGCCTTTCACCATGGGGTAAGTGGAATTCCCTCAGGCTCCTGGGGGTGGTGGTGAGGGGAGCGGGCATCCTTTGGGGGTGCTTTCGGGGTCCTTTGCACAGCAGCAGGGCTGGCAGCTGGAGAGTTCCCTCTCTCCTACCTTAAGTCAAGTGGCCACAGTGGGGTCCAGGGTGAGGAATAGCCAATACCCCTTTCTAGTATCTCGTTGTTGGAGGTGGGAGGGATAGCTGGCTGAGGCAACCAGGAGCCTCAGCCAAGAACCCCAAAGAGTCTTTTGTTTCCACACGAATGTTATTTAACCTACTCCTCTGGGCTGAATTTGGAAGTTCCATTTGGTGCCCTTTCACCTCCGGCTTGTAAGAGCAGTTCCAGGAAGTAATGGCTTGTGGCTGCTGTGCCTGGGCTGCATGGGTCCTCCTCTGAAGCCGGGTTTGTAAAAATTCAAAGCAGGGGAGGTTTCCGATAGGGGCAGCTGCAGCCTTGGTTTAGCGGCCGGAAGAATTCGTCTCTGGGTCATTATCCCCGGAATCTCCGCCAAGACACCCGGTGGGGCGGGCAGGAGTGTACACTCTGCCCCTCTGGATTCTGCATTTAGGATCATCTGTGGGTTTTTGCAAGTGGGGTTGGATATCTGGAGTTGGGAGATGGGGAAGCTACTTCCTGGTGTGAATTTCCTGGAAGCAGGATTGGATTCTGGATGGGATGGTGCCCTGCTGTGCTTCTGAGCTGCGTGTTTTTGGACCTGGAGGGAAATGGTCGCAGGGAATAAAGGGGAGGGCGGGTGTCTGAAAGCCGGGCCCTCCCCGGGCTGCTCGCTGCTCCGCGGGGGAGGAGGGTGGCCAGCAGCCTCCTGTGCAGTTGCTGCTGTTACTTTCCGAGGATGACAGACAGAATTAAGCACACGCACGAGGATGGTTACCGATTACTAATCTCCATGTCGCACAGCATAAAGACACCGCTTGAGGTCCCTTCAGAAACAGTCGGGGTGTGTTGTCTCACTGAGGAGAGGAGCAGGGACAGTTGTCCTGCAGCCTTCATCATCGTTGTCACCTGGTGCCACTCTGCCGGAGGAGCAAACATCCCAGCACATTGGCTGCGGTTCAAGCCCACACTGCCCCCAGGCCGGCCCAGGGACCGGGCCGCTGAAAACCACTCTCCGCCCCATAGACCATCTTCCCTCCCTCACCACACCCCGCGGAGCTCGGCTGTTTGCAGTTCCCTGCCTGCGTGGAATGGACATTTCAGTCCATATACAGATGCATATGTATTCACTTAACGCTTGGTTGCCAGCCAGTTGAGCCCTGAGTCAATGGATTGGACCCGCAGTCTGCGACTTCATGTGGGTTTTAATCACATCATGGTTACATAATGCTCTGCTTGTGGGGTGACTGCTCCTATCATGCACATTCTATTTTTAAACTGGAAGACGTCATCTTCAGGAGGAACCTGCCTGCTCCCGCCTCCCCGGGTCCTTGGCTTTGCAGGCCTAAAGTTGTGGCGCGAGGGCATGCAACCTATGGGCAGTGTCTGGGAGCTGAGGTGTGGCTGCGGGCAGCTTCTTCTTGGTCCCCGGATTGCTCAGCCGTGTGCTGCTATTTCTAGCCCCCTCTCTTCATTGCATCTTGACATAATTTGACATGTCACAGCCAAATCCCGTCCATTTGCAGAGGTACTGCCATCTGCGTTATGGGGCAGAAGTCCTGCCAGAGCATACTGAATTGTTACTACTCAGGTGAGAAGTCGAGAGATGACCAGTTAACTCCCAAAGATGCAGACAGAATAAAACCTTCCCTTTCATTTCTATGCTGATTGCCCAGCTGGCCCTGTGCACGGGGGTGGGGAATGGGGAGTGGGGGACCTGCCTCCAGCTGCTAGTCCTCTGGGTTGAGGACCTGCCTCGGGTCCCACCCCACCCATGAGGTCCTGGTTCTGCAGGTCTGGGCCGTGAGGACCTGCATTTCTAGCATGTGCCTAGGTGCTGCTGCTGGCCCGCACCGCTCTTAGAATCAGCGCTGTCGACCTCCGTGGAGGGTCAGTAAAATTTAGGGGGTGGGCTAGCCTACCTGTCAAGAGGCAGCTTAGACATTCAGAAGGCAGAGAGGTTGTGTATTCTGTCCATATGGCTGTAGATGGACTTCATTATAAAAGAAATGAAAGTTTAGGGAAAACCTTTATTTAATCATAGAGGCTGGGTATTTCTTAACGGTGTTAGATGAGCTAAGGCTATGTCAGTGGGATGGAGGCTGAACCCTTTGGAGGTGAGGTCTCCTCTCTTGGGACAGCAACGTGGAGACAGTGAGCAGGCCCACGTCTGAGAGAGAAGGATGTGGGCATGAACCTGTGACGCCAAGACAGCAAGTGTGAACAACTGCCGAGCCTGGGGATGTTCGTTATCCTATTCTTCATACCTTTCAGCAAGTCCAAAGATGATATCGGCATGTTAAAAACATCGAGAGGGCTTCGGACCCAGCTTTCCTTTCTCGTGGGTGCTAAGTGTGGGGAAGTTGAGGCACCGTGGGTGTTTAGAGCTGAGCTCTGGGTGTGTCACGCATGTGCGTGGACACACGGCTTGGAGGTGCTATTGGTTGTTGATCCAGTTAGTCCTTGGGATGCGATTGTGCATCTGGTCCATGTCTCCTATGGACTGTCCTACTACTACTCTGGGAGAAAGTCCTCTCCTAGAGCTGGGTTAAAAAATTTGTGGATTCTTACCCCAAATATAAGCTCCCTGCTTCCTGGGAATTATCCCCTCTGCCCCCCAATAAACACTGGAATTCCATACACGTAGGACCTGAGACACTGTGGCTGCTTGCCTGTCATTTCCTCCACTGTTAGTGCCTAGACCAGACCACTGGTAACTCTCAGATGAACGAACAAATGAACAAATGATTGAATGAAGGCATGGGTGAGGGCTGCACCATTCACCCTGCATGGGGTAGGGCTGCATACTGTTCCTGCCTTTTCCTGTGTGAGGGTTTTCCTTCTGAATTCACAGGCCTGGTCTCCATACCATGTGGTAGACCCCGACAAGGTGTCTGGCTCTTGGAGCACAGTGTGATGTCAGAATGAGATCAAAGGGGGATGAGAAGGGTGGTCTGGAGCCAAAGGCCCACGTGTGACCCTGAGTTCTATCCAAGTGACATTGGCCAACTCTATTTGAATGCTTTATACTTCAGTCTCCTCACCTATAAAATGCATGCATGGGTAGGGTACCCAGGCCTGGTCGGCAATCAGGGCCAATCAGGGCCTTCTAGCTGCCGGCTGGCTGTCAGCCAGGGCCTTCCTTCATTCCATGCTGCCCCCTGGTGGTCAGTGCACATCATAGTGGGCAGTTGAACTCCCAAGGGGACAATTTGCATATTAGCCTTTTATTATATAGGATTTAAAGGTCCTGGAGCAGTGTCAGTGCCTGGCACCTGGCAATTGATATGTAAATGGGAGCTGCTGTGATGATGGTGATGGTGGTTATAACAGATGATGATGGTGATGATCATGACCGTGATGGTGATGGTGACGGTGATGATACCAGATGATGATGATGGTGATGGTGATGATGATGGTGATGGTGAAGATGGTGACAGTGATGATGATGGTGATGATGGTGATGGTGACAGTGATGTGATGGTGATGATGGTGGTGATGACCATGACAATTATATGATGGTGATGTTGATGGTGATGGTGCTGATAACAGGTGATGATGATAGTGATGGTGATGATAACAGATGATGATGCTGGTGACAGTGTTGATGATGGTGATGATGATGATGGTGACAGTGATGATGATGGTGATGATGATGATGGTGATGGTGATGATGATGGTGATGATGATGATGGTGATGGTGATGATGGTGATGATGATGATGGTGATGATGATGACCGTGACAATGATATAACGGTGATGATGATGATGGTGACAGTGATGATGATGGTGATGATGGTGACAGTGATGATGATGGTGATGATGTCAGATGATGATGGTGATGACCGTGACAATGATATGATGGTGATGATGATGATGGTGATAGTGATGACCGTGACAATGATATGACGGTGATGATGATGGTGACAGTGATGATAACAGATGATGATGATGTTGATGATGATGATGGTGATGGTGACAGTGATGTGATGGTGATGATGATGGTGATGACCGTGACAATGATATGACGGTGATGATGATGAGTGGCAGTGAAGATGATGGTGATGATGATGATGGTGACAGTGATGATGATGATAATGGTGATGGTGATGATGGTGATGACGGTGATGATGACTGTGACAGTGATGATGACAGTCACGATGGTGATGATGCTGATGATGAAGGTGACAATGACAGTGGTGATGATGATGGTGGTGACAGTGATCATGATGATATTGTTTTGTCATTGATTTCAAAACGTTGTCAGTGAGAAGAGAGCAAGGACACAGGGAATGTTTGCCAGCGAGTGAATGCATTGAATTCGGTCTCATGAGCTTCACTGAAACAGAAAGGGGCTGAAGCTGCCGGCACCAGCCCCTGTGCGGCCCTGTGCGGCCGCAGCCCAGTGGCATCAGAGGGTCTTCCAGGGATGCATCTCACACCTTCTGTGGGGCAGGGCCTCTTTTAAAATGTCCCATCCGTTGCAAATGGATACTTTCTTGAATGTGGAGAGAAACATTGTGACCCTTTTCCTTAAGGGAAGAGTTTGAAGTGGGTTGGTACCCGGGCAATCCTTACCTGGTGGCCACCTGCTGCACACATTTCCCAGGTGGCCGGTGGCCAGGCACCTGTGAGCACCACCATTTTCCATGTAACTCGCATGGCAGGATCCTGTGGTCAGATGGAGGTTCCCCTTGGATTCTCTCTGAGTCGTCTGGCATGTGCATCAGGGAAAAAGTTTTAGTTTGTGGCTGCTGAGTTTTTGATGCCGAATGCTGGCTGATCTCCCTTTCCTAACAAGCGCACAGCCTCAGGCATGGAGCCCTCACAGGGTGTGATGTCTGCCAGAACATAATTACACTGACTTGTTACCTCTGCATTTATTGTGTGGCCACTTAGCATTTCTGGAAATTGATTCTGACATTTTTATCAAAACAGAGGTGTAAAGTTTCTTTAACAGATAAACTTATTTAGGTACATAAAGTCAAAATAAATTATGCAGCTGATTGTGCATATATTGCAAGAATCGTGACAACGGTACATGGATTTCTGATAGATTTGCAGAGGACTCTCAGAAAGGCAGGGTGCGGGAGGGGGAGTGGGTGGGAGTCCTCGGGCCGGGCGGCCTCCTCCCTCTGTGAACTGGTGGGACAGCATGAAGAGACCACAGGAACCACTATGCTTAGTTCTGGGGAAGCCTGCTCTGCTCTGTCTTTTGGATTCTGAGACTCTCAACTTGACGGTGTTTCTTCCTTCACCGGGCTTGCTAGGAAGCCCAGTGCCCAGCCTTTATTTAAACTTCCAGTCTCTCTCTTTTTTTTTTTTTTTTACAGAGAGGAGGAGAGAGGGATAGAGAGTTAGAAACATCAATCAGCTGCCTCCTGCACACCTCCTACTGGGGATGTGCCCGCAACCCAGGTACATGCCCTTGACCGGAATCGAACCTGGGACCTTTCAGTCCGCAGGCCGACGCTCTATCCACCGAGCCAAACTTCATGGACCCTAATGTATGTACTGTGTGAACTTAAGCCAGAATCATGTATTTTCTTTCCTCCCCGTGTTTTCTCTCTGGCCTTTCCTTGATTTTATCTCTCTTTTTTAAATTTTTTTTTTAATATATTTTTTATTGATTTTTTACAGAGAGGAAGGGAGAGGGATAGAGAGCAAGAAACATCGATGAGAGAGAAACATCGATCAGCTGCCTCCTGCACACCTCCCACTGGAGATGTGCCCGCAACCAAGGTACATGCCCTTGACCAGAATCGAACCCGGGACCCTTCAGTCCGCAGGCCGACGCTCTATCCACTGAGCCAAACCGGTTTCGGCTTATCTCTCTTTTTTAAAGTGCCATGGGCAATTTTGTGAGCTACCTCACCCCCTTTTGGAACAGGGTGGGGGTTACGAATGAATGGCGCATGAATAAATAATGACGAGACTCTGTCCTCAAACTGTGATATGGGGCAGCTTTGTTACTGGAGATATTTGGGAGCAACCTAGACATTGTAGGACGCGAGCCTTTGTTCTGGGAGGCTTGGGCCAGGTGACGTCACGGCTGTGCTGAGCGCTAATTTCTGTTTTTTGGTAGTGCTCATACCTCGGGCCTGTATTTAAGATCAACATAGATTTCTTCAAGGCACACATTTGCATTCTGTGTGGGCTGAGGTGCCTGGCTTCTTTCTCTCCATACCCACACATCCCAGGGGTATTTTTAAATGCAGGTCTGAAGAGCCAACTTCTTCGCAGAGCGCAGGCTTACCATTGCGCAGGGAGTGTCAAGGCTGAGGGCAAAGCTGTTAAGTCGTTGGGGGGAGCTGCTCTGGTGGCTGCCCCTGGGCCGGTCCCCCAGCGGTCCCCCTGGGGGCTGTGCTTAGGGTTGTTGACTGGCCAGAAGGCCAGGTGGACTGCAGGGCAGGTGTGAAGCCGCAGGGAGGACGGCTCTGCCAGGATGAAGCTGGTTTTACCAATAGGAGAGCGGGACAGACAGACAGCAGGGCAGGTGAAATCACTGATTCCTGTGTTTTTTCACACTTGTTTGGGGATATTTCAAAGTCTCGTGAGGTCCACTCAGAACTGAGGGCCATGCCAAGCTCTCCACCCTGAGTGTTCCATCCCCTCTCTTGTCTGACGTTTTTGGGTACCAGGACTGCGTGCATTGATTTCGACTCCAGATGGGCTGATGAAACTAGTTGGAGAAACCTGAAGTGGCCCAGCCCCCTCCCTGGACACTGGGGAAACCGAGGCTCAGAAGAGGACTGAGTGCATGTCCTTGTCCCCTGCAGTGTCCCCAGGGCGTGGCACCACTTTTCACCTGCTGCCGAAGCCAGAAACTGGGAGTCAGCCTCCCTCCACCATTTCCCTCCTCGCCCACCCGGCGTCCTGCAATGTCCCTGCCCCCTGCAGATCCTGTCCAGAGCGCCTGCTTCTCCTCATCTGCACCCCCACCTCCACCCCCACCTGAGGTCCAGGCCTCCTGGGCTCTCTGGGAGGGTGCAGCTGCATCCTTACTGCCCTGCGTCCTCCAGCAGGCCCACCTCATCACGTTTCTGCTGGGTAATTAGTGATCTTTTGAAACCTCAAATTAGACGGTATACTTTGTCCACTCCCTGCCATGTTCCCATCTTACCTAAAATTCCTCAGGGGCTGCTCATGACTTGTGAGATTAAAACGCCCAACTGCTCCTCGGCCTGCCCCTCTGGCCTCCTGGTGGCTTGGTGAGCCTTCCTGCCTCAGGACCTTGGCACATGCTGTAACCTGCCTCGGACCTCTAGCTTGTGAGCTACACCCCTAGCAACATGTGCGAACATGGGTCGTCCCCAGAGTGACTCCTGCTGCCCCCACCATGTCCGAGCACCACTTCTTCACCAGGCCCTGTCTCGTGAAGGTCCTTGGACACCCAGAACCATGCCCGTGTCCCGGCTCTGAGCACAGTGTCTCCTAGAACAGCCGGTGCGTGCAGATGGATGGAGACCCTAGGTCAGGGGTGGGCAAACTTTTTGACTCGAGGGCCACAATGGGTTCTTAAACTGGACCGGAGGGCCAGAACAAAAGCATGGATGGAGTGTTTGTGTGAACTAATATAAATTCAAAGTAAAGGAGCGGAGGGGAGAGCAAGAGAACCGGATAGAACAGCCGGATCCGGCCCGTGGGCCGTAGTTTGCCCAAGGCTGCCCTAGGTGCTGTGAAGACTTCATATTCTGAGATCCAAGCAGGAAATGGCTTTTCCTCCTGCTCGCCAGCTAGAAAGCCCTTCCTCCCCATTGGGTCACTGAGGCATCGTGTTGGGGGTAGTTTCAGACTGGGATCCCCAGAGATGGGAACCAGCTGAGACTCACCACCCGCAGAGCCCCACCTTTCGTCTCTGGCAGGGGCTTGGCGCTGACACCTCTCACAGTCAGTACCTAACTAGCTACCTGCTGCATGTGTGGCCAAAGCCCGCCACCAGCGGCACCAGCGGGTCCTGAGTCACTCAAGCATTAGGCTTTAGGGGGCTGGTGGCAGCGCGGGGACAGGCCACCGGGGCCTTGGCAGCGTCCAGTATGAGGGCCAGGGGTGCTTCTTATGGGGCCAGGGCATGAGCTGGATGATTCCAGAAGGAACGAAAGAAGCGAGAGCTAGGGCTGGATTGCTATTGCAAGAAAGAGGCCTTCCACTGTGGGGTAGCTCAGTGGTTCTTGCTGGGAGGACAAATTGGGGTCAGGATGTCATGGGTAAGAGCCAAACTCCCTCCCATGAAGGTCACTTGCAGCGTCCACCCAGCCTCGCCTGTGTCCTGGTGGAAACCCTGTCGCTCCTGTCAGCATCCTGCTCGGAACATCCACAGGGACTACCTCCCCTCGCTCCTGCTGTCACTGGCTTCTTTTTCTCTTCTATTTCCCTAAACTCGTGAATTAGGGAGCTTAGCTCTTTCCTGAGATAGGAGTAGCAAATATTTTTTTCCTTGTTTTGATGCTCGTCTTTCAGCTTTGCCCATAGTGATTTTTGACATTTTCATGTAGATGAATTTATCAAGATTTTCTTTCTTTTATGACTTCTGGGTTCCATATCTTAGTTAGAAAGGCCTTGTTACGCCAAGATTACTTTCCCAGTTATTTTTTTACTCTTTTTATGCTTTCATTTTTTAGTATTGAACGCTTTGATAAGTCTGGAATTGATTCGGATGGGAAATGTGATGGTCAGATCCCACCTGCTGTTATTCCAGTTTCCCACCGATTGTCCTCCTCCATTTGCTGCGTGATCCTGCTCACCCCGGCTTTCTTTGCCTTCTTTATACGTATGTTAAATCCCACGTGGTTTCAGCTTTGTGTTTGGACTTTCCATTTTGTCCCATTGAAATCTGTCGTGGTGCAACAAACCCACGTTTTAAAATTATTATCACAGTTTTAGCTGTTTAATGACAAAGAAGTTTGTCCCCTCATTCCCATCCCTTTTTTGCTGGTTCTTCTTTTTTAAATTTCACCTCTTCCACTATGTGTCTTATCAATCAATGGCTGATAACCTCAGCAGGATTATAGTCATGGGAATTGCTGGATTTAAATCTGGAAGGGTGCTCGGAGACCCTTCTCTAACATTTTCTAGAGAGTAGGGCGATTTTGTCAAAGTGACGCTGTGAGCTGGTGGTGGTGACAGACCAGGAAATCCCCACACCTGCTCCTCCCCTGGGTCCCTACCCCCACCAGAGCCCCAGGCTTGGCCACTTCTTCCCACTGCCACAGGGGCCTGTGGTCAGCAGGTGACCTGTGGGCTCTTGTGATTGAAACTTGACGCTTTGAGTCCAAGCACCTCTTCGTCTGTTGATCTTAGAGGGAAGGACAGCGCTAAGGGGTGCAGCCTGGACTTTCCTTCTGCTGGGTGTTCTGAGGAAAGCTGCGAAGGAGCCAGTGCCACTTCTTGGTTTCGACCTTGAAAGGAAGCTGTGTCAGAGGGTTGGCTCTGTTGACCCTGTGGATGGAATCTTACAAGTGCCCAGGGCCCGGTGTTCAGCAGGGAAGCGAACGGTAATCCAGCCCGAGGAACCCAGGCCTCCCAGCGGCTCCCAGCAGCTCCCAGCGGCTCCCAGCAGGCCATGGACTGGAGCGTGAGAAAGCGTGCTGGGAGGAGGTGGTGACTAGGGAGTCTGCGCCTGTGCTGGCGCTACAGGGCTCTGGGGACACCAGGGTTCCCTTCTTCCCCACAGCTTTCATGCCGCTGCCGTGAGTCCGGGGGCCTGGGCTCAGAGAGGCAGCACTTTGTGGGGTGTTGGCAACTCCCACCCACTCAGAATGCCCCTCTTCCTTGCAAACTCCCAGCGGGTGGTCGGACTTGTGGGGGGAGACAGGGGTACCTTTAATGTGGTCTTATTTTTATATAAATACATACACATGCACGTGCACACACACACACACACACACACACACACACACACACACACACACACACGTTGGTTTCCAGGCAAGGAGATGACTCCTACATCTGGTCTGGAAGGACTAAGTCAAGGGATTTCTAAGCACAGAGGAGACTGGCCGCTGTTGGAGAGCCAGGATTCTGTCATATCTCAGCATCTTGAAGACCTAGCACGATGCCTGACACTATGCAAAAATCGATCTGAGGAACTGAACCGTCAACGAATAAATACTTTTTCCACTATGGGATCAGTGGGAGAAAGTGTTTTATTTGGTCATTGGCTTGGTGTCATCTAACAGGGAGAGTGCGTCCACCTGGCGCTAGCAGTCAAGCACCCAGAAGTGCCGGGAGGAAGATGGGCTATTTCATTATGAATGGCACCGCCCAGGAGAATCGGAAGCCAATGCTCAAAAAAAGCCCGATCCCTGATGCATGAAGGTTACAGATTATGGAGGGCAAAACCATAAGACCCTGTGGGTTAGGGTTCGATGTCGTGCTGAGAGCTGATTGGTAGGAGTGAGGTAAGAGTAGTAAGTCATTTATTCAGGCTTGAGGACAGTTGTGAGATCCATTCCAGCGTCCCTCTGTCTGGTTTCATGGGGAAGCAGCCAGGGATCTCTCCACCTTAGGGCTCTGGGGTTGAAACATATTAGGTCCAGATGTTGTCTTTAGCCACCAGAGGTCCTAACCTGTGACCCCAGGTCCAGCTACTGTCTGCTGCTGCCTCGGGGTTGCTGATTATCCAAGGGAAAGGCTAGGTCTCTGAAGGGTCTGGAAAGAGAGATAATTTCTAAAGTTAGGATTTAAAGCTAAATTTAATCAAAAATCATAAAGACCCTCAGTTGCATTAGAGCTCCAGTCTGGAATTTTTTTTTCCTGTCTTTTCTTTTTCAGTTGGCCTATTAGAAAACTCTTATCTTCATTTTTTGTTTTTTAGTCAAAACCTTTTATAGCTGTACTAGTGGCCCAGTGCACAAAATTCGTGCACATTAAAAGGGAATTAATTAGAGGAAATATTTTAATATTGCTATTTGCCCTTTCTCATAATAGAAGTGTCAGAGATGAAAGGAAATTAGTAAAATGTATATGAAAACAACATATAAATTTATTAATAAACAATAAAAATGATATAATAACAATAAAGACATGATATAAAAACAACAAAAACATGATATGAAAACAACCTTGATGCAAACAATGAAGTTCCAGTAAGGTGATAAACTTGGCTGTGTATTCTAAAACAGTATGGCCCATATCCTGATGGCAATGCAATATTTGCACCCATTGAAGCAAAAGCAAAACAACTATTTATGGAATGAATATTTTCCATGCAATTTTTACTGTCAGAATCTTCGTTTGTCATTAGTCTTTTTAAATATGCTGGGTATTTTGGAAAATGTATATCATTTGGACAAACTTTACTTTTGCTACAACATTGAGTAAATTTTCCATCGGATGGTTTTTCATCAGAGAAATTTAGTGATAGGCAAAATTAGCATCTAACTATGAGGTACACTGACCACCTCAACTATGTTTGAGAATTGCATCCTCATGTACTCCATTTTCGCTGAGAAGGCAGTTCCTACCAGTATTGGTAGTACTTGTTGATGACTGTCCTTTAGACATATTCTGTCACCACTGCCACCTTCTTTCAGCTTCAGAGGCACACTGCTCTTCAGACATTTTCTGTCGATGACGCCAGCTTCTTTCAGCTGCAGAGCTACGTTGTGTCAATAGTTGCTCTTTAGACATATTCCACCTCCCTGCTGTCAGGTGAATGAGAGTCCTGGTTGTCAGGCCGCTGAGAGCTGGCTGACCAACAGCTGATTCTGGCTGATTCTGTGGGAGATGGGACTCCCTCCTTCCTGCTGTCAGAGTCTGGGCTGGCGCCCCATGGGGACACAGTGTCAAGTCTGCCTGTGCTGGGAGACCCAGAGTCAAGTCCCCGCCCACTTGCATGTGCCTCAAAATACTGCGAGATCCAGATCTGCCTGCGCCCATGCAGACGGACACAACAACAAGCCGCACGGAGCTGCGGGACCCTCCGCGGAGCCTCCCTCGTGGCGTGCAGGGTTGAGAGACCCAGTGGAAGCTGCGCAGAGCAGCAGCTGGGACCCGCCCCCCAGCGGGGCTGAGGGAACTCCAGCAGCAGGTGCGCGGAGCGGCAGCTGGACATCCCGCTCCTCCACGGGGCCGCAGGAACTGCGGCAGCAGGTGTGCGGAGCAGTTGGCCCCGCCCCCGCTGTGCATGCCACCATCTTGTGATGGTGTTATGGCGTGAGGGTCAATTTGCATATTACCTCTTTATTATATAGGACTAGAGGCCTGGCGCATGAAAGTCGTGCGTGGGTATGGTCCCTAGGCCTAGCCCGCAATTAGGGCCATCTTCCCTGACTGCTGGCAGCCAGCCCTGCCCCCGCTGCCACCCACCCAGGTTCCCAGTTTGCCATTGGGCGATTAAAACCTGACTGCCAGGGGGCGAGGGACCAAGAGGTCGGCCAGTCCCGCCCATTCGTGACCCCCCTCTGTGTGTGGGGCGACCGGCAGGGCAGGGGCTTTGGCCTGGCGCCGCCCGCATCCCCCGCCACCCACCCCAGGGTCCCCATTCACCATCAGGCGATCAGAGCCTGCCGGCTGGGGGAAAGGACCAAGAGGTTGGCCGTTCCCACCTGCCTGCCAGCCCCACCCCAGCCACAGGTCGCCCTCTGTGTGTAGGGCGACCAGCGGAGTGGGGGTCTTGGTCTGGCGCCACCCGCATCCCCCACCACCCACCCCTGGGTCCCCATTCGCCATCGGGCAATCAGAGCCTGTGGACTGGGGGGAGGGACCAAGAGGTGGTCAGTGTACCTCATAGTGACTGGCCGAGCGGTCATTCTGGTCATTCTGCCATTATGGTCGCTGGGCTTTTATTATATAGGATTAGTAACACTGCTTTTCTTGGTCTTAACATAGCCTGGAAATCTTGGCCATGTTCTTAAGCTTCAAATATTGTAAGAAATCAAACAATTAAAAATTTGTAGCATATTTTTGTAATAAAAACCTGAAATACAAAGAATCAGCCCAGCCGATGTGGCTCAGTGGTTGAGTGTCAACCTATGAACCAGGTGGTCATGGTTTCGATTCCCAGTCAGAGCACATGCCCAGGTTTTGGGCTCGATCCCCAGTCGGGGGCAGGTAGAAGGTGACCAATCAATGATTCTCTCTCATCATTGATGTTTCTTTCTCTCTATCGCATCCCTCTCCCTTCCTCTCTGAAATCAATAAAAAAAAAAAAAAATAAAAAAAGAAGAAATGAAAGAAGCAGAATTGAGTGAGACCCCAGAAGGTCCTGAGCTTCAGCTCTGGCGCCCTGTGTGCTTGTTCCGGGTTAGCATCTGGCCAGCAGCCCAGTGATGATGTTGATCCCTTACCAGAGGCCTGGCCTGGTGGCTTGGTAGTGAGTCTGCTATGGGTCTCTGTGACCTCCGAGAGGAGGGAGGTGGACCACAATGGATTAGGCTGCTGTTAGCAACCCACATGTTTGGACAGCAGTGCCCGATGCCATTCTCTGCACTCTCCACAGGTTAACCCTTTAGCCCCCAAACAACCCTTTGCAGGAGGTGCTATTTTTATCCCCATTTTATAGATGAGAAAACCGAGCTCTGTGGAGGGGACGGGAGAGCCACCACCAATTGCCCACAGCCCCACTAGGATGTAGAGATATGACAATAAAAATGTCAGCCATGAGCCCACCACC
The DNA here is from genome assembly GCF_963455305.1 of Plecotus auritus. Classification (NCBI taxonomy): domain Eukaryota; kingdom Metazoa; phylum Chordata; class Mammalia; order Chiroptera; family Vespertilionidae; genus Plecotus; species Plecotus auritus. The sequence goes on from NC_137782.1 coordinate 95,640,798, forward strand.
CAAAGACAAGCACTGTGGACATTCTGGTCTGGCTCACAACATACTAGCCCTGTTCATGTGTGTGCAGCTTAGATTCCAGGAGGAAGCTGGAGTCAGGCTGTTTATGGCCACCATCTATGTAGCCTCTATTTTAACCTGATATCAGTTGTTAATGCCTTTCTCTGACTTTCTTATTGACTGAGCATTTTGGGGCCTGGTATTTTTTCATTTTACCTCTGGCACTCAATTTCTATCTAGAAAATGGGGATAATAATAATATCTTCCTCGCAGAGAGGTTTATGTTGCTTTGATCTGGGGATGTCTCCATGAGCAAATGCACTGGGCCTGCTCTGTAACCATCACCGCTACATGTTTATTACATATTTGGGGAGAGAGCAGGGTGCTGGGTTACTTGGAAGGTCAGACATGGAAAGAAATGCTTTGGCCGCTTTGGTGGTAGCACAGAACAGAATACACGGAGGTCAGAGAGGGGCTGATGGACTCCTGCTGAAGTGCTCGCGCCTCCGCACAAGCTGTCAGTCACAGACCCTGGCCCGCAGCGCTGCCCCTGGCTCTAAACATGGCCCCGCCCCAAGAGCCTCCAAAGAGTGGCATCAACATCGATGGAGAGATGGAGGAGAGGTGCCAACACCACCTTCATGTGGGTTGACCCATCTTGAGGGAGGACCTGCCTGTTCGTTCGATGTGGCCGAGTGTGGCGGGTCCACGCTTGCAGCTGTTTTTTGCCCCCTTGTCTCCTTAGGATGCGGTTCACGCCCCCAGGGAGTTGTGCATTTGGGCTTCAGCATTTGTATGCCAGCCGCTTTGCTGAGAAGTTCCAGCAGCGACGTGCGACTGCTAAGGAGCTGCCCTGCCCGGGTTCGGAGGGGCCAGCTTCCTGGGCGGCTGCCTGGGGAGAGCTCAGCCACTGCCTTTGGAGAGGGGCCAGCTCTCCGCCACGTGGGGTTGACAGGTACCTCAGCTGCCCCTCAGGAACCTGGATCTGCTTGTGGGAGCCTCAGAGGCCAACACGCTTTCCTCATTCCTGCTCTCCCTGAGTCAGTACTGGGACATGGGCCTTCCTGATGTGTAGTCTCTGGCTCACCAGGTAGATGGACACTAAGTCTATGAGCTACTCCAGAAACCGCCCCAGGATTGCACAGAGGCCCGGTGCTCGGCGGAGGGAGGAGGGGCTGGGTAACACAGTGATGAAGATAGTTAACAGGTCTCCCTAGGCTCTAGGAGGTTAGTGCTGCCCCACTTACAGGTTATGAAACTGAGGCTCAGAGGGTTGGCGTAAAGTTCTGGTGTGGGCAGGAGCCAGCAGCCTGTCTCTAGATTCTGCGATAAAAGACGTGGGCACATGGTACCCGGTGGGGCGCTTCCCTGTCTGCTCTCTGCTCGTGTTTCATTGATGCTGCTGGAAGCCCGGATTCAGAAATCTTGCTGCAAATAGGAAAAGGGTGCTTGTCCTCCATGGTGGCCCAGGCCTTCCTTATCCCTGTGTTCACACACAGGTAGGAGGCGGAGCCAGGAGACATGGCTCCAGCCCACTCTCAGCCAGGGGCCTGCTGCAAGGCGCTGCCCGCCCTTGGCCTCCGGGGGTGGCCATCGCCGTGAGGGGCTCATGAAGGCAGGGCAGGTGTCACTGTGGGTGCAGTCCTAGGCCTTGCACAGGCTATAAAGCAGCAAAGATTAGAAGGAAGAGGGGAGAGAAAAAAGAAAGGGCGGGACATGTTTCACCCAAGAGATTGACAAATAATTTTTATTAAATTATTTGTTAAAAATTTGTTAAAAATTATTAAATAATTTTTATTAAATTAAATTTGACAATGTCAAGTGTGGAAACCATGTGGGGAAACTGCTCTCACACTTCAGATGTGCATAGCGTGGCCATTCTGGAGTGGCTGCTCGCAGCACCAGGTTACATTGGGGTGTGCTGGCTCCCATGTCTGTGTCCAGGTGGGTGAGGTGGGCACGAAGGCATGTGCTGGGGTGATGTTACAATGGGAACTTCGTGTGTAATCTCAGAAAATTGAACACAACTGGATGGCTGTCGGAGGGCCCAGGTATGTGCGAGGTAGTGTGTCCCGACCCAGGGACACTGGACAGTGGGGAAAGCAGTGAACTAAAGTTCTGTGACAAGGGCAGATTGCAAGACAATATGTACAATGTGATTCCATGTTTGTAAACCTAAACCCACAATTAAATATCATGCTGATCATGTAAGTGTGATGTGAGGAAGGGCAGGGAGGGGACCGTGTGATACATACCAACCCGGGGTTGGAGCTCACCTTTATCAGTAACGCTGCGTTTCATATAAATTATGCATATAATCTCATACACACACACACACACACACCCCAAAACAGAAGTCTGAGACACTGCCAGTTTGGTGCAATATATTATACTCTGTGCTTTTTTAGTTTTAAAAAATTATTCAGAGAAATTAGATAAGTATTTTGAAAAGAGAGATGTATTGGGAGAGGCATAGAGGGGGCGGAGAAGGCTGGACAGCTGCAGATTCATATTTTAAGTTCAAGGTCTGATCTGACTTACCTCCCAGAGAAGGTCTTACTCATTGCCTGGCGTGCGCAGAGGCCACGGAACTGTCTGTGGTGCTGGTTCGTAAGCTGCCAGGCATGGGAACTGAGTGAGTTTGTCTTGGATGAGTCTTTTGTTTGTTTGTTTGTTTGTTTGTTTTTCTGTGTTTGATAAGAATTCGCATTGTCCCACTCTGGCGGTCCTAGCCACAGGATGTCGCAAGCAGGCAGAGCCTGGGATGCATGTGAAGAAAGAGGACTGTCCCCAATGCTCCAGGCCTTCTGCCAATCCCAAATCCCAAGGCCAAATCAGTGAAAGGCCACATCTCAGTTACAGAAACATCCTCCCGTTACTGGAGCATTAGGTGGAAGGGATGTCTCCTCTTTTTATCTTACCGGCCCAGAGGACGCCAAGCCCAGAGAAGCTCCCAAACCAAGTCAGGAAAGTTAAGAGGTGCCCCGCCCCCTGCCACCATCTAGGGCTCAGAGCAGCTTCCTTATGTTGTTGCTAGTCCTCACCAGAGGGTATTTTCCCATTGATTTTTTGAGAGAGCAGAAGGCAGGGGGAGGGACAGAGAGAGGGACACATTGATTGATTGCTTCTTGCAGGGACTCTGACCGGGGCCAGAGATTGCAACGGAGGTACATGCCTTTGACTGGAATTGAACCCGGGACCCTTCAGTCTGTGGGCCGACACTCTATCCACTGACCCAAATTAGCCAGGGCTCCTTTTGTTGTTTTAAGTCTTGGGACCAATGTGGCTAAATCCTCTAAATTCAAGGCCAGGAGGTACAGGAAACATGGCTTGAGTCAGCAACTTCAAATCCAGGGTCACCGATTCCTGAGGTCCCGCTGACCCTCAGGTGCCCCTGTGGCATGTGACCTGGTATTTCCTCTGTACGTGATTGAAAAGAAGGCCCCAGCTGTGTTGACTCCCGCCTCTGCTATGTTATGATTCCTTTCAAATCTCCGTAGAGGGCCAGCCATTATGTTTAGTCTGGAAAAAGTTTTTTCCCCTCTTCCTCCTTACATTTATTTTAAAAAACTATTTGAATGGCTAATACACGCATATGGTAAACAGTTCAGCAGCGCGAAAAGGTGCCCTTTGCTGTTCATTGTGGAGGTGCTGTTACTGTCATCAGCACTTTGGTTGGACAGTGGGAAGTGTCCCTCCTAATCTTCTCTGACCATCCAGTTCTCTCCCCGAGGCGACCTTTGGGACGAGCTCCTTTGGGACTCCTCACGGAGGTATTGAAGTCATACTTCATAGACAGGGTGTCCCCCAGATGTATGCACACTTTAGCAGCTGATAATTCATGGTGCCACTAGACATTTTTTATGGGGATACATAAAAGATAAAGTTTCCGCTGCAGAACCAGCAATAGTCGACGGGTTGTGGGCGTACAAATACCGGAGGAAATGATTCTTGATGTTTGTGATCCTGTTGCTTCTCATTATCAGCAGCACCTGAACCAGAACGGCCATCAGTTTGAAAACAGGCATTGATTAAAAAAAAACACAAAAAACTTCATTTCATTAGATTCTTTTAAAATTTGAAAATGAACTGTGTGAGTAAATGCTGACTTACTAGTCATTCAAAGTGCATATCCATGCTGGGGACACCTGTGTGGGTCCTGGTGCCTGTGTTCCTGCTCCCACTGCTGAGGGCCTTCCCGGACACGCTGGCTTGTACCTTTCCTTGCTCGCCAAGATTTCTTGTCGGTCTTTCCCGGTCAATCTCCGCACTCTTTTTAGATGCCTGACAGTCTAAGGACAACATGCAGTGAAGTGTTCTTCATCGCCAGCCGGCGGCTCTGAGGCGCTCTCCAAGCATCTGTCATAGAATCAGTCTCCCTGACAAGCCTTTCACTTGTGTGGGCCTTTATTCTCAGGTTCAAGTTTATGTGCCACATGCTCCAGTGATTGTAACTGCTGAGTCACATGACAGGTGCATTTTAAGTTTGAGTAGATGGGAAATTCGACACGAACATATATTAGACCGATTTCTAATCACACAGAAGGTGGTAAGGACACTGTTCCTCGGCCCGCACCAGGCCCGCCACTGTCAGCAAGAGCAGTTCTTGAAAACAGAAGGCACTTGGGGCTTAAGTTAAAGCCATATTTGCGATGGAAATGATATCATCTCTGGTATTTTCTTCAAAGTGATGCAGTGGTGTGTGGGAGTGTGGGGGGTCCACGACAGAGACCAGCCGCACCCGGAAGCCTCGGGGAAGGGGTGGGTCCCGGCACTTCATGTTTTCATGACTGTTCATTTGTAAGCATTGATTTCTTTATACTTTAAAGTATTTTTAAATTATTTTTTATCCTCACCCAAGGAGTGAAGATATTTTCCCATTGATTTTGAGAGAGAGTGGAAAGGAGCACGGAGGGGGAGAGAGAGAGAAACATCAATGTGAGAGAGACACATTGATTGGTTGGCTGCCTCCCACAACCCTCTGGTGCGCAGGCTGATGCTCCAACCCTGAGTGATGGGGCCAGGCCTATACTTTTTTTAAAAAATATATATTTTATTAATTTTTTACAGAGAGGAAGAGAGAGGAGAGGGACAGAGAGCCAGAAACATCGATGAGAGAGAAACATTGATCAGCTGCCTCCTGCACACCCCCCACTGGGGATGTGCCTGCAACCAAGGTACGCGCCCTTGACCGGAATCGAACCCGGGACCCTTCAGTCCGCAGGCCGACGCTCTATCCACTGAGCCAAACCGGTTTCGGCCCTATACTTTTTAAAACAGACTTTTTCAGGTCAGATGTGAGACAGTTTCACCATCTCACCCACACCATGGAAAGGTGGACAGTAACTTACGATACCCTTTACTTTCCTGCCTGCATGCTGTAAAAGCTTGAGGTGTGGTGGGCAGCAGGCTAAGAGCCTGGCCCGGTCACCTCTCTCCTCGGGGCTTCTCTGCAGATGGGAGGTGATGGCTTTAGCTCCCTTTCTCAGAAGAGAAAACAGAGTCAGAGAGATTAAGTAGGTGGCAGAACCGGGGAACCCAGGTTCAATGAAGTGTCCCTGCATGTGACCAATCGTCCCTGTGCCAGTGGCTGCCCTGAATGCCACCTGCCTGCCCCTCTCTGGCACTGGTCACCTGAGGGTCTGGTTAGACAGGCCCCAGTGGGTGGGAAAGATCAGGACACCTGCAAATGGATTATACAAGCACTATAACAGCAACTCTTGAATTAAAATAAATTTTATTTTATGGAGCAGTTTTAGGTTTACTAAAAAAAAAAAAAAATTGTACAGCCCTAACTGGTTTGGCTCAGTGGATGGAGCATCGGCATGCAGACTGAAGGATCTCGGGTTCAATTCCAGTCAAGGGCACATGCCCAGGTTGTGGGGCTCAATACCTAGTAGGGGGTGTGCAGGAGGCAGCCGATCAATGATTCTCTCTCATCATTGATGTGTCTATCTCTCCCTCTCCCTTCCTCTCTGAAATCAATAAAAATAAATTTTTAAAAAAATGTAGACAGCACCAAGTTCCCATAAACCTTCTCTCCCCCACCCAGTTTTTCTCACTGTTAACATCTTGCAGTGCTCTGGTACTTTTGTTAGCTGATGAGCCCATGTTGATGCGTCATTGTTTCCTGAAGCCCATGGTTTACGTTGCGGCTCACTCTTGGCATTGTGCCTTCCATGGGCTTTGATAAATAGATAGTGTCATATGTCCACCCTAACAGTAACTCACAGAGGGTGTCACTGCCCTACAGGTTCTCTGTGCTCCCCTCTCTCATCCCTCCCTCCCTCTATACCCCTGGCAACTGCTGATCATTTTACTGTCACTATAGTTAGCCTTTTCCAGGATGTCATAGTTGAAATCATATAATATGTAGCCTTTTAGACTTGATGCTTGGAATATGCCTTTTTCTCGTGTCTTGATAACTTATTTCTCCTTGTCATCGAACAACATGCTATTGTCTACTTGTAGATGCACCACAATTTGTCCATTTACCTGTTAAAAGATATCTCATCCTAAAAATTGGTTGCTTCCAATTTTTGACATGTAGCCTTTTTACATATTTTCAAAATGGTTAGATTTCACACATAAATCTCATTGCACTTAGCACTTCATCCCAGATGCTCCCCTGACCTGAGGCCCGAGTGGCCTGTATTCCGCTGCCCTCACCCTGCCCCATCTGGCTTCCTCTATCCTGTCCCCTCCTCCCACTGTGGCCACTCCAGCCTCTTCCTGTTCTCCCACATGCCACCCAGGTCCTGCATTCAGCACCTTCATGCTTATTCTTCTCTCTGTCCAGAAATCTCTTAGCCCAGGTCTTCCACTGTCTAGGTCTCAGCTCAAGTGACACATCCTCTGAGCAGCCCTCCCTGCACTTTCTTGAAAGGAGTCAACACAGCCCAGCAACTGTCCTTCACAAACTCCTGCTTTGACTTCCTTTATTGGGTTTTTCACTCCTTGAAATGGTCCTGTCTGCTTGTTACCTGCCTCTGCAGTGAGGGAGGGACCACACCAGGCCACATCCCCCAGCCTCGAACAGCACCTGAGCCAAGGTGCAGAGGTTTGCAGACTGTGTGATGAACGAGAAATTCAGTGACCACGCTGATGCTCCTCAAGCTGACAGCCTTCCTCTATGCTGGTCACATCCTTCCATTAAGAGAGACGGAGAGCGCAGCGTGGGGGACGTGGTCGCACTCGGGCAGTGTGGGTGGGGCCAGGACATGCTGCCAGGCACCTGCTGCTGGACAAGGGTGGAGCCGTCCTTGTTGGATCGTCCTAAACGAACGTGCTGCAGGGATCACGTTCAATGAGACCTTCTCTAAGGGCTCCTCCTCGCCCTTCCTCCCTGTCTATTCCACCCTGGACAGTCCCCGTTCTTGAGTGTGGATAAGCAGCATAAATACGTTCGTTTTGAGCAGGACTTGAAATTACCGACATAATTCCCATCTTCTTGTCGGTACCTCGGAGCGGGACGGCCTTCTTTTGGTGTGGTGAGTTACCACAGTTGGGGACGGTCTGAAGGTATTTTTACGAGGACATTTAGTCACTAGGATCACTTGTTTCTGAGTCATGGGTTTATTTTAGGTCCAAGTCTTTCGAAAGGTCATTTCAATTTTTCAAATATAGTAGGCCAATTGTTGCTGCAGATTCTTCCCCCTCGCCCAGTCTTGCTTCTAACAGAGGGAATTATTTTCAGGGAGAGAGATTTAGGTGACGCCCAGCAGCCCAGGAGGGCAGCTTTCGGCACATACTGGCCAGGTGCTCGTGGCTGTTCCCAGGGACGGATTGTGTCCTAGTAGGAGGTGGAGAGGGTTTCAACCGAAGTCTCATTTCCAGTCACAAAAATGGGACAAGTGAATGATGGAAACATTTTCACTTAAATGTAAGAAAGAACATCGTTACCCCTAGTTCTTTAAATATCGTTAGCCTTTCAGTGTATTTTCTTCGTGTGTGTGTCTGCACCCACACACACACACAAACGCGCGTGCGCATATGTGTGTGATCTCGTCAAACCCTAAATCCCAGCCAGGCAGGCCCTCCCTGCCTTGTTCACTCTCTGGTGTGTCTGCCCTGAGAAGATGCCAAGGTCACCTTACCGACTGCGTGAAAGTTGCGAGTATGTGCATCGCATCTTTGGGAGCAAAATGCAGGTAGTTGTCTGTATTTAGTTTTGCATTCTGCTTTTTTTCATTTAAATTCCTCATTTTCGAAAGATTTCTTTAAAAACGTGATTTTTAGTAGGGAATGGTATTTCATTGTGTGAAAACTTATGCTGGAAGCTGCTTCCCACTGGGATCTGAGACATCTTCTTTCCTTTCCACAGTCAGCCTGTAGCCTTGGTTCTCGTGTGCAAGGGCCTGAACATGCTTGGGCTTTTACATGCTTCTGCTAAGTAACACTTCAGAGAGAAGATGCCGAGCTTCAAGCTCATCAGCAAAGAATGAAGTGTCTCCTCCAATCAACTCCCACCCCCTAAAGAGCGGTGCGGGGGTCCACTTACTGGACTCCTACATTCTTGTAAATGTTAAAAATATTTTCTCCACTGAGTAGCATCCTGTTTTTTTTTTTCTTTAGATGGTGTGTTTTCATGGTCAGAAGATTATTTAAAGACTAGAGGCCTGGTGCACGAAATTTGTGCATAGGTAGGGTCCCTAGGTCTGGCCGATGATCAGGGACGATCAGGGCCTTCCAGCTGCCAGCCAGGGCCTTCTTCGTTCTGCCCGCCCCCCGGAGGTCAGCGCATGTCATAGCGAGTGATCGAACTCCTGGTCTCCCAGTCAATTCCCGAAGGGACACTTTGCATATTAGCCTTTTATATATATAGATTATTAGGTAAATGTATGAGTATTTTTTCTTTTTTTTTCTTTTTTTTTAAAATATATTTTATTGATTTATTACAGAGAGGAAGGGAGAGGGATAGAGAGTTAGAAACATCGATGAGAGAGAAACATCGATCAGCTGCCTCCTGCACACCCGCTACTGGGGATGTGCCCGCAACCAAGGTACATGCCCTTGACTGGAATCGAACCTGGGACCCTTCAGTCCGCAGGCTGATGCTCTATCCACTGAGCCAAACCGGTCAGGGCAGTATTTTTTCTTTAAGGCTTTGTTAATTGCTTCTCTCTTAGATGGTCCTCCCAATCCCCAAGTCAGATAAGTAGCTACTCGCTCCTTTTTTTTTTCTGGTTCTTATCTTTATATTTGTTCTTCATCTCATGACACCCTGACCTCCTGAGTCAGGTCAGAGACTCAGCTCAGCCTTTAAATAGTCCATTGTTGCCACAGATGTGAAATGCATGCTTCACAGTAGACCCGCTTCTCTTATTCACACTAAGTTCTTCTTCTGGATTTTCAATAACTGCAGCTTCCTTATATATATAACCACCTAGCCTCCCTCAGCACATATTTAGATATTATCTATTAATTATAATTTTACATCATTATGAGGAAATGACATGGCTAGGTTCCAAAACCTCAGCATGTTTGAAATATTTACCCCTCCTGGGCTCCTCTGACTGTATGGACCGTCTCTTCTGAGGCTTTTGTGAACATGGGGATCGTGACAGTGACGCTCAGACCCCAGCCGGTGGCCAGGCTGTAGGATGCTCACATGGCCCCTCCCAGGACCGAGACCAGCATTCCCACCTCCCAGAAGCCAGTGCTCCTCGGGCTCCTGCCCAGATCCCATTGTCGTGAATGGACGTTCCGCTCGGGCCTGGAAAGATGATCGAGCCTTTCCCCAGAGCTGGTAATTGGGAAAAGAAGTGTTTGTTCTGCTTTGCCCGTTCCAGGCTTGTTTTTGCTTAGAAAGTGGACACACAGGGTCATTACACAGGAAGCCGGATCGACTAGCGCCCCCCCCCCACCCCTGTTTGGCAACCCAAGCTCGACAGACAGGGACCGTCCCCAGCCTGGCCTGGGGGCCTGGCCTGGGGGCTGTGTGGTGTGGAGCTGGAGGCTTTGTCTGCCGGGGTTCGAGCCCCGGAGTTGCTTCAGATGGTGTGCGGGCCTTCCCACGGTGCTTCTCTCAAACCCGCTCTGGTTCTCTTCCTATAAAGATGCAGAATTGAAGTGTTTAGTGACAGGTGTGGGGCAGAGATGACTGAAGTGGGTGAGTGCAGAGGGCTCATGGCCTCGCAAAGATGCGCCCAGGGGGTCACCCAGGGAGTCACATGGGCGCTCCATCACCCCATGGCTCCATCACCCCATGGCGCCAACCATGTCAGCAGGAATCTCTCCTTAAGGCCTGCTCTGCAAGTGGCTGGGAAGAGCCCAGGATGGTTCTCAAAGCCCAGCAGTCCTGCTGTGGGACAACAAGTGTCAGTCCCAAGTTCCTAGCAAGTCCTGGCACTCGGCCTCCTGGGCCCAGCTGAGTCCCACCGCTACCCGGAGCCTGTCACTGTGGCAGTGACAGTGCTGCTCCGATTCGGTCAGGCTGGGCCCTGTGTCTGTACACCGGGCAGGGGGCGTGGGCCGGGGCGGGGGAGAGGGGCATTAGTCAGGATGAGCTGGGCTCCTGCTGCTGTGACCCCCGGGACATCCGTTCCTCTCCGTGCTGTGCGTTGATCACAGGCAGCAAAAGGACTCTGCTTATCACACCAGCTTGGCAGGTGCTCCTCCCTACCACCCCACCCCCACATGCCTGCAGGGCCACAGGCAGGAAGCAGGAGCGCGAGAACAGGAACGTGGCTCGTGAGGATCTGTCAACACTAATAGTCTGCGATGAGCTGGTCCGCTGGTCCCCAAATATTTAGTTCCTACCCCTTCCCAAGGAAGACAACCCCCAAGCCCCAGCCAGTCACTGCCTACGGCTTATCGTCCGGGATCTGTATAGCGACTCGTCTTTACATCTTGTTTGCATGTGGCTCTCGTGGTCAGAGACTTTGACCCCCTTGCAAGCCCTCAAATTTCCGATTCTCCTTCCCGAGGCGCCGGGTTATCTGCACGGCATCTCCCACATCGCTTGGCTCTGTTCCTGAGGAAAGGGCGTGGTACATTGCCTTGTCTTGGACGCGGGATCAGAATGCTTCCTATGCCCAGCACTTCCATCTGGTCCCATCGGGAAGGGGTGAGGACACTGTGGTGGTGGCCGAGCACCAGCCGGTTCTGAGCCCCAGGGCCAGTGCCTCCACTGGCCGGGCCATCTGCAAGGCGCAGCGCTTGGGGTGGAAGGCAAGGACAGTGGAGCAGCATGATGGCACGCACGGACTCAGTGTGGGGGTGAGGATGTAGGAATAAGTCTCCCCCAAATGGTCCAGCCATATTCCGTCTTTGTGTCTTTCAGCGAGACCTAGTTTCAACCTACAGCGGGGTCATCTATAGGAATGGACATTTGGAAGTCAGTGACAGCCGCAAATTGGCAGTTTCGAATGGTCTGGTCTGAGACAACACGTCGGGTTAAACCTTGAGGAAATCAGCACCTGGCACAGCTCTGTGTTCAAAAGGAAGCCACGGTCTTTTAGCCGCAGTCTGTCCCGTGCCATGAGCAGCTGTTCGTGAAGCCACCGTGGCTGGCCTGTGTGGCCTCCTGTCCTCAACAGAGAGCCTGGTGACAGGGACCCCCCGCTCGAGAGCGCCACTCCCTACCCAGATGAGCGCCCATTAGATCTCATGAAAATTTAATGTGTTGAGTGTGTCGTTCATGAGGTTTTTTTAATAGATGACTGTTTAGCCCTTGGGAATGCCAAAGGAATACATTAATGATGGGCCCCCAGGGGCTGGGGCAACAGGTGGCACACTGGGGCGAAAGTCACTTTTCCTTATTTGTAGCTTATCTTTACAGGGATTTTCTCCCTTTACTTCTCTTCCTGAGGTGACCGCAAGGACGCCAGGTTCTGTGGGGCTTTAGCTGGATTCTGTGCTCTTAGCCTGAAGGACACACCCTCCCCCCTGGGAAATGGTTGAATCAAATGAGTACTCCCAACTCAGCCTTGGTTTGGGGAGATCCAAACGGACTTTGGGGGACTTTGTGGCTGGCTTCTCCCCCAGTGTCATCATGGGTGTGACTGGTGTGAACATGAGCAAGTCACACATGCGAGCTGACTTCAACAAGGTGGGCACTGAGCATCTGCGAACACTAATGGTCTGCGATGAGCTGGTTGGTCACAGTTGAGATCCCCTGAGAGCCCCAGGGAAGGTGACCTGACCACGGGGGGCCTGAGAGAAGGTGACCTGGTCATGGGAGGGCCCTAGAGGAGGTGACCTAGTCATGGGGGGGCCTAGAGGAGGTGACCCAGTCACGGGGGGTGGGCCCTAAGAGAAGGTGACCTGGTCACGGGGGGGAGGGGCCCTAGAGAAGGTGACCTGGTCACGGGGTGGGGGGGGAAGGGCCCTAGAGAAGGTGACCTGGTCACAGGGTAGGGGGGGCCTAGAGAAGGTGACCTGGTCACGGGGGGGGCCCTAGAGAAGGTGACCTGGTCACAGGGGGGCCCTAAGAGAAGGTGACCTGGTCACGGGGGGCCTGAGAGAAGGTGACCTGGTCACAGGGGGCCTGTGAGAAGGTGACCTGGTCATGGGAGGGCCCTAGAGTAGATGACCTGGTCATGGGGGGGCCTGAGAGCCCTGGAGGATGTGGTCTGACCGTGCTCCTGCCTGGTGTGAGGTGGAGCCCGCTGCGTCCCCTGTGCGGAGGCCCCGGCTGTTTCTGAGTGTCTGTGAGACCGCAACCCTGAGAAAGTGGCCGGGCTGTGTTTCTCCAAATCCCCGTAGCCTCCAGGTCTCCCCAGCAGCACCGACACGGGCAGAGGGATGGTCTGTGCTGGCGGCCTTCTTCAGGGAGAAGGGGCACCACCCCAACCCCTCCCGCGGCACATGCTGAAGGGCAGCACAGTCTCCATAGGAGGCCAGCATCGGGACACACATTTCCTTGGGGGAGCCCCGCACCAAGGGGTCCTCATCACACCTGCCGGCTCCTGGAGGCCCAGGCGGCTCACACAGACGGAGGCCATGTCCTCTGTCTCTTCATTGCATCCTCTTTGCTCACTGGGCTGGGCACCGTGGTGTGTCCTGCGGTGCTGTCTCTGGCTGAACCCTCCAGGACACCCAGCAGACGCATCCACTCACACGGGCTGTGTCCCAGTCGGGCTCCCCGCGCAGCCCCAGCCCTCCCACCTGAGCCCTTCCGCAGGAGCCTGAGCTGCACACGCTTCCCTGCGTCTCCGTTGATATCAGGACACGGGCTCTGCGAATATCCTTGCTGTGTATTTCTTTCCAGGTCTTTGACTGGGATTGTGGCTCTCCAAGAACCTTAAGAATCTGCCCTGGGCCACCCCTCCTGGCAGCATCTCACTCAGACCTTACAGGTTCCACCAGGAACCCCTGGTGGTTTTCCATTCGTCTTTGTGTTTTGATGTCGGAAGGGAAAACCCATTCTGTTGAAAATCAAAGACTTGATCAAAGCGCTTGCTTTTTGTGATTCCCTTGAAAACTGCAACTTTGCCCAGGGCCTGCATCATGTCTTCACTCATCCGCAGATATTCACTGAGAGGCTGACTGTGGCCAGAGACGGCAATGCGGGAAGCCAGCCGGTGACCCAGGATGCTGACGAGGGGGCGGCAGCTGTGCTGGCTAAACAGCGCCGTGGCCAGACACCGCAGGGAGCTTCCATGAGCCTGCAGGTGCTCAGTCCTGACGATGGCCATTCCCAGGCGATGCTAACGCCATCCCGTTTCATAGATGTCAGGAAGCCGAGGCGCGGGGAGGTACAGGGGATTTCAGCAGTGAGTGGGGACTTGCGTTCTCAGCCAGTCCATTCTGGCCCATGGAACCCTCTGGGCAGTGCCACCCCAGGCTGCGCAGAACCAGCCCACAGCCCGCTCCGTCAGGAGGTCCTGGCTGAGTACTAAGTTTGTGTGGAATTCTGCCCTGATTGATGGAGTCCTTCTAGCAACAAGTGCAGGGACCCGGCCGTGCCATGGCTCTGTGTGGGATCAGTGCCAGCCCAGCTCATGAGGGCTCCGGTGCCCCACATCCTCGCCCACTCTCATGATTGTCCCAAACATCTCTGACACACCCGGTCACACTGCTCTGAGCAGTTGCATGTTGAGTCACAAAACTGGTGCCCACAAGAGCACCCACCGTGAGGCTCCGAGCAGCGCCCCTCCTGCTCCCCGCAGTGCTCTGGACGTAACTTCATTACTTAATGGGCCAGGAGGGATGATGGCTGAGGCCAGACCCAAGCGGTCCCCACGGTCTCACTTCTAACAATGCATTTAAACCACCACAGGGATTGCCTCGTGGGCTGGGAACTGTGACCAAGAACCTTCTGACATTTTATGCTTATAACGGGAGTTGGAGAGTAATGACATTTAAAGAGGCATCTCAATGGGGAAGGCTGGGGTCATTTGGGGGCCACAGCCTCTGAAGCAGGTGTACAAGGTGTGTGCTTTGTCATGCTCTGTGCTGGGCACCCGTGGGTGGGTGAGCAGTGGACCTGTAAACCCTCCTTCGCCTGGTGAGAGGCTCCTGTCCACGGGGAGCCTTTCTGGACTTTACTCGTCTCTTTACCACGCAGCGCCTAAGGAGAGGCAGGCGAGACGAATAGGCAGTGAAGCTCTTTGGAGAGAGGTGTGAATGAGTCCCTTCCCAGGGGATTTGCCCTGCTCATTCTTGTTACCTGAGCTTGAGTCACCTCTTGTAGGAAATGTGTCCAGCTCCCATTACGTGCTCTCTCCTGGTCCCCAAACACTTACCTGGCTGCCACGATATACCTGTGCATTCGATTCATTGATTGATATCTGAGAGCCCAGGTGGGCCGTGAGCCCAGGTGGGCCGTGAGCTCAGTGAGGTCAAGCACCGCGTCTAGTTTTGCTCATCAGCACCACTCCAGCACCCAGCACTGAGTAGATGTCTGTGTTAGTTTGGGGGTTTTGCAAGGTGACTCCAGGCCAAGGGTTAGAGGGAAAGTGCTCCCAGGAGACACTAGTGACAGACAGGGGAAGCCACACAGGGAAGGGGCCGGGGCCAAGGCGAGGGGGTGCAGAGGGCAGCTGCTCCTCAGAGTTGGCCCCACCCAGAGGCCAGGGGGCTGGGTGTGGCTTGCGTGATGTCGGTCATTGGCTCAGGCCAGCTTCTGTGCCTGCTACGGGTCAGTGCAGGGCCGTGTTCTGCTCGCCCCCCGAGACACTCCTGGAGGAGCAGACTGCCACCTCATTCAAAATCTGCACAATTTCTGATGTGCTCCGACACAGGGCAGTGTTAAAGCATCAGCTACAGTCCATTGGTGGTCACGGGAGCACATTTACAAGTCCCACAGCTAGAATGCTGTGAAATACGTCATCTTTACCAAATTTATAATTTAAGGCTAGTTCAAAGTTTACACACTGAGTGAACCTTTGTTTTCCTGGCTCGTTCAAATCTGCGTGAGTCACAGTTCTGGTGTGTGTTCTCTCATCGTGCAGTGTCCAGACCAGCCTCCCCTGGACTCCAGGCGCCCAGCTCTGCAGAGGGCAGGCTGGCGTGAAGGGAGACGCCAGGCTGGCTGCTGCAGAGGGAGCTGCCACAACAGCGGGAGCTTTGGGATGTTCTGAGCTGACAGGCTTCAGTGGCAGGGCAGGTTCCCAGGCTGGCCTGTTACCGTGTGACTTCCCAGAAAGTGTGCACTGAGGACTTGTGGCTTGTTGGGTTGTATCCATCTCACTCTTCACTTCCATAAAAATCACCAGCGGAGCCAGAGCCCGGCCAGGGCCCACGGTGAGGCAGGAGGCCATGATGATGACGGAAGCACAGACACCTGCAGGCTTTGGAGCCCAACACCCTCCGCTCTGTGGTGGGAGCTCTTCAGCAGCCGCCGCAAATCAACTGCTTGGTGCCAGAACGAGCAGAGCCAGGCAGAGTGTAGGGTAGCAGAGAATCACCCAGTTCAGGAAGGAGCCAGTGTAGTAAGTCCCAGACACCTGCCTTGTTCCGGTGGGATCATCCGTCCCTGATGTGCCTGGACCAGCTCCCCATGCTTAGGGGCTGGGAACATGAGCAGCGCCTTTCCTTCAGGTTCTCAAATGCTGGCTGACACCTTGCGGGGCCTCCCTGGATTCTGTTTCAGAGCCTGGGCAGCGAGCTACACAGGATGCATGTGGTCTCTGTTTTCATGATCAGTTAGCTAAGAGGGACATTAAAATAATGAACACACACATCAACAGCTAATTATCAGAAAAACCAAGGTGGCGGCATAGGTAAACACCTAATGTGCTGCCTCGTACAACCACTTTAAAACTACAACTAAAAGACAAAACGGACATCATCCAGAACCACAGGAAGGCTGGATGAGTGGAAATTCTACAACTAGAAGAAAAAGCACAATGAGACTCAGAGGAGGTGCGGAAGTAAAGTGCAGAGGTACAGAGGCGCGTGAGGAAAGGGCTGGCAACTGAGGACACAGTTGTCTTTTTCAATCTGGAGGGAGACACAAGCTCCTGACTGCTCTGAACTCCAATTCCAGGCGAGACTCTGGGGACCCAGACTCATACTGGGGAGAAACTGCACTGTCTGGCATTGGGCAGAACTCGAGGGCGGTTTTCTCTCAGAGGTGCTTACAGTGAATACCGAGGGACACTGAAACCTGGGGGCCTCTTAAGGCAGGGCTGAGGATCAGCCATAGCTGTTTGCTCCACCCTGTTGATTCCCTGAGACCCTGCCCCACCCAAGCTGTGCACAGAGGCTTTTGCATATGAATGGCCTGGCCCTTTGCAATCTAAAATTACCTAACAAACTGTAGCTGAGTCAGAGAGACTCTGAACATCAAAAGAAGGCCCAAGGCCCCACAGCAGCTTGCATTGCTTCACAGCTGGGCCTCATCTGGGCACCTCCAAAACCCAAACAAAGAAGAGGAATCTACAGATCTCTCCATAGCTCCTGCTGGGTGGCCTCAGGCTGAGGCTAAATTTGCACCTCCTTGGAGACCCAAAAGCCAGTGTACCCAGTGGTCAGAGTGGGACCATCCAGATTACAACTCTTCAGATCCATAAGGGACACACTCAGGGGATAGACTCAGTGAGCACCAAAGCCCCACTGAAGCAAGTCTTGCCCCATAAGGGTGTCTCCAGCACAGAAGTTCTCCCATCGCAGACACAGCTGATCCTCACAGCCAACTGGCCTGGAGGTCAATTCCTCCCAGTGATACCAACAACAATCAAGGCTTAACTACAACAAGACTGTGCACACAGCCCACAAAGGGGTGCACTAAGAGTGTCCACCTCAGGTAACTGGGGAGGCTGAGACACTGGGCCCTATAGGACACCTAGCACACAAAGCCACTCTATCAACACAGGGAAGCAGCCAAAATGTGGAGACAAAG
Source organism: Plecotus auritus (assembly GCF_963455305.1). NCBI lineage: Eukaryota > Metazoa > Chordata > Mammalia > Chiroptera > Vespertilionidae > Plecotus > Plecotus auritus. The sequence continues at coordinate 95,658,085 of NC_137782.1, forward strand.
AAACAGGTCACAAATGAAAGAAATGGAGGAAAGCAAACTACTGGATATAGAGTTCAAAACCACAGTTATAAGGTTTTTCAAGAATCATCTAGAAACCACCGATAAATTTAGTGAGACCCTCGAGGATATGAAAAAGGACCACCTAGAAATTAAGCTTACACTGACTGAAATAAAGAATAATATACAGAGATCCAACAGCAGACTAGAGGAACGCAAGAATCAAGTCAAAGATTTGAAATACGAAGAAGCAAAAAACATCCAACCAGAACAGCAAAAAGAAAAAAGAATCCAAAAATATGAAGATAGTGTAAGGAGCCTCTGGGAGAACTTCAAGTATACCAACATCCAAATTATGGGGGTGCCAGAAGAAGAGAGAGAGCAAGATACTGAAAACCTATTTGAAGAAATAATGACTGAAAACTTCCCCCACCTGGTGAAAGAAATAGACTTACAAGTCCAGGAAGTGCAGAGAACCCCAAACAAAAGGAATCCAAAGAGGACCACACCAAGACACATCATAATTAAAATGCCAAGAGCAAAAGATAAAGAGAGAATATTAAAAGCAGCAAGAGAAAAACAGTTAGTTACCTACAAGGGAGCACCCATACGACTATCAGCTGATTTCTCAACAGAAACTATGCAGGCCAGAAGAGAGTGGCAAGAAATATTCAAAGTGATGAATAGCAAGAACCTACAACCAAGATTACTGTACCCAGCAAAGCTATCATTCAGAATTGAAGGTCAGATAAAGAGCTTCACAGATAAGAAAAAGCTAAAGGAGTTCATCACCACCAAACCAGTATTATATGAAATGCTGAAAGATATTCTTTAAGAAGAGGAAGAAGAAAAAGGTAAAGATAAAAATTATGGACAACAAATACATATCTATCAATAAGTGAATCTAAAAATCAAGTGAATAAAAAATCTAATGAACAGAATAAACTGGTGAATATAATAGAATCAGGGGCATAGAAAGGGAGTGGACTGACAATTCTCGGGGGGAAAGGGGTGTGGGGGTGCGGGAAGATATTGGACAAAAATCGTACACCTATGGATGAGGACAGTGGAGGGGTAAAGGCAGAGGGTGGGGGTGGGAACCGGGTGGAGGGGAACTATGGGGGGAAAAAAGAGGAACAACTGTAATAATCTGAACAATAAAGATTTATTTTATAAAACAGCTAATTATAAATTGCACTGAAGACTACGGCGGAAAAAATAGCAGCAAACCTAACAGATGGGTATGGAGGATGAGACCACAGGGGATGAATAGGAGTTCGTCGAGGAAAAGTGTTGCCTCCAGAGGGACTGGCATGGGAGGCAGCCCTGTGGTGTGAGAAACTTGATGAGTTGGAGCAGACAAGAAAGAGCTACACCTGGAGCATAGGGGGGAGGGCATGGTGTGAGATAAGCTTAGAAAGCAGAGGTCAGGAGGTTGGGGGGTCACAGTTGGGTTTAGTGTTTCATCCTGAACGTCACTGTGACATTAAGCGTGGAAGTGGTGTCAGACGCTGTTTTCCTAGTGAGGCAGGAATCCAGGCGTGGGGAAACCAAGGAGGCAGGCGGCTACAGAGTTGCTGGGGGAGACTGAGGCTGGCCTGGGCCCCCAGGTTAATGTGGGGGGCAGGGAAAGGGATCAGGATCAGAAACTATTCCTTCTCTCCCTCTCCCTTCTTGGAGCACCCACTGGAACTGTTTCCCTGAAGACATTGCCAAAGGGACCACTGAAGGCAGAAGTTGGCAAATGAGGGCCCGTACACCAAATCCGCCTGCCGTTGGTTTCTGTAAAAACAGTTGCATTTAAGTGTAGCCCTGCCTCGTAACTGGCACGCCATCGACAGCTGCATTCACCCTGCAGCATCTGAGTGGGGGCGTTGCAACAACGTGGGGCCCATGGAGTCTGAGATATTTACTCTCTGGCCCTTCCCAGAAAACACATGCCTATTTCTGACCTCAGCTAACCGAGTGTAGAACATGTTTCAAAATACAAATCGTTTGGCTCAGAATCTTCCCAGCATTTAAAATGTGTTTAATTCCTCTAAAAAATGCTAGGGTATGCATATTTCTAAAAAAGTAACACTTGTCTGTCCTTAAGCTTTGACTAATGTGCTGAAGAACCTCATCTCACACCTGAGCTTTAGAAAGCCAGGGTTGGGCCCTGGGCAGTGTGGCTCCGTTGGTTGGAGCGTCATCCCATGAACCAAAAGGTCACCTGCTCAGGGCACATGCACGGAGTGCAGGAGGCAGCCAATCAGTGTTTCTCTCTCACATCGATGCTTCTCCCTCTCTCTTCCCTTTTCCCTTCCCCTCTCTCTCAAATCAATAAAAACATATTTTTAAAAATTAAAAAAAAAGGAAGTCAGGGTTGGGACTCGGGCGTTGAAGAAGTCAGACAATATTATTTGTCTAAACTGACACTGCTCTGCTAATCTGCTCCCTGAAACATTTTTTCTCTTCTGTCAAACACGGTCTTTAGGAGGATGTCTGTCAAAGCAGTTTTTAAGTCTTTGCAGAGTCTTGGGCATCTCCCAAAAACATTTGTGTGTTTGTGTGTGTGTGTTTGTTAATCCTCACCCGAGGATATTTTTCCATTGATTTTTAGGGAGAGTGGAAGAGAGAGGGAAAGACAGAAAGAAACTTCGATGTGAGAGAAACACAATTGGTTGCCTCCTTCACGGGCCCAACCAGGGTCCTGGCTGGTGAGGAACCTGCAACCAAGGTACGTGCCCTTGACTGGAATTGAATCTGGGACCCTTTGGTCTGCAGGCCTACGCTCTAGCCACTGAGCCAAATCAGCTAGGGCCCAAAAGCATTTGTATAAGAATTTGTGTGTGTACAAATACCTGGCGTCCTACTAGGCCCCGTAGCAACAAAGGGCTGGGATGATGCAATGACGAGGCAGCTTTCCCAGGTGTCCCCCCAGCTTCCCGGAGCCGACCTCTTCATGTGTAACTCCTGGTTTGAAGCTCTGTGCGCTGTGTCTCAGAACCGCTTTATTTATGGAGCTAAGCTGATTTTCACTTGGAGAACTGGCCATATGTCTGGCAGGCACCCGGGCCCGTTGGCAGAATCACGGGGTTGATACTAAGCAGATGGGCCTTCTAGTGAGATGCGCTGTTTTTTCCACCAGACATGTGAGGGTAAAGAAGGCACTTTAATCACTTTAATAACGTCTTGATTTTTCCACTGGTTTCCCAGGCACAAAGGGTGCCCAGTTATCTGGTCCCAATTTCAGCATCCTTGCTGGGGGCGGGGGGTGGGGGAACTGCTCAGACAGCTGGAAGAAGCTTAGAGACTTGGGAAAATTTGAGGCCCAACCTCTGCTACGATCTTAGAGAATCCTGTTATCTTTGGAACAGAGATATCAGGGAGGATCTTGTATATTCCAAAACTAGGTCGTCATTAACACTACTCAGCAGGAGTGCGTTCCTCAGGTCTATTGCGCCAGCTGTGTTTGACAGCTTTCGTGTAGGTATTGCTATCTGGGCATCAAGGTGTGAATAGGGTTGCCTGGCCCATCTGTTTAGGAAAAGCTGGCTCAATGGATGAATAGGAGTGCTTACTTCAGGACTTGTCAGAGCCTTTCCTCTGATACTATGTGGTGGGACTCTTCAGGGAAGGCTTTGAGTGTAGACAGTGTTTTCCACCCACAAAGCATCTCCCATGTTAGGGTTCCATGGAACACACTTTGGGAAACGCTGGTGCCATGCCCAGATGGTGAACATTAGATCAGTGAGCCTGGATGCCCGTTCCAGACCCGCCAATTAAGAGCTGTGTGGCTCCGCCCTCAGTCTCCACTTCCTGACTGTGAAATGGAGCTGAAAAGGTCATCCCTGCCCCCTAGGATTGTCTGCTTGAACTCACAGAAGAATTCTGCAGCCACCCCTGGGACATTTAAAAATCTCATCTCCTATGTTCAGGCAGGATCCGACTCACCATACTCCAGGGCCTTGCTTCCTCCTCTGTGTTTCTTAGCACCTCCACTAATGAGCAAGGGAAAGGGATGCCATCCATGTTGAGGGCGGCTTAGGTGGCTGCCGGGAGAGGTGACCTGGCGGTTGCTTAGGAATTGCAATTATTCTGCATTGAGGGGCACAGAGGTGAGCTCAGGTGGTTGTTGTTAACCACGGACCTGCATTTCAATTTTGTTTCAGTTTTCATATCTCAGGATGAGTCTCTCTCATTCATTCATTCCTTCATTCACTCACTCACTCCTTCATTTCTCCACTCCATGTGCCAGGCACTGTGCTGGGTGCCAGAGGAGGAGGGCGAGGTGCTGTCCGGGTCCTGGTCCTCAGCACCAGGATGGTAGCTGTGCTTCTGACATGGGCCATTATTGACCTTGGGTTCTGATGGGTGTGCTCTCAGCCCAGGACAGCCGGCAGAGGCCCTGGGAACGCAGCTCCCCTCCCCCAGAAGTTGTCCCCTTTGAATGAATTAGCCCTTCTTGCAGCCTCCACCTGCCCTGCCTGCCCCACCCGCCCTGCCCAGTTCAGTTCTGCCATGCTGAGAAGCGACAGTGCTCCTTCCTGGACGTGCTCACGTGGAGCCCTAGTTCTGTTCATATTGATCAGTGCTCCCAGAGTATCCCCTCTCCCATTGTTACTCAAGAATCTTCCGGAGGAGTGGACCAGGCCAGGCAGGAATGCTTATACATCTGGGAGACTTCAGATCTGTTTTGAAGATGTGGCTTGGGAGGTCCAGACAGACCCGTCCTGGTTGGGGAGGGATTGGAACGCCCAGCACTTGCTTTGTAGACGAGGTCAAGCTGTGTCTTGCAGCCGGGACATGTGCCACTGGTCTTTTGGACCCTAAATGCCCTGACTTTACCACAGTTGCTGCTATAATGACCTCTGCCCTCCCTGCTTCTCCTCCCTCATCCTGTGTCCCTGATGACAGTATCTGTTCCCTGTGCTCTAACCAGGGGTCAGGATAAGGGTTTTGGCCGCGTGACCAGGGAAAATGATTTCACTTCTCTTTGCCTCCATTTTTGCCTTTGAAATGTGGGCAATGAAAACAGTCATCTGTCCTCTAGGGTCTGGGTGGGAACGGGACAAGCTCATCCATGCTAGGGGCTCAGGGCACAGCTTGTCACACGCACGGGCCATGATGGTGGCAGCAAAACAAAGTTTGGTCTTCTCGGTTCTTCCATGTGCGTCCATGTCTCCCCTTGATCCCTCTCCCTGTTCTGAGGAGGAACCTGCTTTGGTGACATCTCTGGTTCCCTCCCTCCTTTCTCCACTGGTCCCCTGCCCTCACCTGCCTGTTCCTTCTCAACCAGCCTCCCTGCCTTCCATCTTGTTCCCCTGCAATCTGCCCATCGCCCCAACATTCTGTGAGGTCTTCCCGCAATGCTGATCTCACAGCAGGTTCCCCAGTGATTCCTGCACCCTCAGGGCTTCTGTCAGAGCCACACACAGCTCCTCATGGCCAGGCCGCAGCCTCGCTCCATCCCCTCCATTCTGGCAGCCAGGAGCTCCGGCCTAAGAGTTCTCAGATTCAAGTGCAGAGACCCTGCCAGCAAATTAGTACATGAAGGACAACATGGCCTCGTTATTTTTTTCATGAATCGATATGTGTTTAATTTAAAGATTCTTTTCTTACTTTGAGATTATATCCTTCCTATTTAGTTATGGATGCTAGTTTTGTGTATGTTTATTTGTGTGTGTGTGTGTGTGTGTTGGTCATTAGTCAACCCCATAGAAACTTGGCATCTCACTTTTATTCATGGAAATGTTACTCAACCTCAGGCTAGGAACATCAGCTCTCACTTCCCTGCGTTACTCCCCATTCTCCAATCACAATGTCCTGTCAGGCTTTGATGGATCTGCACCTTTTATTCAATACCTACTCAATCTGCAAGGCCCAAGTCAAATGTCCTCCCTTCTCAGAGTTTTCAGAACTGCTTCTCAAAAGTGTTTGCTCCGCAGTTGCAATCCCCATCTATTCTTCCTGCTGATTCCTTGCACAGGTTCTCCTGTAGTCAGTGAGCCACCAGAGCAGGAGTCCAGCACCACTTCCTTCTGCTTCTGGGCAGAGACGGACTCAGGGAAGACACCGAGGCCACACGCTGTTGTTCCTTATCCCGGCTTCTCATTTATAGCTTCCGTAGCGCATGTTTGTTTCAAGGGGTACCTCATTGTTCCCTTGTTCATTGTCTTCCTGCTCCCTCAATAAGCAGGTGAGCTTCCTGCCGTGTGAGACAGCACCTCGTGTTGACTGGATTCAGACTCAGCGCGGCCCTGGCACATAGTAGGCCTAGGCTGATATTGATGAGTGAGGTGGTGAGAGAATAATAAAAACACTCAGAAATCATGTTCCGACATTGTCTAATACAGATGATGCCTGTCTCCCGAGAGGCCAGACATGCAGCACATGGTATTGGTGCCTGACCTCTCTCCTTCCACTGTGCTTTAAGGCCAGGTGTCCCAGGGATGTGGAAAGAGGAGACAGGGTTGGGTCAGTGGTCAGGAGGCAAGAAAGCAGAAATGCCTGGCATGACTAAGGCGTGGACTTTGGACTCAGATGGACAGGGCCAGGTCCTGGCTCCCGCACTAGCATCCCAGGTTCACAGGTTGAGCAGGGATGTTTATTGGAGCACTTCATGGGTGCTGGGCATCGGTGAAGATGCCAGGGACAAGTGATGGGCAAGACAGCCACAGTGCCTGTGCTCATGGAAAAATAACAATAAGCCCTACACCCAGGATGATATCGAGTGGCCAGGGCTGGGATGGAAGGGAATCCTATCTAATAAAGAGGGAATATGCTAATGGACCATCACTCCGTCACAAAGATGGCTGCACCCACAGCTGAGGCCAAGTTCCCATAAGGAGCCTTAACGAGCAATCAGCAGGGACCTGAGGCTACACCCTCCCCTGCCCCTGTGGGGCTTGACAGGAGACCTCAGGCCGCGCCCCCTGCCCTGGCATCAGGCTGGGGGACCTCAGGCCACGCCCCCTGCCCCAGTGCCAGGCCAGGGGACCTGAGGCTGCGGCCCCCTGCCTGGCTGGGCTTGACAGGGGACCTCAGGCCGTGCCCCCCACCCAACAGGGCTTGACAGGGGACCTCAAGGTGCACCCCCAGTGCTGAGTCGGGGGAACTCAGGCTGTGCCCCCGACCAGGTGGGGCTTGACAGGAGACTTCAGGCCACGCCCCCCACCCCAGCACTGGGCCAGGGGACCTGAGGCTGCGCCCCCCTGCCTGGCTGGGCTTGGTAGGGGACCTCAGGCCATGCCCCCCACGCAGTGGGGCTTGACAGGGGACCTCAGGCCACGCCCCCCACCCAGCAGGGCTTGACAGGGGACCTCAAGGTGTACCCCCAGTGCTGGGTCAGGGGAACTCAGGCCGCGCCCCCTGCCCAGCGGGGCTTGACGGGGGACCTGAGGCTGCGCCCCACTGCTGGTGGGGTTTGATGGGGGACCTGAGGCTGTGCCCCCCCACACCTGGAATGGCTTGATGGGAAACCTCAGGCCATGACCCTCACCCAGAGGGTCTTGACAGGGGACCTCAAGGCACGCCCCCCACCCTGGTCTGGGCTGGGGGGACCTAAGGCCACGCCCCCCGTCCTGGCGCCGGGCCAGGGGACCTGAGGCTATGCCCCCTGTCCGGCAGGACTTGACAAGGGTGGGACTGGCCAAGTCTGGATCTAGCCCAATGGGGGAGGGGGGCCGGCCGGGTCTGGGTCTCACGTGATTTTGAGGTGCATGTGGGTGGGCGGGAACTTGACTCTGGGTCCTGTGGTGCGCCCCAAACTCTGACAGGAGGAAGGTTTTCATATACATTTTACTAATTTTCTTTCATCTCTGACACTTCTATTATAGAGAAAGGGCAAGTAGCAATATTAAATTATTTCCTCTAATTAATCCCCTTTTAATGTGCATGAATTTCGTGCACTGGGCCACTAGTATTATGAATAAGGGAGTTGGCCCTGCGCTGGGCTTGAAGATGAGCTGTAAGCTCAGTGAGTGAGGCTGTGGCATTGGTGTTCCTCGCTGCCTGTTCTAGAACGTGCCTGACTTGCAGGTTTATGGGATCCACCGATGAGGAGGTGGGTGGTGTTGGGTACTGGGGACGAGCTCCAGCTGCCCTGAGCCTGATAGGAGACTGGGAGGGAGTGGTGCCTGTGCCTTCAGCTCGGTGTGTAATGTCAGCAGGCGCCCGCCACTGCCCCCATCCTTCACCTGGGCACCCAGGGCCCCGCCTGCCCTGCGGCTGTGTGTTGTACCTCCTCAAACCACTGTGGAAACACTTTCGTTAATTAATGGCTAATGTATCATAGGCAGCAGAGGTGCCGGGACTTAGCACCTGAGCTATTTAGAGGGCAGAGGGCCTGCTAATGCATCTTCCCCGTGGATTCTCCCAGGGTGGGAAGGGCACGGCATTCCTTGGCAACTCCAGAGACACTCAGAGATTCAGAGGCTGAGACAGAGGGAAGCGGCAGCATGCCCAGCCCACCTTTCTCTATGGGCATACATGTAGGGGTGTATGCACACCCATCCAGGTATGGACATGCTCACCCACATACATAAATGCCCACCATGCAGGTCCACACATTCCCACACACCCATCTCCTACATAACCACACACCCACCCATATTCATACCCACCCTCAAGCGTGCAGAGCCCACTCCATGCCCAGAAGGACCCAGGCCCACCTCTGCTCACTGGGACCCCGATGCCCACCGTTGTTGACACACTCATGCCCTCTCTGCTCTCAGGTGTTTATACGGAATTCCTTCACTGAGCGGCACAGCCTGGCTCCTGAACTTTCTATTCTTGGGTTGCAAGTCACAGTGTTCAGGAGCCCTCACCCACCTGGCCCTGGCCTGAGCCACCTGGGGAGGTGGGGAGCAGGTATGTCCTCCTTCAGGCCCCTGGGCTTGGGGTTCTGTGCTCCCTGATGAGAGCAGGCCCTGAGGGGTCCTCCAGACTAAGCATGCTGCATGTCCAGCACATGAACGAATTAGACCTTTGGAGCTAAAGGTCCCCAGGGCCCTCACAGCTGCATTCTTCCTCCAAGCACTTGACCTCACCCTTTCTGCATCTGGTGACCTGGCCCAGGGTCTCAGCAATGCAGGTAGCAAGTGGGGTGGGATTTGTGGTCCGATCTGTGGTCTGTCCTTCGTGCTGCTCCTTTCTGCTTTGCCCACGAGAAAGCTCAGAGCTGCATGCGTGCCCTCCTCTGGTGCCCATGTGAGGTCTCTACCCCTGGCCGCTGCAGCCCTGTCCAAATCCCCCTTCTCCGGATTTCCTCCATGTTCATTTTACCTTGTTAGGTGTGTGTTTCTCATACCTGTCACCCATCCTTGGTGGAACCAGGCGAGGTGGTATAAAGAAAGGGGTGATAATGCTCCATCATTCCCAGCTCATCTCTGGGGTCTTGTCTTTATCTTCAAATGAGCCCCTGCCTTGGGGAGACCTGGCCAGGTCTTTGCAGATTATGCTCACAATGCCTTCAGACAGCCAGCGCTCCCGGAACAGGTGGCACTGGCCATTCTGTTCCATCTGGCGCCTATGGGCGCAGGAAGGAACGGCGAGGATATCAGGGAATAAACTGCCTCCAGGAAAGGAGGACCAGCTGCATCCTACACACCTCATGTGGAGCTGGGGCAAGGATGGCGGAGGGATCCTGCCCGGCACCCTTGGGTCCCCCTGGCTCTATCATCCCTCTCCTGCATGTCCCAGGCTCCTACTGGTTGCAGGGCCTCGGGATTACAGTGGAAAACAAGTCGAGAATGTCATTCCCTTTGTGCCTTGCTGGTTGCTGAGCCTGGAGGGAGAGGTTCTGAAATAAGACGCCCAAGTTTGTCCTGGATAAAATGCCTCCCACCTGGCCAGGGTTGTTCTATGAACCAGCTGTGGCCACAGCCCGCGCACACACAACTCATGCTCAATTAACAGAAAAAGAGGGGGGGGGGCACACACCCGTTAGCCTGGACCCCGTTGGCCTGGCTCGTCCAGACTGGTGTCCCATTGTCGACTCCCAGATACATTGACACGGTCACCCTAGAATCAGCTTAGAGACCGAAGAGGCGTCTCTGGGGTCAGGCTGCTCGAGGTCACACCTCACCTCAGTATTGCTCACTCTGTGACAGTTGACACAATGGCTCCCTGCTCTGAGCCTCAGCGTGCTTGTGTGTGAAGTGGATGAATAACAGTGTCCACCCTACAGATTCACTGTGGGAGTAAAATAATACATGTCCCATGAGGCATTGCGCAGGGCCCGACAGTGACGGTTCCATCCCGGGTCCCTGCCCCTCTGGCTGCAGGTGGCCTCGTTTCAGCCAAGTGACACGGGAGGTTAAATCTGAGAGCCTGCAGGGACCTCAGGTCCTTGCCACTGCCCCATCCCAGGAGGGGTTAGGTGCAACTTGGCATTGCTTTCTCAGTTCTACCACAGCAACGCCTGAACTTGGGCTCGGCTCTGCCCATCGGTGGGGTGCGTGAACGGACAGGCAGCACTGTGCCTTCAGAGGTCCACCTTTCAGCATTGCCTTAGTCGTGTTTTGTTTTCCATTCTATCTTTAAAAAAAAATACACCTCTCATATGGCCTGTGGGGAGCCCACGCCATCCTCTCTCCCAGTCCCTTCCGACCCCCTCCCCTCAGACTGTCCCTGAGACACAGCAGGTGTCTGCTCACACCGTCTGCTTTATCTTCCCACGTGTGTGCATGGTTCACAGAAGGAAGGACGATGACCCAGCTGCACCCTGTCCACGGGCATGTGGTTGCCACCAGTCTCCTGTGTGGCAGCAATGCCGTGCGCTTCCTCAGCCCCGTCTCTCTGCTCCCTGCTGAGCATGCCAATGGCCTCGTTTTGTGAATGAGGAAGGGATCTGGTCGCTTTGCTCTGTCCACTCCTGGACTTAGTCATTCTCTGCTGTCCATGAGGAGCATGGCCAGGCCTGCCCGGGGCCACAGCAGAGCTGGCAGCTGAATGGGCAGGTTGGGGCCAGCTCGTTGCAGCTCCTTGGTGGCCGTGTGGGTCACTTCTGGAGCAGGGGCCAGGGCTGGACCTCACCTGGGACAGGAGGAAGACAGACTTCCTGAGGAAGCCAGGCTCAGCTGAGCAGCTGAAGGGCACAGAGCACAGAAGCAGTGGCAGGGCGAGCAGCACAGGTGGAGGGCGCAGCACAAGCAAAGGTCCTGGGGTAGGAGAGTTCCGCCCTGGAACTCGCTGTCTTCAGATTGCTGTGCTGCAGGCAGAGTCCGGTTAGGGCTTTCAGTGGGCTGTGGGAGGGCTGCAGGGGAGAGGCTCACAGAAGGAAAATGAAACACACGCTCTCTGAGGGCCGGCACAGGCCACCCGGGACACACCCGGCTCTGCAGAATCGCAGTGGCTCCTCAGGGAGTCATGTGGGATTAGTGACCCCTGAGCCCCCTCGGTGTTGTCTTACAGATGAGATGGACCCCATGCCCCCAGTGCGCTCAGAATATCTGGTCTCAGGGATTCGCACGCCCCCTGCCAGGAGGAACAGCAGGCTGGCCACCCTGGGCAGGATCTTCAAACCCTGGAAATGGAGGAAAAAGAAAAATGAAAAACTGAAGCAGACCACGTCCGGTGAGCCCCGGGAATGTGGTGGGTGTCATTGTTGCTGTGCTTTTAGTGGCCAATGTTGTCTCCCCAGCCCCACATGGAGCGGGCTGCCCATGGCCTCTGACAGCCAGGAGCTGCTCAGCCTCCCCTGGTCGCTCCCTCCAGGGGGCCTTCCAGGCCCATCCACCTGCTGAGACAGGTCAGCACCATGACCCACTTACCACCCAGACCCTAGGGGCACACACGTCACCCGGGACCTCGTGAAAAACGCAGGGCCAGGCTGCACCGAGACCCTGGCTTGTCACAAGCTCTCCTGGCTGACCCCCCTGCCCCGAGGAACAAGCACCCGGCTCTCCTTCACGGCAACCCACTTTGACAATGCCGGGCCCGGGGTCCCCAAGAGCCCCCTGAAGATTTGGAGGGCAGCCCTCAGCTCTGCACTCTTCCTGAAGAGGCTCCCTGCGGGGGTACTGTGTCCCCATGCCCTCCTCTTAGAGGACCCGCAGGTCCCCCACCCACCTCCGGCTGCTCCTCTCACATCAGGGAGTTGTGCCGCTGCCCCGCAGGCACACTGGGAACTGTGACGGTTAGACAACCGATAGGGGGCGCGTGTGGCAGCAGCAAACAGGCCATAACAGCAAATAGCAACAGCACGTTACTAATGCAGTCTTTGGCAGCACCTGCGGCCAGTGCTGTTGCTGCGACCTACCCGTCTTAGGGAAGGACAGGCTCAGAGGGAGGTTGCACTCGCGGGGCCAGGTGCCCGGAGTCGGGGGCTGGGAGTAGCCCGGCAGCCCTGTTCAGTCCAGCCCTGGACCACAGCGTATCCTTGGTGAAGGGAAGGTCGGCCTTGAGAAGCAAACCCACGGGAGACAGCATCTCACCCACAGGCCCTCGCTGGCGCCTCTCAGCTCTGCTGGGAGCCATTCGTAAGCAGCTGCTCGTGTGCAATCGGCTCCGGCCATGGGGACTTGCCCTGGCGAGTGCTTGGCTCAGGCCGTGGCCGCTGCGGTTTTGGGGTCCCCATTTCCTTCCCGGGGCTCAGAGGCTGCCAGGGACAAAGCCAGTAGGGGACCACTCATAGTAGTAGTTGGCCCTCCTCTCACCTTTTTACACTTTTTACATAATTATTATTATTAGTTTTGTTAGTTCTCACCCAAGGATATTTTTTTCCATTGATTTTTAGAAAGACTAGAAGGGAGAGAGGGAGGGAGAAAGGGAGAGACAGAGGCAGAAAGAAAAGCATTGATGTGAGAGAGACATATCGATTGGCTGCCTCCCACATGTGCCCTGACCAGGACCTGGGATCGAACCTGCAGCCCCGGTATGTGCCCTTGATCAGGAGTTGAACCTAGACCCTTTGGTGTGTGGGGGTGATGCTCTAACCACTGAGCAACCAGCAAGGGCTACATAATAATGTTTATTTATTTTCTTTATTAAGGTATGACATATGTATCCTTATCCCCCCACCACCTCTCTACATGATAATTTTTTAACCACCCACGAAGTTGATTGACTAATTCTTCTTGTCCAGAATGAAAGCAACAGACACTGTTTTTCAGCAGGTACAAAGCAGCTGGTCAGCTGGGCCCTGTCCACTTAGAGCTTCCCCTGATGTCTGGCACAGACCGGGAGCCATCACGACTCTGGTGGGGCCTCACAGGGGCTGCTGGGGCGGAAGTGGGCAGGGTGGGCGTGGCTGGGGGTGGGTGGCCTGAGAAGACGCAGGTGAGGAGGTGACATTGAGCTGAGATGTAATTGGTCCCCTTGAAGAAGGCAGGGAAAAGCATTGTAGCAGTGGGAACAGCCCATACAAAGGCACTGAGTTGGGGAAGACATGTCCTTGCATCCATGGAAGGCCTAGAGAGCCAAAGCAAGTTGTCCTCTGTGACCTCAGGGGAGCCCCTGACACTCTCTGGGTTTGACAGCCGCAGCCGTGGGATTGGAGAGGTGAGCTCTGCGCTCTGAGGATTCCATGCCACGGCCCTCAGTCAGTGGGAGAAGGGCCTACGAGGTCATCGGGATGCTGTGCGTCCCTGCAAGGGCATGGAGGGGCTCCAGCTTAACCCTGCAGGAATCCCACCTTCAAGCAGGAGTTCCCCACCTTCAGGCCATTTGTCCAAGCATTTAGGAATCCCAGGAACAGGATGCATTCATTTACTTCTTCTAAGCCAGTCTTCCCCCATAGTGAGGGATGTATTTACTTCAGCATATCAATCCCTGGTTTCACAGGCATCCTTGGTTAGGATGAGATGAAGTCAAAACAAAGGTGATTTAAAGAAAAACAGTGGTTGGGGTGGGGTGAGGATCGAGCTGCACCTGGAAGATGGGTCTCAGACTTTCGGGAAGCGGAGTCTGAGCCCCTCGGTGCTGTGGGGGGCTCAGGCAGTGGGCACCCCGTCTCCTGAGATGGGGACAGCAGACCCCCACAGCTGCACCTTCGGGTCATTGGGAAGACCACGAGTCAGGGCAGGTGACACCTGCATCGGAGCTGGCCCCGAGCCACCCAGGGCTGGCCGGGTGATGAGTCCCCTGCTCTCAGACCTCACCCTCAGGCTGCTCTTCCCTTTTCTCAGGTGGATGGCACCTCCCAAAGTCTGAGTTCAGATTTTAGTTTTGTCCACACTACAGGCCCCAGGGAACGGGATGGGAACTTGGACTAAAGAAAGGAAATGATGTTCCTCTTGCCCTATCCCATCTTCTCCCTGAAGTCCCTGGGTCTGTGATTCATCCTTCAGTCAGCAACCACCCCCCCGTCCCCTGGGAGCTGCAGCCCCACCCTCAGGCCTTCTGGTTCTGGTGGGAGTTGGTCATCTGTCCTTCCCAGCCCGCTGGTCCTCAGGCAGAGGCCATGCCATGATGCTCCTCTGTGCCTGGGGCACAGTTGATGCTGAGAAAAGGCTCTATTGGTGTGAATCCACTGAGGAACCTCATTTTCACTGCTGCTCCCTGAAGGGGGCTGAGTTGGTTCTGCTCCCCAGTGACACCCCCCACACACTTGCTTAGCACCTGACACATAGTAGGTGTTCAGTCAGTAATTGTGAACAAATTAAATAACTTTGTTGTCATTACCTGTTTGTCCACCACTGCTGGACTTCAAGCTCCGACAGGTGGGCGGCTCTGGTCCCCTGCAGCTGGCGTGGGCAGTGCTTGCACACACGGGCGACCTGCAGGCCCTCTGTGGCCCAGGCTTCACAGCCGGCTCTGTCTGCGTCTTTTAAAGAGAGAGTCCGAGAATTACATAGGTTTGTACTTGGAAACTGGGTTCGACTGTAGTTGATAGTTTTCTGGACACTTAGAGGAAAGAAGGGAGAATGTGGGCGAGTTGCTGAGTGCTGTGCTCGGGCTGGAGGTGGGAAGGGCTCTCCCAAGGAGGAACTGAGAGCTTTGCTGGGGTCTGTGGAGGGGGGCCAGGTCCTCCTCCTCCCTGATCACCTGGTGGATTCTTTAGAAACATAAGCTGGGGAGTACAGGGAAGCTCTGGGGCAGCAGAGGCAGACTGTGAGCAGAGAGTGGTCAAGGAGTGTTTAACTGATAATAGGAACCACAGGAAAGTGCCCCAGGGCATTGGGCAGAGAGAAGAGGTTCCAGCTGGTTAATTAAGGAGCATTTGGTGGAGGGCAGAGTGGGCAGTGGGGGCCAGCTGAGAAAAGGGTGTCATGCCAGGCTTGCTGCTCAGGTGCGACACTTGGCAGTTTGGTCAGTGAGAAAGCTTGGGGCTCCCAAACAGGGGGCCCAGGCCTCTTACCCCACCTCCTGGGCCTCCCTGTGTGTCTTCTGGAGGCCCCACCCTGACTCACCTGGCTGTTTGTGTCTGTGCAGCGCTTGAGAAGAAGGCCGGCCGGCAGGGTCGGGAGGAGCTCATCAAGAAGGGGCTGCTTGAGATGGTGGAGCAGGGTAAGTGGGGGACAGGGTGGTGGGGGTCAGGGCAGATGGGGGGCAGGGTAAGTGGGGGACAGGGTAAGTGGAGGGGCAGGGTAAGTGGGGGAAGGGCAGGTGGGGGCAGAGTAAGTGGAGGGGCAGGGTAAGTGGGGAGCAGGGTGGGTGGGGGAGGGTAAGTGGGGAGCAGGGTGGGTGGGGGAGGATAAATTGGGAGCAGGGTGGGTGGGGGGCAGGGCAGGTGGGGGGCAGGGTAAGTGGGGGGCAGGGTAAGTGGAGGGGCAGAGTAAGTGGGGGCAGGGCAGGTGGGGGAGGATAAATTGGGAGCAGGGTGGGTGGGGGCAGGGTAGGTGGGGGGCAGGGTAAGTGGAGGGGCAGAGTAAGTGGGGGCAGGGCAGGTGGGGGAGGATAAATGGGGAGCAGGGCGGGTGGGAGCAGGGTAAGTGGAGGCAAGGCAGGTGGGGGGAGGGTAAGTGGGGAGCAGGGCAGGTGGAAGGCAGGGTAAGTGGGGGGCAGGGTAAGTGGGGGACAGGGCAGGTGGGGAGCAGGGTGGGTGGGGGGAGGGTAAGTGGAGGGCAGGGTAAGTGGGGGGCAGGGTAAGTGGGGGCAGGGTAAGTGGGCAGCGCTGAGCCCAGGGACACAGAAGTGGGCATCTCTCCTGGGCCCAGGAAGCCCTTCAGGTGGAGTGGAAATTGGAGAAGTCTGGTGTCCTCCTGTGGCTACTGGACCCAATGGGCTCCGTAGCTGCAGGAATTCCCGGAGTCCAGGCCCATGGGCTCAGCCCCCAGGCCTCTGAGAGCTGAGAGGGAGTTGGAGGCCCCTCCCCCAGGCACAGCTAAGAGCAGTCTCCTTCCCTGGGAGGCCTGAGGCTTCCCGCTGAGCAGTGCGTGGGGTTTAGCTTGTGGCTCCTCCCTGAAGTGGTAGCAGTGGCTTTGTTACTTCATATTCACATTGAATCCTTGACTCAGGTGAGTTATTTTTACTGCCACCTACCACTGCCGCTAGCATATGAACCACCCTGACGGCACGCCGGTGCTGCGCTGGGCGGCGGGCCCCCTACCCCTTTGATCCTCACAGCATCCTGGCCTGTGCGTCCTCCCCCGACATGCAGGTAAGCAATGAGGCGGCCGCCAGGGTCATGCTGCCGCAGGGCCCCGACGCCATCAGTCCCTACTCGTGGTAGAGTCTGTGTGGCCACCGGTGTTTGCATCTTTGAGAAACATGGGTCATTATGGATAGCACCGCTCATCCGTGAGATACCCGAGTTCCTAGTCTTCCTCTCTCTGATACCAAAAGGTCTGAGGCACCGGATGGGGGTCCCTGGTGTCTCTGGTCCTCTGACACCCCTGGGCTCAGTGAGAGGTTTCACAAACCTCATTCTCAGGAGCTGGGCGGACTCTCCGTCCTGACTGAAGGAGCCTGGCCTCAGTGGGGGGTTCCTATCAAAACCCCTCTCCCCCCTCATTGTCATTTCTTTAGATTCAAAGATGGAAGTGTTCTGATGATGTATGTAGGGCAAACCCACGTGGGCACATACATGGCGCCAGTACTCAGACTTTGCACGTGAAGGAAAGCCGTGCTGACTTAGACCTGCAGGCCCGGCACTGCTGAGCGAGGACTCAGGACTGTTTTCATCTGGATGGGACACAGTGAGGCAGTTTGAATGTGTTGCCAACAAACCTTACTTTGGATCTTGGAGAAGTGAAAGTAAAAACAGAGTTAAGGCCTATTTATCAGTTATTCAATGTGATCACTGCGACTGAAGACTAGATACACATGTGGATTGACTCCTGGAAGGACAGAGGGAGGGGATGAGGAAGGGAAGAACGTCTAGAGGGCAGCTTGCCGCTCCTAAACACCGAGTCTGGTGACCATTTTGTTTGATGGCTAAAAACAGAGACCCAGCGGGGCGGACGTGGCGGCAGCCAAAGTGTCGGGGTGACTGCCAGGCGGTGTTGCCGCGGAGGAGGCGCTCCTGGCCTCGTGGGTGTGTCGTGTCCCCTCCCACCCCCCTCCAGCTCCATCGGGCTGGCAAACCTTTCCCACAGAGGATCTGATAGCACAGTTTAGGCTCTGGGGCCATGGGCCCAAGGGCAACTACTGACAGCATTGAAAGGCAAAAGCCAGTAATATGTCTCAGCATGGGCATAGCTACCAGGACACCCTTATTTGTGGACTTTGAAATTTGAATTTTGTGTAACTCATGAACTACTCTATTTCTTTCTTTTTGTTTGTTTTTCATCCTCACCTGAGTGAGAAACATTGGTGTGAGAGAGCCACATTGATTGGTTACCTCCCACACGTGCCCCCTGCCCCGGGCCAGGGTCAGGGATCGAACCTGCAACCCAGATACGTGCCCTTGACTGGGAATCGAACCCACGACACTTTGGTTCACGGGTCGATGTTGTAACCACTGAGGAAACCGGCCAGGGCTACTATATTTCTTGTTATTTTTTCAACCACATGAAGGCAAGGCGTCCCCTCTTCACTCGGGCATGGAGCAGGTGTGGGCTGGGCTCGGGCCCAGGTGCAGGCAAGCACAGCCCGCTCTTCCTCTCAGGAGTGATTATGGAGCAGGAACTAGAGGGGCCTGCAACACCATCTCTTGCCTCGGGAGTTGAAACTGCATTTTTACAGCATTTCAGAGAGGGGCGCCTGCTCTGTGCAGCGGTGTGCCTGCTGCCAGGGTACAGGTGAGCCCACACCACCCTCCCAGAGCTCAGAGCCTGGGGAGAAACAGCCGAGTGTTGGTAACTCGGCCCAGGAAGGGCTGAGAGAGCCGCTTTGTGAAATGCCTGCCATGTCTGAGCCACCGCTGAGGTGAGTGCAGTGAGGGGCAGGCACGTGGCCCCTCAGAAAGTGTGAGGGCACTGGCCTGCTGGTTCTCCATGCGCACAAGGGTCACCGGGCAGCTCGGAACTGAAGTGCTGTAGGGCGGCTGCCATGCGACATAAACCGCCTGGTGCTGTCAGCCGAGGTCGAGGATCCAAGACCCAGGAGGCAGAGGTGTCTTTACCCGGAGGAGCAGGGCCCGTGGTGGGAAGAGGCTGGCGCCCAGTGAAGGAAACTGGAGAAGGTGGGTAGGTGCAGTGAGGTCAGAAACGGGAACGGGAAGGCGGTCTGAGTCCAGTAGAAAATCTTGTCTTCTCTGCCCCTTCTCTCTCCCACAGCCAGAGTCAAAACAATTCGAGTCCCCAGGCAGTGGCGGGCTGGGGGACAGGCACCTCCAAGCCTCAGTGGGAGCAGGGCAGCTGTGGGCGAGGTGATCTGCAGCGAGCCAGCCCGTCTCAGGCGCTCCCTCTGGAAGGGGCGTGGGTCAGGGAGGGAGTGGAGGCTCTCTCAGCCTTGGCGGTGCTGCCTAAGTTCTCTGTCACCTCTTCTGGCTGCAGGTGGTGACAGGGCCTGGGGACACCTCGCCCTGTTCTTTCTGTTGTCACCTGCTCAGAAAATGCCTTTTCTCACTGGGGGTGAGGTCAAGCTCAGGCCAGGCCCTGTGCATTCCTAATTCTTGCTGGTGTTGGGGTGACGGCTCCTGCTGGGTTGTAGGATTCTGTGGCATCTCCCTAGCCCAGAATGGTGGGCGGTGAGCACCGAGGCTCCCCAAAGTGGGAACCCCAAGTGGGAAGGCAGCACCCTCTCCTCTTCCTCAGGTGCAGCTATGGTGAGAGTACCCCCCTCCCCAGGAAGCAGCTATAGTTTCCTGGGTTTGGGTTAAGGCAGTTTGCCACTCTGTTGACTGAGTTTGCCGAGCACTGCCTTAGGGAAAAACACTTAAAAAACATTTTAATATTGTACTAATGTCTTTAACCTGAAGTCAAAACTTATGGGTAAGGGTAATGCCTTACAGCAGTGGTCGACAAACTCATTAGTCAACAGAGCAGCAAACCGCGGCTCGCTAGCCGCATGTGGCTCGTGAGCTGCAGTTTGCCGACCACTGGGTTAAGGGATTGCTCATTGGCCAGCACCTGCTCCTAACCAGGAGAACATTCTTGCAGCCAGGAGCCCTGCGCTGTCACCAGGACTCCACACCAGACTGGTGCCTGAGTGGCTGAGTGGGTGACAGTGATGGAGGGGCCCAGAGAAGTCCCCACAGGCTCAGGCCACAGATCCTCCCAGAGCTGTCTGGAGCCCTAAGCAGCCCGAGACCTCATACTTGAGCTTTGAAGGCCAGGGCAAAGCCTGGGAAGGAGGACCCTCTGCCCTGCACATGCATGCACGCATACACAGGCACACACACTGCATGTGTGCATTCATACATGGTGTGTATGCACGCGCACACAGTGTGTGCCACATGCGGTCATACATGCTGAACATGGACACACAGTGCATGCACATATGTGGTACACACACACACGGTGCACACACAAACAGTGCACATGCACACACTGTGCACACATGGTACACGCACCAGTGCACATGGCATACAGTACACACACACATGGCACACACATATGGTGCACACACATGCCCCCACGCACACCTGCCTCACACACAATGCACACATAGGCGTAAGTCAACCTGGAGTTTGCCCACACAGCAGTCACCAGCGCAACAGTGGGAGCTGACCCTGGAGCCTTGTCCAGGACACGGTTTGCCTTCCACACTCACGGGGTTTGGGGTGGATTTAATGATATTGTTTGCCCTGTGTGTCTGGTCCCTCTGCTCTGGCTCCTGGATGTCAGGTAACCTTCTGAACCCAGGCGGAACCACCTGTGCGGTTGTACAACAGATGAGATGGAACAAATCTGTGTGGGGAGGGAGGAGGTGACCCTTTTTCTCTGTCTTCACTGCTGTGGCTGTTCTTCTCTGACACATGCTACCAGTGAGGGCCGGCCAGCCTCCCAGCCCCTCCACCGGGCCCCGCCCAAACGCTGGGAGTGAGGGCAGGAGCCCGCAGGTGTCTCCACTCCAGACACTGCGTGTTCCTGGGTAACTGTCCTCCATCTTCCTGTTCATGTCCACGTGGCATTTTCTTAAATAACAAGGAGCTTCATACTCTATCACGGGCTGTGAGAGTGAGCTGCCACCCCTGTTGTGCTCAGCAGCCCTTTCCTCGGGGGACTTGGGCAGGGATAGCAGGTCTGTCTGGAATGCCAGGGCCAATGTGTGCATGTGTGTGCTCTCAGTGTGGGTGCTTGCCTGCACACGTGTGTGCACATGTGCACGTGTGTGGGTATGTTTATGTGCATGTGTATGCAGACGTGTTCATGGCATGTTCCCTCTCTCTGGCTACTCTAGATGACACAGGCTTGGCCTCGTGCTCCCCTCTGTGGCCCTCAGAAGGAAAAGGGCGGCAGTGGAAATGGGGCCATAGAGGGCCGCCCACAGCTCCCCTACCCCTGCCAGTGTTTCCTAGCAACCGCCCTGCCACCAGGGCTATTTTGGGAACTGTAAGTTTTCATTGAACAAGATTCCGAGCTGCAGCTCTGAGCCTGCTGGAAGCAGGGGCAGCCGGGCCTGCATGCTGGTGGGCAGCTCCACTGAGTCCTACAGAGGCTGAGACCGTGGTGCCCTCCGACCAGTGTTCTGACTGGCTTGTCATTGATGTTGATGAGGAGGGAGAGGGGTCATTGTGACAACAGCACGATAGTTGTGGCAGCAAATGGCTGCTCCTTCTAAAACTCGTGTCCATGTCTGGAAGCGGTGGTGGCAGCCTCACAGGAAGCACGAGGCCTGGGGAGCTGGGGCTGGTGATGCCGTGCGCATCTCAGCAGCACACCCTCACTTGGTGCTGCTGTCATTCTCCTCCTTACAAAGCAAGCTGGAGGCAGAGGTGGTCACGATCCTGTGTCAAGCACGACAAGGCCAGTCCTGAGAGGGGCCGAGAAACGAGTTTGAGCCGGTGACAGCAAATTTTGTCCACTAGGCCAGGGAGCTGCTGGCGCTTGTCTGGGTCTTTCTCTAAGTCAGAGGTCAGTTGGCAGACTCTAGTTGTGGTCCCAAACCACCGCCTGTTTTTATAAGGCCCTGAGTGGAGAATGATTTTTACACTTAAAGGATTTTTGTAAAAATCAAGGAAGAAAACGCAGCATGGACCGTATGGCATATGGCCCACAGTCTAAACCAGTGGTCAGCAAACCACGGCTCGCGAGCCACATGCAGTTCGCGAGCCACAGTTTGCCGCTCTGTTGACTAATGAGTTTGCCGACCACTGGTCTAAACGATTGGCCATCTGTCCCTTTCTGGGAAAAGCTGGCTGGCCCCTGGCCTGGACCCCTGTCAGGCGACATGGCTGTACAATGTGAGCTTTCTAGTCCAAATCTACAGACTCCCCCCATCCCGCCCCCAGGAGACAGGTGTGCTGCAGAGGGGATGTGATGAGCCATGTCCAGCTAAAATCCCTCGTGTGCTGCACGCATGGGTCTGGCCAGTGCCCTGGGCGTGGGGCAGGCCCTGTAATGGAGCCTGTTGTTATCACCTGGGCACATCGGCCTAGGCCTGGTGACCAGACCATCACCACCTCCTCCCCATCAGAACTCCCATCAGTGGCCTGTGGTGTGGCTCGGTTGGAGGATCATCCTGTGCAACTAGAGGTCGTGGGTTGCATTCCCCACCAGGGACAAACCTAGGTTTCAGGTTTGATCCCCAGTCAGGACGTGTACGGGAGGCAACCGATTGATGTGTCTCTCTCACATCGATATTTCTCTCTCTCCCCCCCCCCCCCACTCTCTAAAATTAACAAAAATATCCTCAAATGAGGATTTTTTTTTTTTTTAAAAACCCTCATCAACAGCAATAATGGCAATTGCTAGCACGTTGGGTGTTTGTTCCAGGCACATTGCATGTATTAACTCACTTAATTCTCACACCTTTGCTGTGGAGCAGGTGGTCAGATTCCCCTCATTTTATGGCTGAGGAGACCGAGGCCAGGCACACTGTGGGGGCACAGACAGTTCTGCCATGAGGGTTGGGGTGTGAGGGTAGGGTGACCGCACATGTTTTATCCGGTTGTGGCACTCTAGGAGTGACAGCACACACTGTTGGTGGATACAAGGACAGCAGGCAAAGGGGGCCCCTGACTCCAAAATACACTTTACCCTCACCTCCCACGCTGTGATGGGAGGCAGCCCAGAGGAAGCTCTCGAGTCCCAGTCCCTGCCCTTACCCTGCTGCCTCCGGGCTGCGTGAACCTGTGCAGGTCACACTGCCGCTCTGCACTGTAATGGCCCGATGACACGGCTATGGGGACGAGGGGGTCCTACAGGGACTGTGGTATGTGTCTCAGAAGGGGCACGTTTTCAGCTGCTGAGTCTCCCAGCCTGGACTGCTACCTTGTGGCTGTGGGACCAGGACTACTTACTATGCTCCTGAGCGCCGGACCCCTCATCAGTAAGATGTGACCCTGAAGGATCAGGGGTCAGACCCTCAAAGGCTCCACAGCTGAGCCCCAAACAAGGGGAGCCCAGGTCCTCCTCTCCTCCCTGCTAGGTGCCTGGTGTCATCCTTCTGGGACACCTGCTCTGTGATGCCCCCGGTTTTTGGCAGCCCCCCCATTTCTGGGCTCATGGGCCTCAGACTGTGAGTTAAAGGGGTAAGAGTCACGGCTTATTACTCTCTGCCTTCCTGGGGCCGCCTGAGGCCAGACACACAGTGGGTATTGAGAAACATTTGTGTGGCGGAGACCCATGGGGCAGGGGGTGCTGAGGTGAATATGTTCCTGTAGCCACAATGTCACCTAACAACCCAGCACCTGGGGGGGCATTTGTTGTCACCTGTCGGGGTTGTTGGCCTTGACTGGCAGGATGGAGGCAGCTCAGCCCCGCCCCCCAGCCGCGCATCCCCCACCCCCCACCCCTGCGCTAGCCAGGTGTGTCCTCCAGGCGGGGCCCAGTACAAGGAGCAGCAAGCAGGAGTGAGCATCGCTTTTGAGGCCGCTGTTGCGTCAAACCTGCTGGTGTCCCACTGACCAAAGCAAGCCACAGGGCAGAGCCCAGGGTTATGGGGAGGCATCCAAAGCTGCAGATATGGGTGGGGTCACTGTCCAGTCTGCACAGGTTGGAGTGAGAGGGCACAGGCAGGTGTGCAGAGGCTGGGGTGTTGCGATGCTCGGTGCTGCCTTAGGAAGACAGGGTGTGCACAGGGACTCCGGGGCCCGGGCAGGCATATGCCCAGCAAGGCTTTGGCATGGAAGCTGCAGAGCTCGGGCCAGAGTTGCTAAGTGGTTAGAGCATCAACACCAAATGGTCGCAGGTTCGATTCCTGGTCAAGGATACGTACCTTGGTTATGGGTTCCCTCCCTGCCCCCATTCGGGGCATGCGTGGGAGGCAACCAGTTGATATGTCTCTCTCACATCAAAGTTTCTCCCTCCCTCCCTCCCTCACTCCCTCGCTCCCTCCCTTCTACTCTCTGAAAAAAAAGCAATGGGAAAAAAAAAAAAAAACACAGGTGAGGATTAATCAAAAAACATAGAGCATGTAGGGAGGGAGGCTAGGCTGACAGCTGCATTTCCTTGCAGATGCTGAAAACAGAGCAGGCAACCGAGCCACACAGAGTGAGCCATCCACTCCCAAGCAGCAGTTTCTCGAAGATGCCCAGCCAGGAACCCCCTCGGCCACCAGGACAGACCAGGCCTCCCTGGAGGAGCCACTGTCCTCGGACACCCTCTCCGAGGATGCAGGTACTGGGTGGAGACCATGTGGGGTTGAGCTGCTTTCAGGATGGCCGTTGGCCTGGATGGCAACTGGGGTTCCCGGCCTGGGCCTGGGCTCCATCAGGAGCTATCCTCGAGGCACAACCGCGGTCCGGCTCGAGCTCCGCCACACTCTGCCATGCGGTTGGGTTTAAATGTTTGCTGGAGCATTTTCAAACGGTGTTCTCCCAAGTCTGGCATAGCCAGTAAATGGAAGTGCTCACGATGCTCACAGGTGCACCCCCATGCACCTGCCTCTGGACATCTTTGCTTCTTCACTGTGAACTTCAGGAAATTTTTCCCCAAGGAGCCAGTGTCCAGTGGGAGCAACTTCGTTGAGCCCAAGACCATAGGGCAGAACGGAGGTGGAGGGGCCCACAGCATCCTCCACAGAGCCTGCCTCTGTCAGGGACAGGACTTCAGTGCCCGCTGCATGGTGAAGCCCAGCATGCTGGGCTCCTCCAGAGGGGAGGTGCTTCTCACCACTTCTCCACCAGGCATGCTTGTTGAACTGCTCCAAGCTTCACTGGTTCCCTCTGTTATAAGGGACAAATGGTGGGGCTTGTGTCAGGTGGAAGGACTCAGTGTGGCAGGCACTGTGCTGATTACTGGAGATGGTGGTGGTGGCAGTAATGGCGGAGATGGTGATGGTGGTGGTGGTGATGGTGGTGGTGGTGATGGTGATGGTGGTGATGATGGTGGTGGTGGTGATGGCGGTGGTGGTGGTGATGGTGGTGGTGGTGGTGGTGGTGGTGGTGGTAGTGGTGATGGTGATGGTGATGGTGGTGGTGGTGGTGATGGTGACAGTGGTGGTGGTGGTGGTGATGGTGGTGGTGGTGATGGTGGTGGTGGTGGTGGTGATGGTGACGGTGGTGGTGTGATGGTGGTGGTGGTGATGGTGGTGGTGGTGGTGATGGTGGTGGTGGTGATGGTGATGGTGGTGGTGGTGGTGATGGTGACGGTGGTGGTGGTGGTGGTGGTGGTGATGGTGGTGGTGGTGATGGTGGTGGTGGTGGTGATGGTGGTGGTGGTGGTGGTGGTGGTGGTGGTGATGGTGATGGTGACGGAGGTGGTGTGATGGTGGTGGTGGTGGTGATGGTGGTGGTGGTGATGGTGGTGGTGGTGGTGATGGTGGTGGTGGTGGTGGTGGTGGTGGTGGTGATGGTGATGGTGACGGAGGTGGTGTGATGGTGGTGGTGGTGGTGGTGGTGGTGATGGTGGTGGTGGTGGTGATGGTGGTGATGGTGGTGGTGGTGGTGGTGGTGATAGTGGTGGTGGTGGTGGTGGTGGTGGTGACAGTGGTACAGTGGTGATGGTGGTGGTGATGGTGGTACAGTGGTGGTGGTGATGGTGGTGATGGTGGTGATGGTGATGGTGGTGTGGTGGTGGTGGTGGTGGTGGTGATGGTATGGTGGTGATGGTGATGGTGGTGGTGGTGGTGATGGCAGTGATGGTTGTGGTGGTGATGATCATTATTTTAATTGAATAGACTGGGTGGTTGCCAGCTGAGAAAGGAGAGAAAAAGGAAATGATGGAGAGGAAGGAAAGCATGAACCCAGGAAAGACACCTGTGGTGCTTTGAGGTGACAATCCCCTGCTCTCTGACCTCTTAGCAGTGTTTGTGGAGATGTCTCCCAGGAGACTTCACTGTGGAGCAGGAAGCCTGTTCCTTAGTAAAGCTGCAGCCGTAAACATGGCAGGCACGTTGTGAGGGCTGAAACTTAAACTGTGTCCCTGCAGTTGTGGATGTCGGAAGTCCAGGCCATGAGGACAGGCTCACCAGGGCTCTTGTGGACGGCGGGGTCTTTCGCTTCACAGCCAGGCGAGCATCTGTCCTCAGCTGCCTCCTCCTGCCCAATGGCGCTCTCCCTGTGCTTCTCCCACAGTGTCCCTTCAGCATTTGTAGGCACCTGCCAAGAGGGGCTGGCTGTGCCTCTCCAGTTTCACCCTGACTTGGGGAAACAATGAATTTGGGGTCTGAAGAGCTGTGGCTGGTGGGACACCCTGGTCCCTCCTGCAGAGGCCCTGTGGGCACCGGGTACCTGCCTTCCCCCAGGCATCAGCCAGGGTGGAGGTTGGTGGAATTCCCATGGCCTCACTCAGCATTGCCCTCGGCCACTGAGCCTGTTGCTCTGCGAGGCAGCTGCCTGGCCTGCTGCTGGCGCCCGGCGCTCCTCCGTGGCAGGTCCTATCTGCTTGTTCGGCTCTGAGGAATGTGCGAGCTCCCATCAAGGCCCGTCTAACCTCAGGTTCTCTTGCTAACCAAATGGTTTGGGGATGGATTTCAGAGCAGACTTGGTTTGTTGAGCACAAATTTGTTATTAAGAATCTTCTTGTGGGCGGGGCATGCTATTGAATGTAGGGTCATCCTCCCAGGGTAGTGGGAGAAGGGGAGCTTCTGTGGCTTCACTTCTAAGAGATCTGAGCCCTGCACTGGGGTTTGCTGAGTGTTCAGTGGGTGCGCAGCTCCCTCTGCCGGTCAGGGCAGGACAGGGACAGCCCTGAGGGAGGGATCTCCAAATCAGAGAATGCGCAGAGCTCTGTCTTCTAAGGCTTTCCCCCCCATACTTGAGATTTGAAGGGGTGTTAACATTTCAGTTTCGATAAGATTCCCAACTATAATGGTAGCTACACACACTCTCATAGGAGATGCAGAGGAAGATGCAGGCCGAGAGAGGAGGAGAGGCAAGCCCTTCAGACAGGTCAGGCTCTCCCGGGGTCTGTGCAGTGTGCAGAGACTAGGTTTGTGGAGAGGCTTTGGTGGAGGACTTGGAGCGTTGCTGGTGTGTGGAGTCCAAGGCCCTCTGAGCAGAAGGGGGAGCCGCATTCCACCCCGGACTGGTGGGGCAGGACACCTCTGTGGAGCAGTTAGAAATCAGCCCTCTGATTCAGAGCCCAGGCTGCCTCCTGCCTTGGAGGGAAGGGGCGTTTCCTTTCGCGGGTTGTGCTCCGTGGCCAGCAGGAGGGCCAGCCCCTCTATGGCAAGGTCTCCATTCCCACGAACTTCACAAGAGAAAGGGATTGGCCTGAGAGGCTTGCCTCTTCCGATGTGGACATTGAAATAATAGAAATGCTGATGAGTAATGGGAGCCCTGGGACATACAGCGCATGCTCCCAGTGTCTGTGGACGTTCCCTAAGGGCAGGGATCCTGTCCTGTCCGCAGCACGTACTTTCAGCACCGCGGACAGCACCCTGCCCCTGCCTGCCTGCCTGAGGAGGTCCGATGGATGGGGGGATGGGTGGGCCCACTCTGATTTTAGGGTCCACTCTGAAAGGTTGTTCCCTGATGTTAGTATCCTCAGGTGATTGTAAAAGCGAAACAGCCAGGGCCTTGCACAGGCCTGGGCACCTGGGGTCCGAGGTGGGGACAGGAGGCTGCCTCTCACATCAGAGAGGGATGGAGGGAGGGAGGGAGGGGGGAGGGAGGGGAAGGAGGGGTGTAGGGACAGTAGATTTGTGTGAGAGACAGGATTGCCCCTGTCTGATGGCCTCAGTTTCCCCTGTAAACCTGGAGGTGAGGCTGCATGGCAGGAGGGAGGTGGGAAACTGTAGCAGGAAAAAGCCAAGCAAGGTGTGAAGCAGAGTGACTGAGGGTGGAAGCTGTGCTGAGTGTGGGGTTAGGGGGCAGGTCCCGAGGTGGCTGGGGCTGGGCCTTCTGTGGCACCTCTGCAGGGGTGGGATCATGGAGGCTCCATCCAGAGGTGGGGCTTTTCCAGATTTAAATGGAAAGGAAGTCAGGCAGAGGACCTGGGGGGTGTGGGTGAGATCCTTGCTGTGGTGGATGGTGGAAATTTTGAGCTGGATGGAGAGAGTGGAAGGGGGAGGGTTGATGGGTTGGGAGAAAGCAGGGGAGTATGGCACTCAAGGGAGTTGGGGGGCCCTTCCTGGGGGACCCTGGACATGCAGGTGGAAGAAGAGGATGGGCGGGGTCTGGGTAGGCTGACCTTCCCTATCACTCACCTGGCTGGTGTGCCGAGGGGCAGAGCTGCTGAAAACCAGACCTGAGAAGTCAGTAGCTGCTAAATTTGAGCATCTGTGACGTGAAGGCACACGTCATCTCTTTTATTATTATTATTTTATTATTTACTTATTTTTAACTATATTTTTATTGATTTCAGAGAGGAAGGGAGA
The DNA here is from genome assembly GCF_963455305.1 of Plecotus auritus. Classification (NCBI taxonomy): domain Eukaryota; kingdom Metazoa; phylum Chordata; class Mammalia; order Chiroptera; family Vespertilionidae; genus Plecotus; species Plecotus auritus. The sequence goes on from NC_137782.1 coordinate 95,686,258, forward strand.
GGGAAAGAGTGATAGAAACATCAATGATGAGAGAAAATCACTGATTGGCTGCCTCCTGCACATCCCCTACTGGGGATGGAGCCCACAACCCTGGGCATGTGCCCTTGACTGGAATCAAACCCGGGACCCTTCAGTCTGCAGGCCAACTATCTATTGAGCAAAACCAGCTAGGGCATGTCATCTCTTGTTTAAATGTCACAGCTGTCTTGTGAGGGACCCCTGTTATTAGTTTGATGTCATGGAAGTTCGATGTGCGAGTAAATGAGGCACAAAGAGGTTTAGTGACTGACCCAAAGTCACAGAGAAAGTGCATGGGGCCAGCTGGAGCCCAGGTGTGTCTGATCCCAAAACCTGTGATTGTGGACGACTCCCCTGCCCCCTTTCCCCAGGCCAGGTGGGAGCTTTGGCACCACCCAGTGAGTGAAAATGGAACTGAACCACTCGCTCTTGAAATGATTTCCTCCTCCTCTCTGCTTCTGACAGCTCTATTGATTGTTGAACTCACAGGAGGTCAAGTGTGTATGTGAAGTGGCCCCTGTGGATTCTGCTCCAGGCCGCAGTCCCCCCCGCCCCTGTTGCCCTCGCTGCCCTCGCTCACCTTCACCAGTCAGAGGAACCATGGTTTGTAAACTCTGTTTTGTCTTTGAACCAGTCAAGATGCCCTCAGCACCCAGAGGTGAAGAAGCAGACGCCACCAGCAGCCTTCCACCCACCACGGACGAGTCCTCTCAAGCCTTAGCTGGGTCAGACTCCCTGGACAGTCCTCCCAGAACCCTGGAGAGATCCGTGGGCCAGCTCCCCAGTCCCCCGCTGCTGCCCACCCCACTGCCCAAGGCAGGCTCCAAAGCCACAAAAAATGCCACAGGTAGGTCCTAACGCATTGTCTGTCCACTCATCCATCTCCCTTCCTTCCTTCCTTCCTTCCTTCCTTCCTTCCTTCCTTCCTTCCTTCCTTCCTTCCTTCCTTCCTTCCATCCTGATGGGGCTCCTTCTGGGGGCTGCTTGGGCCTTTGGGCTCTGGGCAGGTCCAGGGAGCAGAGCTGGGGCAGGAGGGCTGTTCTTACTTAGTAAGGATCTCTGGTTGTCAGAAGCAGACCACTCAGGATCCCTCTAGCAAGCAGGGCAGTCCCTTTGCAGTGGTCTGAGGCCTTCTGAGGGCATGAGACACAGCTAGCCCCCAGACGAGGTCTTTCTGTCTGTCTGGGTGTCCAAGTGTCTGTCCTATGTTTCTCTCTCTTTCTCTGACTCCCCTCCCCTTACTTATTCTCCCCTCCCCTCCTCCTCTCTTCCCTTCCCTTCCTCTCTCTCTCAGTCTCTCTCACTGTCTCTGTTCATCTGTTTCACTGATTATCTCTCCCTCCCTCCCATGAGCTCTGTCCTGGAAGGCAGGTTAGGGTGGTGATCAGAGAGGACAGCATGGCCAAGCAGAGGCCCCCAAGGCCTCCCGTCTGCAGCTTTGGCCATACCAGCTGAGTAATTCCAGGTAGTTGAGACATTTCCTCTCCAAGCTTGTGCTCTCTTGTGCCATAATTGCTGGAAACAGGGACGGCACTGGCTTCGGGAAGAGCAGGCCCTTCCTAGGAGGGGATTGCTTTAGGAGCGAGTCCTGGCAGGTAGCCTTGAGGACAAAGGTGGCAGATGAAAGTAGAGAGGCCAGGGAGGTGACACGAGCTCTCAGCCCTTGACCTCCACCTGTAATATGACTGCTTACCGCATGTGGGTGCACCAGCCCGGGCACCCAAGGACCCCGAGGGCACATGGCCCTGTCACAGTCCTTGAGTGGAGGAAACTGAGGCTCAGGGGCTCCAGCAGCTTGTCCAGGTCCCCCAGCTAATGGAGACTTGAGCTGTTTGGGGCCAAAGCTCATACCCTCCACACGCCTGCCCACCCCACCCCCCGCTTTCCCTGCTAGAATGTTCTTTCCTCTTACTTCACCAGGTCAGTGCATCCCTGTCCCTTCTTCCAGGAGCCTGTCCTGACCACAGCCCCCAGGCGGGCGCACGGTGCCCTCGGCATTTACCCTGTCGGTTCACCTGGTATAGAGGAGCACCCAGGGCATAAATCGGACACGTCACCCAGTCACCCAGGCACCCACGGATATGGGGACTGGGACAGGAGCGGAAGGGACAGGAGGGTGGCCACAGGGCTTGGGCCGGGATCTCTCACAGCTGAGGACATTTGGGAGTGTCTTCATTTTCTCCACCAACCTTTTTCCTTTTCTTTGGGGAAATGTTAGCTTCATCCTGTGAACACTAGGTGGCAGCAGGGAGGACAAAGGCCCCTCACCTGGGCTTACCTGGCACTGGATAGATAGCACACAAGCTGGTCCCATGGGCACTCTCTGATCTGAGACACAGCAGCCCCGCCCAGGGCATCCTCACCTGCCCCAGATCCCACTTCGGACTTGCTGTGCTAGGCTTATATGGTGTTTGATATTTTTTAAAAATGGATTGCCAACATTTAAAACATATTAAAGTCTATTGAAGTATTAGATATTAGTATGTATAAACACAGGAGAATTTTCACCTGTAGTCCAAATTTCTGGCTTTTTTTGAAAAGTTCATATGCAACAGTCCCCTTTAGATGGACCCACCTCCTGTTAGCCACAGTCCCCCCCTTCCCTTTGTATGAATTGCCCCCTCAATGGCCTGTATTTCACTGACCTGGACCCTGGAGACGCATGACCTACCCCTCAAGCAAACTTTCCCTGCCCCGGCCCAGCGGATGACAGCTCCTTGTATGGGGTCCTGTGACCTCAACTACACCTGGGTCACCTGCCAGGTTCCAGTCCCAGCCCCCGCCACCTCCTGAAGGTGCGCGACCTGGAGTTGGCTTCTGGGCCTCAGTTTCCTCACCTGCGAGAGAGGTGGTGACAGGGCCCCGAGGCAGGTGCAGCTCACTGGCAGCATTGCTCTATGCGGCTCTAGTGGACAGTGGGGCACAGGCCCCGGGAGCCCAGCTACACCGGCATTGGCGGGCTTACCCGGAAGGGACCTGCGTCCTCTCTGCTCCTTGGCTCGTGCCCGTGAACTTAGGTTCTCCTTGGCCTCTCACTCCCCAGGCCAGGCTGTGCTCCTCCAAGACTCCAGCAGGAAGAATACTGACCCTCCCCTCCAAGGACAGCTTCCCACACCCACAGGGTCCCCGCATCCCACCACGATCCACCGGCCGCTGCCCCCCAGTCGCGTGATCGAGGAGCTGCACCGGGCACTGGCCACCAAGCACCGTCAGGACAGGTAGGCCCTGCCTTGGCCAAGGGACCTGTGTGCTAAATCCCCTGCTGGCCAGCTTGTGGGGTGCACCTGGGAGGTCTTTGGGCTGGGCTCACTGCTCTGTGTCACCATCTTGAAGTTCTCAATCATTTTTTTTGGCAAGGAGCTGGCATTGGCATTTTGCACCCAGCTCTGTAGCTGGTTTGTGGCTGGTCTTGGTCACGCTCTGTGAGGGGTCCCAGGTGGTTCCCGAGGCTCACCCTGGTCCTGATCTCCCGTGGTTTGTTGCATGTGAAGGAGAAGCAAGTTGTTGGTGGGCAAAGTGGGTGATGGGCCCACCCAGGGCTTGGCGGGAACGCCAGACACAGTGCCCTTCCTGGCTCTTGGGAGCCTTGGCCTGAGCACTTGCTGTGGGCAGTGAGGCAGGTTTTGTTACATGTGTGTCTGTGCTGCTCAAAGCCCCATGTTCTCAGTGGCCACTGCCGCAGACTCAATGCCATGTGTGCACGCCTCTGTGCTTCTTGTCCTGTGTGTTCGGGACAGAAGCCGAGGAGTCGCTCTGGTACTTGGGTCATTGCAGTGCCCAGACAAGCACCCCTGCCCATCAGCTTGGCGGCTTTTCCAGGTGAAGGGGACAGCGTCTGACCTGACCTGCCTTTCTGATTCAGTTTTCAAGGGAGGGACAGCAAAGGGTCCCCGAAGAAGCGGGTGGACGTCCGCCTGTCGCGAGCATCTAGTGTGGAGCGGGCCAAGGAGCGGGAGGAGGCCTGGAGCATGGAAGGCACCTTGGAGGGCAAGTGGGCGGCCGCCAAGGCATCAGAGGAAAACAAGGAGAACTTGTTGGTAAACTCAGAGCTCCAGGACGACCTGCTCCTGTACCAGGACGAAGAGGTGCTGAATGACTCTATCATCTCTGGTGAGCGGGGTCCTACTGGGTCCAGCCCCCATGAGGTCGTGTCACTGGGCACCGAGCCTGAGTTTGAGGTGGCGCTCCTGCCATAGCCCAGGAGGACGGGGCGGGGTCTGTACCTGTGAGGATGAAGGAAGCCCCTCCAAAGATGAGCAAGGGGGGTACAGACGGGCTCAGGCACCGTGACATGAGTGAGCTGGGTTTGTTTTGATAGTGGCGTGTTCACGTGTGCGAGGAAAGATCACTGTGCCTCGGCAGGCGGCGTTGACTGGGCACAGCATGCACAGGTTGTGCTCAGGAGCCCGGGTTGGGGAAGGGAGCAAAGTGCTAACGGAAAGCGAGATGAGACCTATGGGGAGGAAGAGAGGGAGAGAGGGATTGGTTCCAGTGGCAACGAAATGGTGTCCGTGTGACAGCCCGCGCTCTGGAAGTCCAGCTCTATCAGTCTGCACAGTGTTCAAGGTCAATGTCACGGTTACTGCTCTGTCCTACCCTGGGGACTGGGGACTTGGGGAGACAGCACTGTAGACACCCCCTTGATGGGGGGGTGGTGCCCAGGCCAGGGCAGGCCGGCTGAGCAGCACTGTCGCTGCAGGAGGGTCTGGGTAGCCTGGCTGCAGGCCTTCCAGGTGGGTGATGGCTGTTGAGTGATGTGTCATCGTTCTTCCTGGAAGCTCCTCCTGGTGAGGTTGCAGCCATGGATAGAGGAGGGGCTCTCAGCAGTGGGGCCAGTGGCCGGGCTCAGGACGACCAGCTCCCGTGGCCCTGGCAGGTCCAGTCTCCTTGCATCCTCATGACCAGCTCACCCTGGGCTCCAGGGCGGCACTGTGCATGTCCCTCAGAGCTCCAACACAGCGGCAGTTTTACACGAGTTTTTGTCATCTCACTAGGTGCCCGTCTCTCCACTAATTTATCAGTTCCTGATCATTTCCATTCCCTGACATATGCGTCTGACGGTTGTCCACCCAAGGGCAGTGCCTACGTGCTCCCCTGGTCCTCACAGGGCCTGGGTCCAAGTTAGTGTCGGCAAGCAGCCGCTGGCCGGTGGCTCTGCATGCTGCCTGAGCACCCATGGGTCCCGGTCACTCCTCCAGCCCATGGCCCCCAGCACCAGGTGTCTCTCCATTGACTGGCTGACCAGGTGTCTTCAGGTCCGAGTTCGGGACCTTTGCCTCCAAACCTGGACTGTGCCTACCCCTGAGAACGGGGACATGGAGCCTGCAAAGTAGGGCTATTATGGCCCAGGGAGCCCTCGTCCCGGCCGTCATGAGAAAATGAGCCGTTTCTCCAGGGCATGTCTAACTTGAGTCTCCTGGGCTTGTCTCTTACAACCTGGTGTTTTTAAGTGAACACAGGTTCGTGGTCTGACAGGATGCAGGGCGGGTCAGCCGGTTCTAGAAGCTCCGCTGTGACTACCATGCCCCGTTCACTGCTGCTGAGAGTGCCAGCCAACTCCCAGCAGAGTCTCCACCGACAGAGGCCTTCTGTGGGCACCCGGGTCCGGGGCTCAAGGTCAAAACTCACGCTCAGCTCCAAGAACACCGTGTCGAGGGCTAGGCCCTCTGTGCGTCAGGCCTGCTGAGATTCCTGCCATCTCACTGAGCTCCCAGTGCCGTCCTGGCGGAACCTGGGTCCCCAAGTCCCTGCAGCCAAGCCAGCACGCAGGGTTAGCTTTGATCATGTTCTCATGTGTCACAGCTCCCTCACCATTAGCAATGTCTGAGGCAAAACGCTTGGAGGGAAAAATTCAGTGCTGGTTATAGAAAAGTCTATAAATGAACTGCCACTGTGGGGGAAGTTATGCACAGTAGGAGAGACCCATAAACCACTCCGTGCTGCCTGGCGGGCTCCAGCAAAGATCCGTGGTTATTTGTTTCTCCCGGGTCCAAACCCGCTCCCTTGTCAGGGCTGCCTCGTTGTTTGTGGGGCTCTGTGGTGCCGAGGCCAAAGGGCGCCAGGCAGCACATTCATCTGTTATTCATCATGGGAACTGTGCTGTTCGTTACTTCCTTCCTTACTCACTGAGCTACTGCTGCCAGAGCCCTGCAGGCATCGTCTCACCCACTGGAATCCTCTAATCGTCAGCATCAGATGCATCACAATTTCTAGGGCTGGGGAGGCCCCATCCCAGCAGCCGGCCCTGTAAACCCACCGGACGGCGTCCTGCTTGACCAGGTTGTAGTGAAATGTACCTGTTTCAAGCCGAGTGTGACCTTTGGGTTTCCATACAGGACACATACAGTGTCTTGGTCAGCGCGGAGAGGCTCATCGCAGTGTGTGTGCCTCGTGCAGTCGCCACAGCCTGCAGTGCGCACACGCATTGTGCAGCATGCTTACACATGCACATGCCCGCACACACAGGTTGCCACAGCCTGCAGTATGCACACATACTCCGCAGCACGCTTACACATGCACATGCCCGCACACACAGGTCGCCACAGCCTGCAGTGCACATACACACTCCGCAGCACACTTACACACGCACATGCACATGCCCGCGCACAGGGCATCTTTTGCATGTGCAGTCAGCACCAGGAAAAAGCAGCGCAGGGTGGACATTCTCAAAGATGATGTTTAAAAAGGTTTTGTTTTATGGAGCAGTTTTAGATTCATAGCAAAATTAAGTGAAGGGTACAGAGACTTCCCGTATACCTTCCCTATTGCCTTTCCAGACCCGCATAGCCCCCCATTATCAACACCCCCACCGATGAGCCCGCATTGGCATGTCACCATCACCTGAGCTGTGGTTTACATGAGGTTCGCTCTCGGCGTTGTACATCCTGTGGGTCTGGACCAGCCGTGGGCAAACTACTGCCCGCGGGCCGGATCCGGCTCGTTCGGCTGTTCTATCCGGCCCGCGGAGCCGAAAGAGCGGAGGGTTCTCTTGCTCTCCCCTCCGCTCCTTTACTTTGAATTTATATTAGTTCACACAAACACTCCATCCATGCTTTTGTTCCGGCCTTCCGATCCAGTTTAAGAACCCATTGTGGCCCTTGAGTCAAAAAGTTTGCCCACCCCTGGTCTGGACAGATGTATCACGACGTGTCATCCATCATTGTAGCATCGTGTGGAACATTTTCACTGCCCTAAAACCCTGTACTCTGCCAATTCAGCCCTCCCCCTCAGCCTCTGGCACCCACTGATCTTCTTGTGTCTCCACAGCTTTGCCTTTCCAGAATGTCACAGAGGTGGCATCGTGGCCACCTCTTTCAGATTGGCTGTTTCACTCCGTAACGTGCATTTAAGATTCCCGCATGCCTGTGCATGGCTTGATAGCTCATTTCTTGTTAGCTCTGATTAACAGTCCATTGTCTGGATGGACCACTGTTGATTTAGCCCTTTCCTTGTGGAAGGCCGTCTTGGTTGCTTCCAATTGCTGCCAGTTAGGAACAAAGCTGCTGTAACATTGTGTGCAGGTTCTTCTGTGGACATCGGTTTTCAACTCCTTCGGGTAAATACAATGGAGCATGATTACTGGATTGTATGGGGAGAGTATGTACATTTAATTTTGTAAGAAATCTTCAAACTGTCTTCCAAAGTGAGTGTATCATTTTGCGTTCCCACCAGCAGTGACCGAGAGCCCCGCTGCTCCCTGTCCTCGCCAGCACTTGGTGGTGTCAGCTCTGGGTTTGGGCCGTGCTGACAGGTGTGCAGTGGAATCTCATTGCACTTCCCCAATGACATGGGATGTGGAGAACCTTTTCATTGGTTATTTGCCACCTGTGTGTCTCCTTTGGTGAGGGGTCTGTGAAGGTTTGAGCCCATTTTTCTATTGGGTTGTTTTCTTATGGTTGAATTTTAAGAGTTTGTATATATTTTGGATAATAGTCTTTTCTTTAAAATATGTTTTTATTGATTTTTAGAGAGGAATAGAGAGGGAGAAGAGAGAGAGAGAAACATCAATGAGAGAGAAACATTGATAGGCTGCCTCCTGCACACCCCCTACTGGGGATCGAGCCCACAATCTGGTCATGCGCCCTAACTGGGAATTGAACCAGTGACCTCTTGGTGCATGGGCCAATGCCCAACCACTGAGCCACACTGGCCAAGCTTGTTATAGTCTTTTATCAGATATTTCTTTTGCAAATATTTTCTCCCAGTCTGTGGTTTCTCTTCTAATTCTCTTGACACTGTCTATTGCAGAGGAGAAGTTTTTAATTTTAATGAGGTCCAGCTTATCAATTCTTTCTTTCATTGGCTGGCACCTTTGACAGTGTTACATAAAGAGTCACCTCCATATTCAGTCACCTAGGTTTTTTCCTTTGTTAAATTAGGAGTTTTGTAGTTTTGATTTTACATTTAGGTCTGTGATCCACTTTGTAAAGCGTATAGTCTGTGTCTAGATTTATTTTTTAAGCTGATCTGCTTCTGGTAGCTGCCCTCACATGGAAACCACTTAAACACTGGATGGGGTATAGGAGCCCGTTGTTTGGGACCTCAGACAGCAGGTCATGTGGGACTGTCCTCCATGAAAGGGAGCCCCACGTGGGCTGTTCTGAGGCCTGGGGTGTTTTGTGGGGGTGCAAGGCGGTGGCCGCAAGCAGAGTGTGGCCTCGCCCCAATGGCAGCATGGGCTGCACGACAGCTGGGGTTTGTGGAACAGGGACCTGGATGAGAGAGTGTGTGCATGGGTGTTGGCCAGGCTGGGCTGTGCCTGTGTAGTCCACGGACTTGGCACCCATGGGCGTGGCAGCTGACTGGTGATCCCAGAGCTGAATGGTGACCCCAGCCCAGGCAGTGAAGACAGCCCCATAAGCACGCAGTCAGTCTCTCTTTTTTCCTTCCCGGGACCCTGCGGGAGGAGGTCTCTGAGACTTTTAAAAGGCTCTCAAGTTCAAAACTTTTCATAGTGGCACTGAAACTATTTGCCTTTCCCACTCGCCTGCCTCACGGGTGCAGAGGGAGTTTCCCGGGAGCCGCGTGTGGACACAGCTGTCTTCTACCAAGCCTGCTGTGACTGAGAGGTCCAGACAGTCTCTGGAAACCTCAGGAAACCCAGGCCTAAGGAGTAACAGCGTGTTTCGGAGTAAGGATCATGTTCAAACCATGGAAGACCCGGCCTGGGAGCATGTCCAGGGTCTTCAAGGACAAGGTGAATAAACAGATGGAGGATCTTAGCAGAGAAACAGAAACTATCAGAGAGAACCCAATGCAAATTCTAGAATTAAAAAGTATAATCTCTGAAATGAGGATTTCACAGCAGCTGAAGATGGCCCCACAGTGTCCCTGCTTGTGTGAAGACAGGAGTCGCATGCAGGGACTCCTGTGGCCAGGACAGGGCGTCAACCCTGCCGGCCTCCTCTCTCTCCTGACACCTGTCCCTCCTCCCACTCAGCGTCAAAGGCTGGCACGTGAGCCCACACGGCCTGTGCCCACCAGGTTCCAGCGTTGTCATTTTGAGTGGGAAACAGCTGCATTAGCAATGGGAGGACACGCTGGCATCCTTGCCGCTACGATTTTGTGCATCTCCATAATTATCCTTAGGGTGCGCTCCAAAGTGAGAATAATTGAGAGAAAGATGGCGAGTTCCTTTCTAACGCTAGAGCCCCTTGGCCTTGTGTTCCCGTTTGTACATTATTTCCTCCTCCTCCCCAGAGGGTGCCCAGGACCGGTTCTGGAAGCAGCAGCTAGCCAGGACGTGGGTGGAGCGGGACCAGACGTGCCCATGGAGACCTGAAAGAGGCAGCGGCCTTGGCTCGCAGTCCTGCCCGTCCCAGGGATGGGGCTGATGAAATATTCATACATGTGCAGGGAAACACGGAATGAGGACATTCCCTACAGCTTTGGTAAAAGAGCAAAACCAAACAGCCCCCAGATGTCCATTCTCGGTGGGCTGGACCCGCAAGTGATGAGGCAGCGTGGCATCCACACTCTGAAGAACGTGCTGCCGGGAACCCGAACCTGACGCCTGAGCTCGGCCATGCTGTGGGCATGGTGTGGAGTGGGAGTCACAGGGGGAAGTGAAGTCAGCGGGGACTGTGAGCGTTGATTGAGTAGACGCAGGTCTGGAAGGAGAATGGGCGGAGCTCTGGTGGTGGTTTCTGGAGGTACGAGGGGGTGCGGGGAGGTGATCTTCCACCACAGCTGTTAGCTGTGAGCTGTTCGCAACGAGCATGTGTCATTTCTGTGCCTGAGTGAGAGAACATGCTTCTCTGAGCCAGACCTCTGCTGGGATCCAGGGCAGCTCACGTCTCCCCGAACGGCACTATCCCTCCCCTTACTTCCCAGGCCAAGTCTCTTGGGTCCCTTTCAGCTCCGGGCCAAAGCCAGGCCCGAGGTCAAAGCATGGCTGTTAAGGTCATCACATGGCTTCTCCTTTGAAGTTTGTTGATCTGGAGAGTGATGGTGGTTGCTTTTCAAGTGCCGGGCCCCCTCGCTCCCAGCTGGTCAGGGTGGGTTTGCACTTTAGCTGTCGAAATGATTTGCTGAAATTTTGTTTAGAATTTTACATCGATGTTCATAGGAGCTGTTAGTCTTTCATTTTCTTTAATTCTCTTTTCTGGTCTTGACATCCCAGAGAACTCTAGCCTGATGGCATGAGTTTTAAGTATCCCCTTTGCTTCGATGTTCTAGAATAATGTGTATAGAATTGTTGTTTACTTCTCAACGTGTTTCACAGAGTTTATGAGAACACCCATCTGGCCCTGCAGGGGTTCTACTTGTATGTGGAGGAAGGTTTTTAACTGGAAATTACATTTGTTGATAGTGGTAGGCCTGTTTTGGTGCTATATTTCTTCCTGAGTGAGCCTCGAGGGCTGGCACAGAACCAGAGGCAGCTACTGCCCTCCGCTTCCTGACATCGGGTTCTCTCATTCACCCGCCTCCCCGATAAGTCTGGCTAAGTTTGATCAAATGGTTTTTTAAAATATCTTTTTATTGATCTCAGAGAGGAAGGGAGAGGGAGAGAGAATCATTGATTGGCTGCCTCCTGCACGCCCCCTGCTGGAGATCAAGCTCACAACCCAGGCAGGTGCCTCGACCAACGGGAAATTGAACCCTGACTGCTAGTTCATAGGTCGATGCTAACCACTGAGCAATGCCGATTGGGCAGTTTGATCAATTTTATTGCTCTTCTCAAAGAACCAGCTCTTGGATTCAAATATTTTCTTTGTTGTTTTCTGTTTGATTTTATTGGTTTCTGCTCTGATCCTTATTAGTTTTTCTACTTCCTTGATTTTATTTGCTCTTCCTTTCCTAGTTTGTTGAGATGGACTCTGAGGGCACTGATTTGAGTCCTTTCTTCTTTTCTAATAGCGACATTTGGTGCTGTAAATCTTTCCCCCAAAACCCTTAAGATAGGTTGTATTTTTATTTACTTCAAAATGCTTTCTAATTTCCCCTTTGATTTCTTCTTGAAACTATGGATTATTCAAAAGTTTTTTATTTAGTTTCCAAAGAGTTGGGTATTTTTCTAGAGATATTTTTATTCTTGATTTCCAATTCAATCGCACTCGAGCAGAGCACATGCTTAGTGTGACCTGAGTACTTTTAAATGTACGAAGATGTCGTGCGGTCCAGAATATGGTTTCTCTTGCTAAAGGTCACAGTGCGCCGAAACCGGTTTGGCTCAGTGGATAGAGCATCGGCCTGCGGACTGAAAGGTCCCGGGTTCGATTCCGGTCAAGGGCATGTATCTTGGTTGCGGGCACATCCTCAGTGGGAGGTGTGCAGGAGGCAGCTGATCGATGTTTCTCTCTCATCGATGTTTCTGGCTCTCTGTCCCTCTCCCTTCCTCTCTGTGAAATACCAATAAAATATATTTAAAAAAAAAAATAAAGGTCACAGTGCACTTTAAAGAATGTGTATTTTTTGGTTTGGGGTAGCATCCTATCTAATAAAAGAGTAATATGCACATTGACCATACCTCCACTACACTCACAAGCCATGCCCACCAGCCATTCAGGAGTGAGTATGCAAATTAACCCAACCAAGATGGCTAAGGCCACGGAGCGAGCAGGAGGCTTGGGTTTCCCAGGCAATGGAGGAAGCCAAACTTCCCGCACACCCTGGCCGGCCCAGGCCTCTAGTCAAGGCTACAAAGTTTCAATTATAGAAGATAAATAAATCCCAACAAAAATGGCAGCAGCCATGGAGCTGGAGAGAGCAGGAGGCTTGAGTTGCCCCCGGCGATGGAGGAAGCCAAGCTTCTTCTGCTCAAGGCTACAAAGTTTCAATTATAGAAGATATATAAATCCCAGATACCAGGGCCTCCACTTGGGTGGCCGGGGGGCGTGGCCGGCCTGCAAACCACCACAGGCCCCTCACCCAGGCCGACTCATGCCCCAAGGGAACCCCCACCCTGATCCAGGACACCCTTCAGGGCAAACCAGCTGGCCCCCACCCATGCACCAGGCCTCTATCCTACCTAATAAAAGAGTAATATACAAATTGACCATCACTCCAACACACAAGATGGCTGCCCCCATGTGGTCAAAGATGGCTGCCCCCATGTGGACACAAGATGGCCACCACAAGATGGCCAGCAGGGGAGGGCAGTTGGGAGGGACCAGGCCTGCAAGGGAGGGCAGTTGGGGGCGATCAGGCCAGCAGAAGAGGAAAGTTGGGAGGGACCAGGCCTGCAAGGGAGGGCAGTTGGGGGCGATCAGGCCAGCAGAGGAGGGAAGTTGGGAGGGACCAGTCCTGCAAGAGAGGGTAGTTGGGGGTGATCAACCCTGCAGGGGAGGGCAGTTAGGGGTGAACAGGCCAGCAGATGAGGGAAGTTGGGGGCAACCAAGCCTGCAGGGAAAGGTAGTTGGGAAGGACCCAGGCCTGCAGGGAAGAGCAGTTAGGGGGGACCAGGCCTGCAGGGGAGGGCAGTTAGGGGTGACCAGGCTTGCAGGGGAGGGCAGTTAGGGGAAATCAGGCTGGCAGGGGAGCAGTTAGGCATCAATCAGGCTGGCAGGGGAGTGGTTAGGGGGTGATCAGGCTGACAGGCAGAAGTGGTTAGGGGCAATCAGGAAGGCAGGCAGGCGAGCAGTTGGGAGCCAGCAGTCCTGGATTGTGAGAGGGATATCCGACTGCCCGTTTAGGCCCGATCCTGGTAGGATCGGGCCTAAACGGGCAGTCAGACATCCCTCGAGGGGTCCCAGATTGGAGAGGGTGCAGGCTGGGCTGAGGGACACCTCCCCCCCATGCACGAATTTTGTGCACCGGGCCTCTAGTGTTTTTATAAATGTTAGTCAAATCCAATTGCTTGAGAATGGTGTTCACACCCACTTCATCCTCACACGTCTGCCTGCCCATTCTGCCTGCTGCTTGGAAGTTTCGACATCTCCAACTGTGACTAGTCTATTTCCTGTCTCTAACCTGTCAGTTTCTGCTTCATGCATTTGAACCACTTAATAGGGTCATAAGCATTTAGGATCAGTCTGCCTTCCTGACGTCATCCCCTTATTGCTGTGAGAGACCTGTCTTTGTTCCTGGTATGGCTCTTTGCTTGTCTGACAGTAGCAGACACTGCAGCTTTCTTCTGATTAGTTTTAGATTGGAATATCATTCTCCTATGTCCTTTCAATCTATTTGTGTCTATTTTTTCTTTATTGATTAAGCTATTACATATGTGTCCTTACCCCCCCCATTGCTCCCCCACACTCCCCCCACTCATGCCCTCACCCCCTTAGGGTTGGGGTTGGGGTTGGGGTTAGGTTTAAGGTTGGGGTTGGGGTTAGGGTTAGGGTTGGGGTTAGGGTTAGGGTTGGGGTTGGGGTTAGGGTTAGGGTTAGTGTTGGGGTTGGGGTTGGGGTTGGGGTTAGGGTTAGGGTTAGGGTTGGGGTTGTGTCCATTGGTTAGGCTTACCAGTATATGCATGCATATAAGTCCTTTGGTTGATCTCTCCCCCTTCCCCCTACCCTCCCCTGCCTTCCCTCTGAGTTTTGACAGTCTGATTGATGCTTCTCCATCTCTGGATTGAAAGTTTTTATTTTTAAACAATTACTTAATTTCAGAAAACTATAATTCAGGGTTAAAAAAATACAGGAAACTAAACTTAGTAAGTTAAATGATTCATTTCTGGCATTACTCTGCCAGTGTATAGTAAGATCATATATATACTTATACAATTAGATACACAACTGTATTTCTGTACGTATACGCAAGCACACCTTTCTACACGTTGCTTCTCACAACCTCATCATTAATGTCTTTGTCCCTCAGGGACCTCTGCCACCACTGTCTTCCTAGGCTCACCATATTCAGATGGTACAAGTCCCCTCTTGTGGAAAATCTAGGTGGCTTCATTTCTCACATTCATAAATGAACCGATGGTCCTCCTGTAGGTGTCTTTTATGTGCTCATCCATTTGTTTTGGGAGGCAGACTCCTGGAGGTAGGACTTCTGGCCCAAAGCTCGGCCAGCAGGGATTTTTGGGAGCCTTTGGAAGGAGATTGCTGGCCCCCAGTCTGGACAGAAGGGTGTCCTGGCTGGTTCTCAGCCACCTGGCTATCCAGTGTGCCCTGGGCCACGTGCTGGCCAGGCTCTCGCACCAGTTGGGTAGGTGCACCTCTCCATTCATGAAAACTGCTCGTTTTAAGCTATGTGTTTGGAAATGTCCTTTGCTGACTTTTAAGTAGCAAAACCTGGTAACCTCCTGATGCCTTGGGAAGACCTGAAGTGTGTTTGTTGCAGCCCTACTGTGTGCCCAGTACGTTCATGGAGGCTGGATGGTGAGCAGAGGAGGACTTGGCCCATACACAGATGTCATGTGGGTGAATTATCAGTTACATCTGGAGATCTCTGGTGAAAGGGTCTTCAGTTAAGGACAAATGAGACTGAAGTTTGTAATGACACACCTGATATATTTGCGTAGGCTTAGGGACTTGATCAAAAGCGGAAACGGTTAGCTACAGTCAGCATAGTTTTGTGGTTAAGCATATTCTAGTTCTCTGGGAATGGCAGTCCCTTCCCGCCATGGGTTAGACCCTTGACATTCACGACGGCTTGGTCCCTTTGAAGTGCCTTTGACTCGCGATGCCACCATAGCCAGTCTCCCTCAGAGCACGCAGTCAGGACCCGCTGAGACAAGCACGCAGTCAGGACCCGCTGAGACAAGCACGCAGTCAGGACCCGCTGAGACAAGCACGCAGTCAGGACCCGCTGAGACAAACACGCAGCCCTTCAGGGTCTTCATGGCTCTGTAAGCACAGGGCCCGTGCCCGCCACAGAGCTGGGACAGCAAGTCAGGCTGGAGCCCTTGCTGACATGGTTTTGGGGGTCATTATTTTTCTCTTTTCTCTATAAAGCACATAAACTATTTCAGATTAGAAATCCAAGCCTCAGCTGAGTCCAACTTTTTGTTTTACTTCATCCCAACCTTCTGTTAAACCATCATGTTATTAGACTTATTTCTTTGAATTTTCATCTCCCACATGAGGAATTGACTTTCTTTTGGAAGACTTTTTTCTTAAGAAATAGTTTGTCTTCAAACTATTGTGGGAGAGACCATGTGGGGTGATGGTTTTAGCCCCAGGATTTAAATCTATGCTCCCAGCAACACACCCTACACACCTGCGGTCTATGTCACCCTTTGTGAGGGCAGGTGGGGCTCTGCTGTTCAGGAGGGTCAGTGAGCTGGACACCCCATTTCCCAGCTGAGTGACCCCCGCCTGCGCTTGCAGCCACACTCCAGTCCTGCTCTGAAGTGAGTCCAGACATTCTGTCCCCTAGGACCCTTTTTTAAAAATATATTTTTATTGATTTCAGAAAGGAAGGGGGAGGGAGAGAGAGAGAAACATTGATGATGAGGGAGTCATTGATGGGCTGCCTCTTGCACGCCCTCTCCTGGGGATCAAGCCCACAACCCAGGTATGTGCCCTTGACCTGGGAATCAAACCTGGGACCCTTCAGTCCACAGGCCAACGTTCTATCCACTGAGCCAAACTGGCTAGGGCAGTGGTCAGCAAACTCATTAGTCAACAGAGCCAAATATCAACAGTACAACGATTGAAATTTCTTTTGAGAGCCAAATTTTTTAAACTTAAACTTCTTCTAACACCACTTCAAAATAGACTCGTCCAGGCCGTGGTATTTTGTGGAAGAGCCACACTCAAGGGGCCAAAGAGCCACATGTGGCTCGCGAGCCGCAGTTTGCCGACCACGGGGCTAGGGCATGTTCCCCAGGATCTTACTCTTGCCCAGATTCCACCCCCTGACTTGACATGTGCAGAACACAGGCTTGCCTCCGCCTCCTGGACCCTGAGCCAGCCCCACCCCATCTCTTCACTCAGCAGCGATCATTAATAACCTACTTTGCCAACACTGTCCTGGGACCTGGAGGGCAGGTGACAGTTGAAGTTCAAGTCTCATGGGAGAGACCGAATAAACTAACAACAGAGAGGCAGATGAGGGCAGAGTTAATGGGGGTGATAGTGACAGAGCCCCGGCGGACCTGTCTGAGGAGATGGTTCGAGGCTGGCACAGGGCTCAGCAAGAGGCCAGCCCCAGACGATGTGGCAGAGCAGGTCCCTGCGGAGGACGGACATGGGTGTGGACCAGGGGGGACGTTCCAGGAACTGAAAGAGCCACCTGGCCAGAGGGTAGTGGGCAGTGGGGAGGGTTGCCATGGGCAAAGAAACTGTAAGTTATGACCTAAACGTGGACATTTTTGAAAAAAACAAGTGGGTGCTATTAATAATTAGCTGGGGCAACTGGTGTCACCCAGCACTGGCCCTGGAGACTTGGCCATGTGACCGACCCGCCACCATAGAAGTGGGAGATGGCCGTCCCGTTGCCATCCCTGTCACCCGCTGTTCCCCTGGAAGTCACCACAAGCTGACAGTGCCCCTCTGTCCACACCCCTTCCCCAGGCAGGTGAGGGCTGCAGGGACACGCCTGCATGCCCTAACACTGTCTCTGCTGCCCCCTCCCTGGCTCCCCCAGGAACTCTGCCGAGGAAATGCAAGAAGGAGCTGCTGGCCGTGAGACTGAGGAACCGGCCCAGCAAGCAGGAGCTGGAGGACCGGAACATTTTCCCCCGGAGGACGGACGAGGAGCGGCAGGAAATCCGGCAGCAGATAGAGATGAAGCTCTCCAAGTAAGTATGCCAGGGGCCAGAGCCGAGGCTGGCAGGCTGGCCGCAGTGGAGCCCCGCGAGTCTCCCCTCTCCCCAGGCGCCTCCGTGGGCTCTGAGTGCAGCGCCTCCGTGGGTTGCTGGGCTCGCCACTCCCCACACTTGGCCCTTGTGGTGGGGCTGGTCCTTGCAGTCACGTGCTCAGCAGCATCCTTGGCCTCTGCACATGTCCTCCTGCGGGAGTGGTGTCACAGCGTGCTGCCCTGCTCTCCAGGCTTTGCTGCGTTGCTCCTCAAAGTAGCGGTCCTGGTTCCATCTCTGCCAGTTAGGGTTGGGGTTAGGGTTAGGGTTAGGGTTAGGGTTGGAGTTCGGGTTAGGGTTGGAGTTCGGGTTAGGGTTGGGGTTGGGGTTAGGGTTAGGGTTGGGGTTGGGGTTAGGGTTGGGGTTGGAGTTAGGGTTAGGGTTAGGGTTGGGGTTGGGGTTGGGGTTGGGGTTAGGTTTAGGGTTGGGGTTGGGGTTAGGGTTAGGGTTGGAGTTCGGGTTAGGGTTGGGGTTGGGGTTGGGGTTAGGGTTGGGGTTAGGGTTGAGGTTGGGGTTGGGGTTGGAGTTAGGGTTAGGGTTAGGGTTGGGGTTGGGGTTGGGGTTGGGGTTAGGGTTAGGGTTAGGGTTGGAGTTCGGGTTAGGGTTGGAGTTCGGGTTAGGGTTGGGGTTGGGGTTAGGGTTAGGGTTGGGGTTGGGGTTAGGGTTGGGGTTGGAGTTAGGGTTAGGGTTAGGGTTGGGGTTGGGGTTGGGGTTGGGGTTAGGTTTAGGGTTGGGGTTGGGGTTAGGGTTAGGGTTGGAGTTCGGGTTAGGGTTGGGGTTGGGGTTGGGGTTAGGGTTGGGGTTAGGGTTGAGGTTGGGGTTAGGGTTGGGGTTAGGGTTATGGTTGGGGTTAGGGTTAGGGTTGGGGTTAGAGTTTGGGTTAGGTTTAGGGTTGGGGTTGGGGTTAGGGTTAGGGTTGGGTTTGGGGTTAGGGTTAGGGTTGGGGTTAGGGTTGAGGTTGGGGTTGGGGATAGGTTTAGGGTTGGTGTTGGTGTTGGGGTTGGGGTTGGGGTTAGGGTTAGGTTTGGGGTTAGGGTTAGGGTTGGGGTTGGGGTTAGGGTTGGGGTTAGGGTTGGGGTTGGGGTTGGTGTTAGGTTTAGGGTTGGGGTTGGGGTTAGGGTTGGGGTTGAGGTTGGGTTAGGGTTGGGATTAAGGTTAGGGTTAGGGTTGGGGTTAGCGTTAGGGTTAGGATTCTGGTTAGGTTTAGGGTCAGTGTTAGGGTTAGGGTGAGGGTTGGGGTTAAGGTTAGGATTAGGGTTGGGGTTAGGGTTAGGTTTAGGGTTGGGATTTGGATTAGGGTAGGGTTAGGGCTAGGGCTAGGATCAGAGTCCTGGTCAGGTTCTGGGTTAGGGTTAGGGTTAGGGTTAGGGCTAGGGCTAGGGTCAGGGTCCCGGTGAGTTTCTGGGTTAGGGCTAGGGCTAGGGTCAGGGTCCCGTTAGGGCCTGGGTTAGGGTTAGGGCTAGGTTTAGGGTCTGGGCTAGGTTCAGAGGCTTCCCATTTCCTGCCGCCCAGCTACGTGGTGCTCACTGTCTCAGCGCAATGAGCCCCGGCTCACTGATGCAGGTGCAGTCACACAAGTTTTACTTGGTCATTTCTCATTTTTAGTGAGATCAACAGTTTTTCAGTGTGTATCAGCTCTTTTGGTTTCTTCTTCTTTTTAAGTCTTTTCCTTCGGTGTTCTTCATTGTTACATTGTAGGATTGCTGTGGAAGCACTGGTTCTATCCCTGTGTCAGTTCTCTGAATTACGTAGTCCTCCCCGTGAGAGACTTGCATTTTTGTTTTGTTTGCTTCCCTTGTATGTGCAGCATTTGGCACTTTTAAGGTCACAGGTTACCAATCAGATACCTTAGGTGCCAGCAGACTTTTGATTCGAGGGGCCAGGTTGCGACGGTGTGGCTGTGTGGGCCCGTGTCTCCTGTACCTACACAGTCTGCTATTGTAGCACTGCTGCGGCCCTGGGTGCTGGGTTAGCGGGCAGCATGGACTGAATATAATGCATAATTGTGCCAACAAAACTTTATTTACAAACACAGGCCCACAAAGTTTGCTGGCCTCTGTTATAGAGTATCGCTCACCCTGTCTTTGCCATGTTTCAAAAACCCTTCGCTACTCAGAGGTGAAAAACATATTTACTCACGAGATTATTTTTGCAGAGCCCACTGCACAATGATTTTGTATTTCATAGAGGAGCCACGTTCTCCTTCAAAGTAGATTATTAAGTGAATTAATTTAAGGAAAGATCGTGAGACCCCGTGATTGTACCTGTGATTCAGATACAGGACGAGGTTGGCCGTGCTGAGTGGAGAGGCAGGACCCCTCCTGCTGTGGTGCAGAGGGTAGCCGGGCACCAGGAAGTCATGTGGGGAGCCTCCATGTCCTCCGTTACCCAGAGACTGTAATTTTACACCTGGATTTAGAATGTGGTAGTAGCTCCTTGGATGTTTGTCGTGTTCAAAAAATGGAAAAGCACCCCCCGAATTTGACACGGAGGGAGCAGCCTGTGAGAAGTCGCCGGGAGGTCAGACTCAGCCCAGCCGGCCCAGTTGGTTTCCCTGAAGAAAGGATTTAATGGGTTCCCTTTGTCTTTATTTTGCCTCCTTCCTGAGGTTCTCCTGCCAGCGCTTGCTGACTAAGTCAGCCTCTGGTTGCCATGGCAACGTGCCATTCTCTCCATGTCCTGAAGGGCAGTTGGTGTTTTTGTTTTTTCCAGATCCTTAAAATTTCATTTCTTTGAGTGCTCCTGGGGCTTTTCTGGTTGAAGTGGTCACAGTGTTCCCCCACCCCCACTGACACCCTGTGTTGGACCTGGGCACCCAAGTACATTCAGTCCCCTTTGGACAAACCCCACCCCCTCAGCAGGGGCCCGCTCCTTCAGCACCTGTGTAAGTGACGGCGAAGCTGGGGACCCCAGCTCCCACCCCCGCACAGTAGGCGTGCCTTGGAATTCAGCACAGAGGCGCACACACCGTTGACTAGTAAGAGGCATCTGCGGTCAGGGTGCCAACATAGTTTTAAGGGCTGACCCTATGCACAAGGGTTGCTTACTTTCCCTCCTTTAATCCTTACAGGAACCCAGTAAAGTAGGTATTATTGTCATTGCCATCCTACAGAGCAGAAAACTAAGTCTTATTTTTTTTCTTTATAAATTAAAAAATGTTTTTCAATTACAACTGACATCACTGTTCCATTAGCTTCAGATATGTAGACATTTACATCCCTTACCAGGTGTCCCTAAGAAGCCTAACACACCTGGCACCATTACACAGTGACTACAACGTTGTGGGCTGTACTCCGTGTGCTGTACTTTATATCCCCGTGACTGTTCTGCAACCACCAGTCTCAATTCCTTCACCTTTTCAGCCCGTCCCCCAGCCCCCTCCCATCTGGTGGTCATCAGTCTATTCTCTGCATCTGTGAGTCTGTTTCTATTTTGTTTAGTGATTTTGTTCTTTAGAGTCCACATAAGTGAAATCATATGGTATTTGCCTTCCTCTGTCTGACTTATTTCACGGAGCATAATGCATCTAAATGTCTATGTTTTCATGGCCAAGTGATATTCCATTGCACGTGTGCACCACTTCTTCATCCACTTGCGTGCTGATGGCTGCCCCCACGTGTTGGCTGTTGTGAATAACATAGCAGTGAAAGTGTCTTTTCAAGTTAGTGTTTTGGATTTCTTTGAATAAGTACCCCAAAGTGGGATTGCTGGGTCATATGAGAGTTCTGTTTTTAATTTGTTGAGGCGCCTCCATACTGGGTGAAAACTAAGTGTTACTGAGAGGTTAAGGGATTTGCCCAGGGTCCCACAGCCAGGTGCATTTTCCTTGTGTTGATTTAGCTTCTTTGGGGTGCACTCAGACCTGCAGCAACATGCTCACCTCTGGGTGCAAAGTGCTTCGTGCCTCTGTTAGGGTTGGTGGCAGGACATGACTCCACCATCCCCGACACGGAGCCGTGGGAGGCAGAGAAGACACCGGAAGACTCCTTCCTGGCTGAGCACAGGCTTGGGAAAGGCCTGTGAGGTGTGCGGACACCGTCTGCCAGTCTCCCTCCTGGTTGAAGTGTTGGCCGTGACGGCACCTTTCTCCCTGCGGCCCTTGGGAAGGTTCCCGGCAGTCCCTGTAAAGACACATAAAGGCGTGTTCCTGTCAGGAGGTGCTCCAGGGCGCTGTATGGTCCTGGCCCAGCCACTCCTGGGCTGGTTGTCACCTCTGTGTGGGGGGGTGGGGGCGGGGGGGATGCGTGCCGCAGGCCTCATGAGGGTGAAAGGAGCTCACTGGCTGAGCAGCTCCTAGGGCAGGGCAGCAGCAGGCAGGCCAGGTCCTGGTGTTCTCCTGTTGTTGATGATATGATTGTGGTTATTCCTTCCTGAGTGCTGCTGGAACCTTCTATTACCTCTCCCGGCGGGGAGGGGGGGGGGCGGTCCTTTTCTCTGGGGCCTTGTGAGGAGCCGATCCACGCTCAGTGTGTCCTTCAGGAGGGGCACTTAGCATGTGAACACAGGCACTGGGTGACCCTGGAGCCCATGTCTTTGAACATTCTGTTCTGCAGCTGAACAGGCTGTCGACACTGGGCCTCATGCAAGCGCAGGTCCCTGGGAGGGTACTGTGGGCGGGGAGAGTTCTGTGGGCGGGGAGAGTTCTGTGGGCGGGGAGAGTACTGTGGGCGGGGAGGGTACTGTGGGCGGGGAGGGTTCTGTGGGCGGGGAGGGTACTGTGGGCGGGGAGGGTTCTGTGGGCGGGGAGGGTACTGTGGGCGGGGAGGGTTCTGTGGGCGGGGAGGGTTCTGTGGGCGGGGAGGGTACTGTGGGCGGGGAGGGTACTGTGGGCGGGGAGGGTTCTGTGGGCGGGAAGGGTACTGTGGGCGGGGAGGGTTCTGTGGGCGGGGAGGGTTCTGTGGGCGGGGAGGGTACTGTGGGCGGGAGAATACTGTGGGCGGGGAGAGTACTGTGGGCGGGGAGGGTTCTGTGGGCGGGGAGGGTTCTGTGGGCGGGGAGGGTTCTGTGGGCAGGGAGAGTACTGTGGGCGGGAGAGTTCTGTGGGCGGGGAGAGTACTGTGGGCGGGGAGGGTACTGTGGGCGGGGAGGGTTCTGTGGGCGGGGAGGGTTCTGTGGGCGGGGAGGGTTCTGTGGGCGGGGAGGGTACTGTGGGCGGGAGAATACTGTGGGCGGGGAGAGTACTGTGGGCGGGGAGAATTCTGTGGGCGGGGAGGGTTCTGTGGGCGGGGAGGGTACTGTGGGCGGGGAGGGTACTGTGGGCGGGGAGAATTCTGTGGGCGGGGAGGGTTCTGTGGGCGGGGAGGGTACTGTGGGCGGGGAGGGTACTGTGGGCGGGGAGAGTACTGTGGGCGGGGAGAGTACTGTGGGCGGGGAGGGTACTGTGGGCGGGGAGGGTTCTGTCGGCGGGGAGAGTACTGTGGGCGGGGAGGGTTCTGTGGGCGGGGAGGGTTCTGTGGGCGGGGAGAGTTCTGTGGGCGGGAGAATATTGTGGGCGGGGAGGGTACTGTGGGCGGGGAGGGTACTGTGGGCGGGGAGGGTTCTGTGGGCGGGGAGAGTACTGTGGGCGGGGAGAGTTCTGTGGGCGGGGAGAGTTCTGTGGGCGGGGAGAGTACTGTGGGCGGGGAGAGTACTGTGGGCGGGGAGGGTACTGTGGGCGGGGAGGGTACTGTGGGCGGGGAGAATTCTTTGGGCGGGGAGAGTACTGTGAGCGGGGAGAGTACTGTGGGCAGGGAGAGTACTGTGGGCGGGGAGAGTACTGTGGGCGGGGAGGGTTCTGTGGGCGGGGAGGGTACTGTGGGCGGGGAGGGTTCTGTCGGCGGGGAGGGTACTGTGGGCGGGGAGGGTACTGTGGGCGGGGAGAATTCTGTGGGCGGGGAGAGTACTGTGGGCGGGGAGAGTACTGTGGGCGGGGAGGGTACTGTGGGCGGGGAGAGTACTGTGGGCAGGGAGAGTACTGTGGGCGGGGAGAGTACTGTGGGCGGGGAGGGTACTGTGGGCGGGGAGAATTCTGTGGGCGGGGAGAGTATTGTGGGCGGGGAGAGTACTGTGGGCGGGGAGAGTACTGTGGGCAGGGAGAGTACTGTGGGCGGGGAGGGTACTGTGGGCGGGGAGAGTACTGTGGGCGGGGAGAGTACTGTGGGCGGGGAGAATTCTGTGGGCGGGGAGGGTTCTGTGGGCGGGGAGAGTACTGTGGGCGGGGAGGGTACTGTGGGCGGGGAGAGTTCTGTGGGCGGGGAGAGTACTGTGGGCGGGGAGGGTTCTGTGGGCGGGGAGGGTACTGTGGGCGGGGAGAGTACTGTGGGCGGGGAGAGTACTGTGGGCGGGGAGGGTTCTGTGGGCGGGGAGGGTTCTGTGGGCGGGGAGAGTTCTGTGGTGGGGAGAGTACTGTGGGCGGGGAGAGTACTGTGGGCAGGGAGAGTACTGTGGGCGGGGAGAGTACTGTGGGCGGGGAGGGTTCTGTGGGCGGGGAGGGTTCTGTGGGCGGGGAGAGTTCTGTGGGCGGGGAGAGTTCTGTGGGCGGGAGAATATTGTGGGCGGGGAGGGTACTGTGGGCGGGGAGGGTACTGTGGGCGGGGAGGGTTCTGTGGGCGGGGAGAGTACTGTGGGCGGGGAGAGTTCTGTGGGCGGGGAGAGTTCTGTGGGCGGGGAGAGTACTGTGGGCGGGGAGAGTACTGTGGGCGGGGAGGGTACTGTGGGCGGGGAGAATTCTGTGGGCGGGGAGAGTACTGTGAGTGGGGAGAGTACTGTGGGCAGGGAGAGTACTGTGGGCGGGGAGAGTACTGTGGGCGGGGAGGGTTCTGTGGGCGGGGAGGGTACTGTGGGCGGGGAGGGTTCTGTCGGCGGGGAGGGTACTGTGGGCGGAGAGGGTTCTGTGGGCGGGGAGAGTTCTGTGGGCGGGGAGAGTTCTGTGGGCGGGAGAATACTGTGGGCGGGGAGAGTACTGTGGGCGGGGAGAGTACTGTGGGCTGGGAGAGTACTGTGGGCGGGGAGAGTTCTGTGGGCGGGGAGGGTTCTGTGGGCAGAGAGAATACTGTGGGCGGGGAGAGTACTGTGGGCGGGAGAATACTGTGGGCGGGGAGAGTACTGTGGGCGGGGAGAGTACTGTGGGCGGGGAGGGTACTGTGGGCGGGGAGAGTACTGTGGGCGGGGAGAGTTCTGTGGGTTGGGAGAGTACTGTGGGCGGGAGAATATTGTGGGCGGGGAGAGTACTGTGGGCGGGGAGAGTACTGTGGGCTGGGAGAGTACTGTGGGCGGGGAGAGTTCTGTGGGCGGGGAGGGTTCTGTGGGCAGAGAGAGTACTGTGGGCGGGGAGAGTACTGTGGGCGGGGAGAGTTCTGTGGGCGGGGAGAGTTCTGTGGGCGGGGAGGGTTCTGTGGGCGGGAGAATATTGTGGGCGGGGAGAGTACTGTGGGCGGGGAGAGTTCTGTGGGCGGGGAGAGTACTGTGGGCGGGGAGGGTACTGTGGGCGGGGAGGGTTCTGTGGGCGGGGAGAGTACTATGGGCGGGGAGGGTTCTGTGGGCGGGAGAATATTGTGGGCGGGGAGAGTACTGTGGGCGGGGAGAGTACTGTGGGCGGGGAGGGTTCTGTGGGCGGGGAGGGTTCTGTGGGCGGGGAGAGTACTGTGGGCGGGGAGGGTTCTGTGGGCGGGGAGGGTACTGTGGGCGGGGAGGGTACTGTGGGCAGGGAGAGTACTGTGGGCGGGGAGAGTACTGTGGGCGGGGAGAGTACTGTGGGCGGGGAGAGTTCTGTGGGCGGGAGAATATTGTGGGCGGGGAGAGTACTGTGGGTGGGGAGAGTACTGTGGGTGGGAGAGTACTGTTAGCTGCCCACCTGGCCTGCACCTGCAGGGTCTCCAGGAGGAGCTGCAGCTTGGAAGGGTGAGGAGTAGGGACAGCTTAATCGTGGTGCCTGGACCCCAGAGCATTCGACTTGGTCCCTTCTTTCTATGGAACCTTCAAGAAAAACTGGGCAGGGAGCCGGGGTCTTGGTTCTGTGGACACAGAGTTTTGAAAATACAGAAAACGTTTTTTTCTGCGCTTATCAAAAAGAGGGAGAGAGACGTTTAATTTGCTAGAAAGGAAGCCACTTGGGAGGTGTGGGTGGGCCGTTGTGGGGGGTGCAGGTTAATGGGCCCTTGAGAACTAGTTGCTCATTTCCCTACTCCCAACCTGCACTGGCTGGGAACTCAGCTTGTCCCGAGGGACTAAAATCCAGTCCCTCAGGCGTCACCCAAGATGGGGACAGAGAAGCAGTTGTTAGTAGTTGAGGAGAGGTGCAGGGGGCAGCGGGAATGCCTTCTGTGTACCAGTTCCTGCTGAGCACCCTCGTGTGTACATGTGCGTGTGCACTTGTGTGTGTGTGCGCGCGCGTGTGTGTCTCCTGGAATATGCTAATGGGCCTGTTTCTCAGATGAGGAGTGGCTCAGAGCCCCTGCTCACACAGCAGAAACGTGGGGGTAACGGGAATCTGACCCATGCCAGTTCCCACTTCTGACCGTGCATCCAGATCACCAGGGAGCTCTGTGCGAACACAGGCTCCTAGACCCCACTCCAACTCTCTGGGGTGGGACTGACACATTAGCAGTTTTCTCTCCCGAGTGCCCCTGCTACACCCTCCTCAGCACCTTGGAAGACTGTTCTCTGAGACGCTGGGCTCAGAATAAGCTGTGTCTGCATCGTAGCCCCTGTGAGTATTTTAGCAAAGCAAACTCTGTAATTGCGCTTCCTTTTTTGCTTTGGCCACCAGTCAGCTCAGAGCCAAGTGTGTAGCACCTATGGGAACTGTGTTGTTTCATTTTGAGTGTGTGCCTGTGTTTAACCTTCTGTTGTATACCCTTGGCCTCGGTTTTCTCAACTCTTTGCTTTATCTTTATGGAGTAAAGATACATGATTTCAAGTCCATTTCTAGATTTTATTACATATATATTGTTCATCCTCACCCAAGGATTTTTTTCCATTGATTTTTTAGAGAGTGTGGAAGGGAGGGTGGGAGGGGGAAAGAGAGAAACACCAACATGAGAGAGACACATCGATTGGTTGCCTTCCGCATGTGCTCCAACTGGGGCCAGGTATCAAATCTGCAACCCAGGTACGTGCTCCTTGACCAAGAATTGAACCTGCAACCCTTTGATGCTTGGGCCCATGATCTAACCACTGAACACACTGGCCAGGGCTAGTTTTATTATAAAGATACATCTATTTTATGGTGTCCTTTTTAGCATGTGAGATTTTCCCACATGACCCAGTTCACAAGAGTTGTGTATCCATCGCCACGATTGTAGGACATTTTCCTCACCCACACAGAAGCCGTTACCACTTACCTGTTTCCCACCCCTGGAGCAGTGCCAGGTCCTGTGGACATTTTCCCAGTTACTGTCACCAGTGGGGGGAGGGGGGGGCACCACACCTGAGGCCCATCCCAAACATTACCAAGTGTTAGAGTCACCATCATCATCTTCATCAGCTTCGTCATTTTCATCACCATCTCCATCTTCTTCCTCAAGCTCTTCATTATCATCACCCTCTTTGCCTTCATCACCATCTTCACCACATTTTTGTCAACATCTTCATCACCTTCATCTTCCTCATTATCTCCTTTGTCTTCACTGTTAACATTGTCATCAACATCTATATCATTATTGTCACCATCTTTGCCGTCCTCATCCCCTTCATCATTGTCATCTTCATCACAATCATTAGTGTCTAGTCCTTGATAGGTTGGTGGGAAGCACTTAGGAAACAC
Source organism: Plecotus auritus (assembly GCF_963455305.1). NCBI lineage: Eukaryota > Metazoa > Chordata > Mammalia > Chiroptera > Vespertilionidae > Plecotus > Plecotus auritus. Next base: position 95,713,206 of record NC_137782.1, read on the forward strand.
GGGCTCTCAGCCCCCGGGACCTCTGGGGCTTCCTCTCTCTGTGGTCCAAAAGAGTGAAGACCACATCTACCACCGGGCCAGGGGCCTCCTGCAGACTCCCGCCTGGACAAAAAGGGAGACTTGAAAGTGGTGAACAGCAGAAGGTGGGGCAGGATCAGGCTATCACAGACCCTGCAGGTCCCACGAGGACCTCACTCCCCAGTAGTGAACTGGTGGATGGTGAGGTAGGGCCACCCCTTGGCTGGCCTGGGCAGGGTCCCACTCTTTGGATTTTGAGCTTCAGGAACAAAGACAATTTGTGTTTAGCAATTGCCTCCTTTTGTGGATGAAGCACATTTTACCCCACTTGCTTCCCAAGCCCTCAGGGCATCCAGTGAGTGGCTAGCGATTCAGTCTCTCCACTCCAAAACCTCAGGGCCCAAGGAGGTCAGGTCTGTTCTGTCCAGATAAACCCTCCCAGACCCTCACTCAACATCACCTGCCCGCTCGCTGCTGCTATGGCAAGGAACATGCCCTCGAATAGTGCACAGCCTTCAAGGTCAAGAAGGCCCTGATTGTTAAGGCACTTTCAAGGATTTATTTCAAAATGCAAAGGAACCTGAGGGCCCTGTGCAATGTGGTGGGGAGGGTGGGTCAGGGGCGGGCCCATGGGAGGGTGTGGGGAGGGTGGGTCAGGGGCGGGCCCATTGGAGGTTGTGGGGAGGGTGGGACGGGGCTGTGCGCAGGCCCTGGGAAGTTGTGGGGACAGTGACATGACCCCTGTCCTGGAGGAAGACAGGTGAGGCCAGTGCAGTCCTGGATGTGAACTGTGGCTCGTATACCTTCTACTTTTATTTATTTACTAGAGGCCCAGTGCACAAAATTCGTGCATGGGGCAGTGGAGGGGGGGCGGGGCTCAGCCAAGCCTGCGCCCTTTCACAGTATGGGAACCCTCAGGGGATGTTCAACTACATTTTTAAAAAATCATCCTGTACTTAATTTTCTTACTAACTCCTCCTTTTAAACTCCCCTCACTCTCACATTCTGTTTCTCCTTTTTATTTAACTATTTTCCTGGCCTCACCCCATTTTAGCATCCTTCTCTTTCCTGCTTTCTTTCCCACCCTCCCTTTGAACCTCCAGCGGCCCCTCTCCCTCCCTCCCTCCTCCCTTCTCTCCCTTCTCTCCCTTCATTCCCCGCTGTCTCCTTCTTACTCCTCCCACCCTCCCCTCCCATTCACCTTTCCCTTGTGAGCCTGAACCCTGCCTCCCGCCCTCCTTCCCTATTATTATCCCCCACCCCCAACCATGTTCACTGGTTTCTCTTTTAAACCTTCCCCTTTCCTCTCTGGGACCTGCTTCCAGCCTGCCTGAGCACACTTTGATATTAAAGCTTCGGTTCAGGGGGCATTAACCCACAGCCCAGGGCCCAGCCCCGGCCAGGCCTTCACCACCCCCCCTTCCCTGGCCTCCCCACCACCATCCTCCTCCCATTCCCTGCCCAGGACACCCCAACTTCTAGTCAACAAAGTACAGTTAACGTACCACCAACCTAACCCTGGCCAGTGTCTTTGGGGTCCAGCCCTCGGGGACAAAAGTGGTACCCTCCTTAGTGTCCAACTCCACCCCAGCTAAGCTGTGCCTCCCCTCCCAGCACAGGGCGCCCAGCCCAGCGAGGGTGGCCGAGGCCTGTGTGGCCCCGGGCGCTGCTGCCGCGAAGCAGGAGCACCTCTGCCCGGAAGGCCTCAGACCATCCACCCCTCCGTCCCAGGACCCATGGGCGCCTCCCCGCCAACGGCCCGTGCCGGGGGCCACTGTCCTCCTCCTGAGTCTGGGCAGGAATCCCCGCTCCACACCGCCTGTGTCCCACCCCTCGCTGGGTGCACCTGCTCTGCCCCTCCGCGGTCGCCACCCCCGCCCACGTGCAGCCCCACATTTCCTTCCCTTTTCCATTCCTGTGTCTTTTTCTTGTTCCATTTCAGTATTTCTGTTTCTCCTCTCAGCCTGTCCGCATGCAGGCCTGCCTTCCTCTCCCTTTCCTTCCTCATCCCCTCCTATCGTATCCTATCCTACCTACCCTAGGCCTTGCAGCTGCCTGAGCAGGGGGCGGGGACACAACCTGCTGATCGGTCATTACATGATGGTGTCCTGATTTATTTGCATATTATCCTGTTATTAGATAGATTTTTGTTAATCCTCACCCAAGGATTTTTTTCCATTGGTCTTTAGAGAGTGGAAGGGAGGGAGAGAGACAGAGAGAGAGAAACATCAATGTGTGAGAGACACATTGATTGGTTGCCTCCCTGCATATGCACTGACCAGGACCAGAGATTGAGCCTGCAACCAAGGTATGTGCCCTTGACTGGAATCAAACTCGGGACCCTTCAGTCCATGGCTGATGCTCTAATCACTGAGCACCGGCCAGGGCACCTCTGCCTTTTGGTGTAGGTAGCTAAGCAACAGGAAACAGCTCCTGAGTGGGAAACGTTTGACAAAACCTAAGCCTTGGGAGCACATAAGCATCAGCCTTGGCGCTGGCGCAGCACTGAGGGTGTCCGGGAGGGAGAGTGCAGGTGGGCTGTGGCCCTGCAGGGCAGGCTCGGCTCCCTTGTTTGGTGCTGATGTGGAACACGCTGAGTCCTTAGAGTCATCCCTGGGTCAGTTGCTGTTGCTTCAGGTGCTTGGGAATCTGTCCAGGAAGGTACAGTATGTTTTGTAAGAAAATGCAAGACCACATCCATCTCCTGTCAGTGTCCATAAACATGACTCCTGACCCGGGGGAGCAGGTGGCCTGCTGGGTTTGAGGTCGCCTGGCGGAAGCGAGGACTGCGTGAGCCCTGAGGAGTCACCTGGCCTGCCTGAGCTTGGCTGTTGCAGGGACTGACTGTACCGGCCCGCCTTACCCGGACAGGGCTCATGCTGTGTGAGCGGCAGTCGTAGCAATACTAGTGCAACGACAGTTTGCTAACATTTACTAACTCATGTTTCATGCCAGGGACTGTGCTGCGCCTGCATTCAGTCAAGTCTGAGATGTAAATGCTTGGAGAGTGTAGCTAGGATGTACCAAGTCACACAGCTGGTAGGTGATGGACTGAGCTTGGACCTAGATGGCTAGCTAGCTCTGGATGCCAGACCTGGAACCACCCTGCTTCATGAAATAGTTGTAGACAGTCAGGCCTGGCCTGGTGGTTCCACAGTCCCTGAGGACCCAGGCTCCTTTAGCTTCCTGTTCATGTAGCCTCTATGGTCCAGTATGGCTGCTGGAGCACCAGGTATCACGTTCAAGTCCCAAAAGTGCATACATCCCAGCCAAGACAGTCTCCAGGAAGGACCCCCAGAAGCTCCTCAGCACACCTTTACCTGCAGCCCCTGGGTCACAACTTCATTATGTGACCATCTTCACTGGCAAAGAGGCTCCACTGAATAGTCAGCTTTCTGATGCTGCTTCAGGAGAATGGCGATTGGGCTGGAAGCCAGCAGCTCTGCTACGGCAGGAGTGCAGGTCAACTGTGTGGACTAGGCAGATCGAAGGAGCAAGGAAGGACTGAGCAAACAGGTGCACGCGCAAGCGAGACATGTTCCTTGTCAGGTCGTAGCCATCTCCAAAGCAGTGTGATCGAGGCCACACGGGAACTGTCCCGTGCCCCACACACCCACTGTCCAGTGCTGGGCTGGGCAAGCTGAGGAAGAGGGGGCGAGGGTAACTCTGAGAGTCCTTGGGTGACGTGGACAGCTAGGCTGTCCCTTCCTCAGGGATGACTTCCGCCTCGACATTTCCGCTCAAGGACAGACACTTCTGAGCAGCCTCTGTGTGCCACTGTCAGTATCAGATCCTGGGGAAGGAGGAGGAACCAAGTGGACGTGGGCACGGCCTTCAGGACAGGTCACAGGGAGGAGGCCAAGGTAAACAAGGGCAGGTGATGTGCACAGGTTCGGGGCATGTGGTCGGGGACACAGGGAGTGCTTCTAACAGGCCCTGGGCACAGGCGCTACTGGGGCCTCAGGAGGTTACCAACCCCCCCTTGCTGGGCTGGTGGGGGTCCATGTCCCGCAGGCATTGGTGGGTAAGTGATGGTGTTTCTTTAAAATCCGGGACAGACCGGAGTTTGTGTCTCTCTGTGCCTCGGTATCTTTTGTCCAGGATGCTCTTGCTTACCCGCATTGTTGGGCCTCTGCCTTGTACCTCAGGCACTGGACTGGACCCCACCCCACCATTGCCCCCAGGCTTGCTGAGGTGGGGGAGGCACCGTGGGAGACCCCATGGAGGAGCTTCTTGGCCCGCAGGGGGCTGTCAGGCTTCCCGAGGTGAGGGGCAGAGAGAGGAGCCCGTGGGGTGGGGCCCCTGCCCAGGAGACTTTGCCCAGGCAGGAGGGGAAGGGTGGGGAAGGCCTGGAGTGGGGCCACCTGAGCAAAAGCTCGGAAGTGGGGATGCTGTGACCGAGGAAGGACGGAGGCCGGGGCCATGGGCAGCGAGGGAGGGAGGCAGGGCCGGGTGCCTGCGGGCACTCCATGAGTGCTTGTGCACCGCCAACCACATGGTCTCAGTGCCAGGGCACAGGCAGTGGATGCTTCCTTGTTGTTTTACATTTTAAGATCAGAATATGGGACAGATGTACCTGGTGAAAACGAAACCGTAATCTCACCCCCACCCGCCACACCCTCCATCCAGAGGCAGCCGCTGTATTACAAACTGTGGTGCTTGCAACCGCTCCAAAGCTGACAGGAGTGGAAACATCCACGAGGCAGTTAGTTGACTCGCCCCTGCTGCCGAGTGGCCTGTCACCTGGAGGGGGCCACAGTCCCCTCGGGAGGGGGGCAGACCTCCCTGGTGGACCCAGAAGCGGATGAAAGGAGAAATCACAAACGTGATGTGCTCATGCCCTGAACACCTGACTTGCACCCTCCCCCTCCAAGCTGGAATCCAGCATGTCTCATGGGGGGCATCATCTACGCTTCTAGGGGCGGCTCTTGGAGACGAGGGAGACTTTAAGGGCACATGGAAGCCACCTACGGCAAACCTTCTGAGTTGTACGGTTTCCTGGCTCCCACACACTTTACTCCCACACAGGCAGACAGAGTATTCTAGCTCCAGGGCCTTCCACTCAGTTCCCCTTGAATGGACGTGCAGAGGCAGAATGAACTCACCTGACCACAGGCACAAGCAGGCCAGGGAACAGCGGACCCGTGCCGTATCCGGGGAGCCCAGGCGGGCAGGGGCTGCTGGGGGGCGGGTGTGGCGGGAGGGGGGGGCTGGTGTTCCATGTGGACTGGGTGTTGATTAACCTAAAGCTGAGTGAGCAGCTGAGTGAGAGAAGGAGGCTCTGTCGGTCAGACAGCAGAGAGACAGAACCAGCAGATGAACTAGAGATTATCGTAAGGTGTGGGCTTAGGCTGCTGTGGGACCGGCTAGACAGATCCGGGATCCTGGGGCTGGGCTGTCGGGAAAGGCTGGACCCCGGAGGCCACAAAGGCCACAAAACAGAAAATATGCACTGAGAGCGAATAGTGCAGAGAACAGTTGGCTATTTCAGCTGAGCAGTCAGGGCAGGCTTCCTGGAGGAGGAGATGTTTAGGCTGAGCCATGGGGAAGTCTAGAGAGGGAACAGCACAGGTAGAAGCTCTGAGGGAGGAGTAAGCTTGGCATGCCAGTGTGACAAAAAGAAGCCATGGTGGGAGGAAGTGGGAGAGGGAGGGGAAGCCCAAGCACCAGAGGGGCAGCCAGGCCTGGGCATTCAGCAGGTTTTCTGCCCAGGCCCCTGGACCATGTGAGCCAGGACCTCACTGAGTTCCTGCCCAGCAGGCCAGAGGGCAGCAGCCCGGCCCAGGCCATCGTGGGGCCGGTATCTTGGTTCTGGGCTGGGCTGGCAGCTGGGCCCAGAGGAGGCCAAGCAGGGCATTGGGGACCCCATGGGCCCTTCCTGTGCAAGCTCCCCTGCAGCCCCGCCGCCTCTCCTGGTCCCTGGAAGGGCTTTCTCCAGCACTGCCCCACCCCTCGTGTTGGCCCCTCCCCTTTCTGGTGACTGAGGTCCTTTCTCCTGAAGGAAATCACCTGGAGGACTCAGGGCCTCTCCTCCAGCCAGCCCTGGGCTCCCGGGCTCCCCTCTGCTCACCACTGTGCACCTGCGGCTGCAGCCGCCCAGATGATGCCCCTTCTAGCTCACTCACAGGTGCCCTGGGGCCTGCTCTCAGCCTGGGACACCCCCCCACCTCAGCCTGGAGGGGCCCAGCAGCCAGCCCAACCTGCTCTGAGGGGCAGGACCCATCCTTTCTGAGATGTCTGAATTGGATGACAGGCCTTTCTGGGAACTCGGTCCTTGACCCTGGCAACTTACAGGTTACGTTTTCTTGACACTATATCCCAAGACAACCCTTTGATGTGTTACCTCCTTCAGTTCTTGCCTCTGGGAAGAGGTATTATTGCTCCTCATCTTGAAGGAGACAAGCTTCCAGCAAGGAAAAGGCTCTTTGGTGGCCACGTCCACAGAGGTTTGGGGGCATCTCAGGTTTGAGGAAGTATGTGGCCTCCCTCCTCAGGTGTCCCTGTGGGCCCCCCTGCTGGTCAACTGGCAGTCAGGAGGCACCAGGCTGTCGTTAGGGATTCTCTGCAACTTGGTGGACGTCTCCTCTTCCGTGAAGCCTGCCTTGATCGCCCACCCTCCTTCCTCCTGAGGACAAGCCCAGCACATGCTCAGTTAGGAGACACTGTCTAGAGAGGTGATCTTCCCAGGGTCTCCGCCTCCTCTTTGTGGGGTCTCAGTAGTAATGGATCTCCCCTGAGACCCCCCATTTCATCTCCCCCATGACTGCTCCCTGGATTACTCTTGTTCACTTGTTTTCCGTTTTCCTGTCTCCCTCTGTAGACTGTGAGCTTCCCAAGGGCAGGGCAGGCTGCTTGTGGGCCTCCCTGTGCCCTAAGGCTTGGGACAGTGCCTGGCACTGGGCACATGCTCCACGGTCATGCTCAGAGCGCCTGAGTGAGTGGCATTTAGGATTCTGACCAGGCTGAGGGAGCCCACCCTCTGAGCGAGGCTTCATGCTCCTGGCCCTGGACAGATCTGGACTTGTGGGGGCCAGTTCCTGTTGCCTCAGCCATCAAGTCAGGGTGTGCATGCCAGGCCACACGCAGCCCCCAGGGGCCACCCAGCAAACTGTCCTGTTTGAGTGGAGGGAGGAGACGGTGCCCTGGGGACACCCTGGGCTTTGTGCTGGAACAGGGTTATAAATAGCAGACAAGTATTTCTGGGGGCAGCATCCTCTTTGGGGCAAAGCATTGTGCCCCAGTGGCTGAAAGATCCGGAACTGGGGGCTCTGGCTGTGGCCCAAGCACAATGTTATTGGTAATACAGAACCAGTTGGAGCTTGGCATTAGTTTCGGGTAATTACGCCTCCTTCTCCTGACAAGCCTTGTATTTATTTGTGTTCGGGGGCTGCATCCTGCAAGCCCGCCATGAGAAGCCGTTGAGAGGAAATAATAATGTGTCCTCTGGTCGCAGAAACACTGGTCTGGGCGGGGCGAGTGGGGCAGGCTGCGCACCAGGAGATCCCTCAGGCGCTAGTGCCGGCGCCCTCCCTGGGGCTGTGGGCTCCTGGAGGAGGCGGAGGCGGGGCGCGCTCAGTCACGCTGGCGCGAGGCTGGTTTGGCGGCGGGAGAGCAGGAGCCACCCGGAGGGGCAGGCGCAGGTGTCGGGGACCCAGGGGAGGTCGCAGCTCCTGCAGAAGCTGAGGCGGGCGCCCCTCCCTCCCACTAGCTGGCAGCCTTTCCTGCGCGGATCTCTGTGCTTGCGGCTCAAACGCTCGTCCCTCCCGGACCCTCAGGACCGCCAGGCTGGGCGCGGATCTGGACATGAGGAGCCGCCCCTGGAGAGGGGGCGCCTGTGCCTCCCCCGCTCCCCCCAGCGCCCCTTGACAGCGGGGACCTCCCTCCCATGGGGAGGTCTGACTGGACCTGCTGGCAAGAGGCCACCACCAGAGGTTCCCTTCTCTCCTGCAGCTTTTGGGGAGGGATCTTGAGGGGTGCACCAGCCACCTCCGACCTCGAGGACCCCGTGGAAGGTGGACTCCGCAGGGGCCGCTATGGTGCACAATGTGATTCTGGTGTTTTTCCGCAGACGGCTGAGCCAGAGACCCGCTGTGGAGGAGCTGGAGAGGAGAAACATCTTGAAACGTGAGTAGCAGGGTCCCCAGCCCCTGCACCTGTGCTGAGCCGTGGCCGGACCAGCGGCCGCTGTCCCCTGGTGCCCCCCTTCTCGCAGCCCAGCTCCTCTGTGTCCTCAGGGAAGATTGCAAGCTCTGGGGAGAGTTGGTGTCCCCAGAAGCACCCCTTTAAAATCCGGGGAGAGCGCCTCCTGGCACAGCGGAAGGTGCCTGGGTGGGGCCATCAGTCCTGGGTTTCAGGCAGGTTCCCCGGCAGATTTGAATGGGGCTCCTTTGTGATGGCCACAGACCGCACAGGCAGCGCAGACCTTGTGGTAACCCACAGGGACACGCCCCCGTCACACCTGGGGCACAAGCCCACAGCTCTAAGGAAGAGTGCAGCAGTGCAGCCAGGGCAGCTTCACGCTCCCTGTTGGGTCCCAGGAGGTGTATGACATCGCTGTGTCCTGGCACAGCGTGCACAGGTCGCCTCCACTGCGTAGAGAGCACGGCTCTCAGTTTCGTCACTACGAGGGGGGGACCCTTCCGAAAGTGCTCTCAGCCAGGTCTTCATAGCGGCTCCACAGGCTTTCCTTTTCAAAGCATTTTTCTGCAAAAAGTGGCGTCTTAGGGCCTGGATTCTAAGTGTTTCCATTTCTTCTCCTCTGAGTGATGAGCACTGCAGACATCCTCTGAGTTTGGTTTCTGACCGGTGAGCTCCTTTTCACAAAGTTACAAGCTGCCTTTCAGTCAGAAAGCAGGCGGCAGGGCCCTGGCCCTGGGGCTGGAGTCCCACCTGGGTTTCTGCCCGGCCTTTGCTCAGTCAGTCCGCTCCTTTAGAGACAATTAGAAACATTTAACCTTAACATTAAGACTTCTTCCTTTTATTTTTTAAACATAAGCCATAACAACTACATTCTCTATTGTGAGTGCTAGGCTGCCTGGGAGGACATACAGAAAAGCTTTTCATGCCCTAGCCAGTTTGGCTCAGTGGATAGAGCATCGGCCTGTGGACTAAAGGGTCCCAGGTTCAATTCTGGTCAAGGGCACATGCCCAGTTTGTGGGCTTGATCCCAAGTAGGGGGTGTGCAGGAGGCAGCCAATCAAGGATTCTCTCTCATCATTGATGTTTCTATCTCTCTCTCCCTCTCCCTTCCTCTCTGAAATCAATAAAAAATATTTAAAAAAAAAGAAAAGCTTTTTGTTGGTAACATGCTCAGTCACATGGCCAGCTAAAGGAGTCAAATATTAGGTTACCAGCCCAGCTGGTGTGGCTCAGTGGTTGAGCATCAACCTATGAAGCAGGAGGTCATGGTTGGATTCCCAGTCAGGGCACAGACCCAGGTTACAGACTCAATGCCTAATGTGGACCATGCTGGAGGCAGCTGACCAATAATTCTCTCTCATCATTGATACTTCCATCTCTCTTCCTCTCCCTTCCTCTCTGAAATCAATAAAAATATATTTTTTTAAATATTAGGTTAACAAATTTTTTAAAAAATCCTGACCTGAGGATATTTTTCCGTTGATTTTTAGAGAGAGTGAAGAGAGAGGAAAAGACAGAGAGAAATACCAATGTGAGAGAAACACATCGATTGGTTGCCTCCTGCACGTGCCCGGACCAGGTCCTGGGCCAGGGAGAAACCTGCAACGGAGGTACATGCCCTTGACCGAAATTGAACCCGGGACCTTTCAGTCCACAGGCTGATGCTCTCTCCACCGAGCAAAAGCAGCTAGGTCAGGTTACCAAGTATTTGAATTTTTAAAAAGTAAGTCACTCATCTATAAAGCTCATAAGTCACAGATGTCCTGAAGTAACAGTTCAAGATGTGAATGGCACAAGTTAAAGACCAGACTCAGAGAGGTCTGCTGCCCACGGCCAGTGGAGCCTTTGTCCAGGGACTGCTCCCCCGGCCGTGGTGACCTGTCCCTGTGGTAGAGGCCTGCCCGGGCCCCACCAGCCAGCGCTCCTGACTGTGTGGTCTTTGCCAATCACCGGGCAGTCTCACAAAGAGGGTCGGTGTTTAGTGATTAGAGCCGGCGAGGTGACTGACTGCGCCGACCCTCCGTGTGCAGGGAAGGAAGGCGTGGGTTTCCCGCGCGTGGCCTTGGCTGTGCCGTCCCTCCTTGCCATGGAAGCAGCGCCTGTGCCTGCAGCTCGGAGCCTCTCGCACCCTGAACCGCCCTGCTGTCTGCAGGAACTGTTTGTTCCGGGAGGATGAGAGCAGTCAGGTCTCTGGTCAGGGAGGAGCCTCGCACTCACAGGCCCGACCCAGGCTTCCGGGGCTCCTGCTCTGTCTGCTATTTCTGCTCAGGATGGTTCTGCGCCTCCCATTGCGTGGGCTCCCCTCGGACTGAGGGCAGGAACACTCCCGAACTCTGCCTGCATCCTCAGGGTACGAGAGCGAGTGACACCGTGGCCCTGTCCTGCAGGTGGCACCGAGAACCCTGGTTCTGCCCTTGGCCCGCTCTGTGCAGGCAGCAAACTTGGCGCTGGTTTCATTTCCTCGTTCCATCTTCACGGCAAAGTTGTGAGGCTTGCATGCCGTCCCCACTTTCAGGAGGAAGCTGGAACTCACGGGGTAGCAAGCAGGACTCCTTAACATGAGTGCTGGGAAGGGAAGGAGCCCGAGTTCTCACCCAGGTCTGCACCCATGCCCTCGCTGCTGCACCACGAGGGATACCACTGCCCTGCCAGCTTATCCCATGGGAGTCTCCGCTCCCAGCACTATTTCCGGAGAATCTGGGAATGGAGGCTGCGATCAGGGCCCCTCGCCTCGGGTGAGCTCAGAGATCCCCAAGCCCATGGCTGAGTGGAACTCAGGCAGGAGAAATGCAGACACGTGCGTGGACCAATGCTTGGTTGCCCGTGGTCGATCAGCTCACAGGGGCGGGGGAAAGGAAGAGCTCCGTGGAGGTGGTGACAGCAGAACCCTGGCCCTGCCACTCTCGCAGACCCGCTCTCCATGGCACCTGCAGTGCTCAGTGACCTTGGTGACAATGCTGACCACATTCACAACTGGAAAAAGGAAGATCCAATTTGTCTCAGTGTTTCCCACAGAGGCTGTCCTGATAGTCCACGCCTGGACAGTTAGTGTGGCTTCGTCGTTGAAACCCCTCCTAGTTGGCCTTACGTGTGATCCTTCTACATGTCCCCCTAATTGTGTTACCAGCTTTCTGATTAGAGGTGGTTTCTTCTGGTTTATTTCTTGGATTCCCTTTATAAAACACCCAAATGCAAGATGACGCTTCCTTTTTTAATACATACATACAAGATGACGCTTCCTTTTTTAATACATATATATATATATATATATATATATATATATATATATATAGAGAGAGAGAGAGAGAGAGAGAGAGAGAGAGATTTCAGAGATGAAGGGAGAGGGATAGAGATAGAAACATCAATGATGAGAGAGAAACATTGATTGGCAGCCTCCTGCACGCCCCACACTGGGGATCAAGCCTGCAAACCGGGTGTGTGCCCTGGCCAGGAATCAAACCATGACCTCCTGGTTCATAGGTCAATGCTCAACCACTGAGCCATGCCAGCCATGTAATGCTTCCTTTAAAAAAAAAAATACAGTCCAGTGGCTAACACATGAGACCTCTGTCCACCCAATTCCCCAAGTGCATGATGTTTGAAATGCTTTAAAGGAAGGCAGACCATGTGACATTACATTACGTGCAAGCCACGGGGTTCCCTTTCTGGAACCTGGGGGCGTTTCCAGGAGCTGAGAGGAGCCCAGGAGCCGTGGCTTTATTTAGCAGCAGAGCGCCAGAAATAGGGCATCCATCACCTCGTATCCTAGGGCGAGGCAGAGGTTTCCACTACCCCTCAGCATCCGCTCTATTTTTAGCTCTCACGGGGAGCTGTGAGCGCTGCTGAGTGCTCAGTCGCACTGGGGAGCAGAGCCAATTTTGGTGAGAGACGGCCCCTTTAAGAGGGGTGTTGCGGTGTCGCGTGAGAGTTACGGCTCCTGCCAGCAGTCAGCTGGTTCTGGGTGTGTTTGCATTGGAAATACCCTTGAAAATATAAATTCCAGGCAAGCATATGTTGCCCAGACTCTGAAGAGGGTGTTCCTCGGCTTATATTGCTTGGCTAAAAATAAAAGTATGTCTATCTAGTAAATGAAAAAGAAAAAAAAAAAGCAAGCAATCACAGTTCTACTAGTATTTATTCATTGATGCATATGTATGAATGTGTTATGGATAACTTACCCCTCTACGCTGTCTGCTTGCCACCTGTCCCCGTGGATGTAAAGCTACCCACAGGGAGAGTAGGGTAGAGGGGAGCTGCTGCCTGTGTGCCCTGCAGATGGCCCAGAGCAACAGCAGCATAGTTACTGTGACCCAGGAGGCCGGGGGAGGGGATGATGGCGGAGCTTCCCTCCCACACAGTTCTGTGTGTCGGTGAGACCACAGTCTCCTGAGCAGTGACCGGCAACGTGGAGAAAACGAAGTGCAATGTGGATAGGTGTCACCTGCCAGATGGCCACGAGAGCCCATCTGCGGCCAGAGGTGGACAACCAGGTGCACTGCCCGCGGGGAAAGGAGGGTCTCACCTGTTCTTCCCCTTCTTTCCCGTTTTCAACCTTTCACAGAAAGGAATGACCAGACAGAGCAGGAGGAGAGAAGAGAGATCAAGCAGAGGCTGACGAGGAAGGTACTGAATTTAAGCACCCTGTCTGCTGAATGTGACGGTGACGGTGGGCACGAGGGAGCTGGGCTGGCACAGGCCCGAAGGGCGGCGATGCGGCCTCCTTGAGTGGTCCTGAGTGCCGGCTTCCAGCACAGCGAACGCACTCAGCAGGCGCTGGAGACACGGTGCCTAGTGTGTGCCTGCTCACGCTGCCATCCTCACCCAGGGCCGGCCTGCGGGCAGGACCATCTGGATGGCCTGTCCCTTTGCTTCCGGGGAGCCAGGCGTGGGCTGGGCATTCCCTCACTGACGGGGCTCTTTACACGATGCCCAGGAAAGCAAGCACACCTGATGTCAGGGTTTGGGTTACCTTTAGACTCTCTGGAAACCTTGAATTTGTGTAGAAGCCCCTGACGGCAGAAAACTCCATCAGCCCTGAGGGCTTGGGTGTGGGACTCCGTTAAGTTAAAGCTTGTTGAGGCCCATCTAGGTAATGACTGCACACTGGGCCTTTTAGAACCCAGATCCTCTAAATTCACATGTGCTGGCATTTCCCTTTCTGCTGCCTCCACTGTGCTCCATAATAATGACAATAATAATAATAACAATAATAAAATCTTGTCCTGCTTGGAGAGAATACCCTTCCCTAACTTGAGCTTGACTTACGAATACTAGTTGTAGTTAGCACTTTATCTTTAACTTTTTTAAAAAGCTTATCTAATGAGAGTTGAAAAGAAGCCACTTCTGCCCTAAAATGTATGTGTAAATTCATCAACCCACCCCTGAGCCTGTGCTATATACATGCTGGGAGGTGACAGGGTGCGTAAGCCCCTCCGAAGACATATGCGTCACTGGGAGGGCTGGGCCATTAGACGCATAATCTAAACCAGCGGTCGCCAACCATTGGTCTGCGGACCGCTGGTGGTCCGTGAGGTCCAAAAGGTTGGTGACCACCGATTCTAAACCCTTCTCCTCAGAGATGGTTTGCATTAGGGTGAGAGTTCTCAGTTGCAGAGTTTTCTGTTTCTTTATGAACATGTGCTGTTTGTTCCAAGTACTTTAAGAAAGCGAGTTTGGCACAGGATACCTCATGGTGACGACCTCTTATTTTAGCTTAATCAGAGACCCACCGTGGATGAACTGAGAGACAGGAAAATTCTGATACGATTCAGTGATTACGTGGAAGTGGCCAAAGCCCAGGACTACGACAGACGGGCAGACAAGCCCTGGACGAGGTTGTCGGCAGCAGACAAGGTACCGGTCTGAGCTGGTCGGGGGCAGTTGTGGGCAAGGGCACCGGCGCCATGCGGGGAGTGTGTTCTTGCCGTGGGCCGTCAGCTGTGAAATAACGCTATGCCTTGACTGGGTGTTGGCTTCACAGAGGCACCTGGATCAGGGCCGTGTTTTCAATTAGGGGACCGTTTCGCCCGGGGACATTTGGCAATGTTTGGAGATATTTTTAGTGTCACCAATGGGGGGCGCTACTGTGTCTAGTGGGAGGAGTCTCTGCACTGGGCCCCTGGACAGCCCACAGCAGAGACTCCTCCAGTCCCCAGTGTCAAGAATGTGTGAGCAGAGACCTGAGTCTGGGGGTGAATCAGGCAGGGCTGGCGAAAGAGCTGGGTGACAGGCTTACAGAAAGCCAGCTGCAGGGGGGCAGGGAGAAGGAGAGGCCCAGGAGGCATGGAGGAGAGCTTACCGTACAGGGAGAGGTGGCTCTGGGTCCGCCCTGGTCGGTCCCTCTGAGCCGCAGCCAGAGAGACAGGAAGAAAGGAAGGAGGTCTCGGGGCTGTGAGGTGAGTGAGCCTCCACCAAGCCCTGACTCTGCCCTGTATTGAATCCCCCTGTCAGAATCGTTCCATGTAGTCCTCAAAAGAACCCCTGTAAGAGGCGGTGCTACTATCCCCGGACAGAGCTCGGGAAGTGCTGGCCGTGGTGAGCGCTGTGGCCTGGCTGGAGTCAGACCTGCGGTGTCTGCTCTCTGCCTGCCTGCCCACCGAGCCCCTGCCTCTGACTCCTGCAGCCTTAGGAAGAGGTTGGAAAGCGTGCCTGCAGCCAGGGAGCCTGCGGGGTTGCTAACTGTCCCTCCCACTGTCTGTGCTGAGTGGGAACGCCAGTGGGTTTGCACCAATTTGGAGAAATGCAGACACGCGTGGACCAATGCTTGGCTGCCCATGGTTCATCAGCTCACAGGAGCCTGAAGTGGTGGGGAAAAGTGTCTGACAGCCACTGTGGAGGTGGGAGCAGCTGCCCTGGAGTCCTCCCCTCAGAGCCCGTCCTCACCTAGAGGCGGGTGTGCCTGCTGCTCCTGGGTCACCTGGCCCGGGAGGGTGGGCCTTGGGTGTTGGAGGAGGTCCGGGCGAGAGGCAGTGTCACCCATGGGCAATGACCATGTCCTATTTCAAATGACACAAGGCATAAATGCACACTGAGGTTAGAGTGACTCCTCTGTAAATTTCCCGAAGCTGCACTTGGCGCACGAGGGACGGGGTTCCTGCTGCGTCAGTGCCCTGCGCCCCAGCAGGTGTGGGCTCCCCCTGTGCCAGCCAGTGCAGCCCATGAGCTCCCTGTGCCCTCCTCAGTCAGTCCTGGCCACACTGGCTTGGTAGGGCCATGAAGATGAGTAAGAATCTAAATCTGAGCAAAAAGGTGTTTCTTCCTTTCTGCTTAGGAACATGTTACCAAATCCCAGAAGGCAGCACTGTTAGCAATGGTGGTTAATCCATATCCATGATACATGTTCCTATGTTAACTTGACTGTCCTGTGAACCAATGTGCTGTTTTTCATTCCAGGCAGCAATTCGTAAAGAACTCAATGAATACAAAAGTAATGAGATGGAGGTACACGCATCAAGCAAGCATTTGACAAGGTCAGATTTCTATTTGTGTGAAGTTCATACCATACTTTATACCATGGTATTCATAAAAAAAGAAAGAAAGAAAAATGCCACAAAGAAAGAACTCTGTGTTCAGGTGAACAAAGTCAGTATCTGCAGAGAACTGGATGGAACAGTCAGAATGCTTCTCCACGCGGAAGGGCGTTCGCTCCCAGGGTCCCTCCCAGGGCCTGGCGAAGGGAGTGGTTATGTAGAACAGTATTGCAAGGTCATTGGCTAATCTACGTAGTTAATGTACATGTAAGAAAATTAGTCTCAAGGCAATGAAAGTAATTTGCTTATATATTTACTTACCCTCCTGGTGTTTCTGACACTCCAATTTACAGAGCTCCCTAATTATCCGCTGTGAGTGCCGACACCTGCCCGTTCCCTTTCCCATCTCATTCACATTTATGTTCACATCTTTACACAAACTCACGCTCCCCCTCTGCTCAGAGGGCACTTACTTCCTCTGCAGATATTTGAGTACCTACTGTGGGCCAGCCCCATTCGAGGTGCAGAGGTGAAGCAGTGCCCATCCCCACAGAATGTACATTCCAGTGGGAACACACTGGCCGGTTCTTCCAGAATCAGGACCTTGCAGCGAGGCTCGTCTCTTGTCCACGTGGTCCATTGAGATGACACGGGTCTCTTGTTGGTAGAGAGTGGAGATCAGCTTCTCTTTGCTTGTGGGCTGCATGTTCTCTCAGCACCCCCTTCTGTTCCGTGGCCGCCACATGCAGTCTCCCCTTGAAGTTCTCACATGGCCTTCATCCCTCAGCAGCAAGCCTTCCCCTTCCAAGCAGATGTTTTGTCC
The DNA here is from genome assembly GCF_963455305.1 of Plecotus auritus. Classification (NCBI taxonomy): domain Eukaryota; kingdom Metazoa; phylum Chordata; class Mammalia; order Chiroptera; family Vespertilionidae; genus Plecotus; species Plecotus auritus. The sequence goes on from NC_137782.1 coordinate 95,729,655, forward strand.
TCTCTCCCTTGGTCTAAAGATGCTCAAGCCCTGGATGCAAGGAGGAAGGAAAGCCTGCCTTAAACTAGTGGGTCCTCCCCCTCTGTCTGTCACAGAATGGCCACAGCACTGTCATTTAGCAGGTTTACCCTGTAAAGCCAGCATAGCTGTGGAACTGAGACCGGTGCCATACGATCCTGTCCTACCAGCCACTTTTATGATGAAGCTATTGAGGGAAGAAGAGGAGGCTGTGAGGGCAGGAGAAAATGAGGAAGTAGATAGTCTGTTTAAATTTTTTTGAAGTTTCCCCCAGCACTGATGTATATTTAGGAAGGAATGGATCATCTTGTTTTCGATTATTCAGAAATCAAAAACATTTAGGGAAGAAAGTCTCCAGTCACGGTTCAAAATTATTTTTAATGCTTAGTCTGTGTTAAAAGGATGTAATTCCCACATGTTTTATGTATGGTAATGTAAAATATTTAATACATTTTCCCATCATACTTATTAAAAGAAATGACTAAGATGTTTTTTTCTCTCCTAAGTTCTTGACAGCTGTCTTAGATGATGAGATTTTGAGAGTAAGCCCAAAACTTAGACATCAGGAAATAATTCTAAGATTTTTATACTACTGCATTTTAGGATTTACAGTCCACTTTTAAAAGTCTGAACAATATTTTTAGTCCTATGAGATTTTTTAAGTGCATTAAAGCACAAACACATTACCAGTTGTAAAAGCAGGCAAAACTGTAACTCACTGTAATTTCCAGCAACTGGTCTCCTCAGCCCATTACTTCTGATTTGCAGTCCTGGCCTTTCTGAGTACATCCTGGATTTAGCGAGCCCCTTTCCAACTAGGTGTAAGGTAGTCTTGAGACTTCGGGGTATCAATCCTTTGTGGGTACAAGGGAGGCTGAGGGTTGGGGTGCCCCCTGAGGTGCTTCATACACTTAAACAAAAACAGGTTTTCCAGGTTGGACTAAAGAGACACTTTAAATAGCAAAAGATTTCTTTGTGGGAGGTTTTGGCAATTTCAACTTCAAAATGTATGACCTGAAATTATTGTGCTTTTTAAAATAATTTCTAGATTCCACAGACCGTAGAGATTTTCTTCTGAGAAGAATCTGTGTTTAACTTTTGATACCAACACTGGATACTCATCAGGGGACTCTCCTGAATTCAACTCAAGACTCCCCGCTATGTCGGGAGGAGTGAGCAGGCAGGAGAGGTCACCCTCGCTGTTCTCCAGACATGGACACGGACACGGACACGGACACATTTCGCTCTGGTGTCCCAGGAGTGAGCTGTTGGGTCCTCAGAGACCCGGAGTAACTCTGCAGAAGAAAACTGTTGGTTGCCTTTGAGCCTTGTTTTCAGTTCTGCGGTGGACAGAGGGCGGAGATACGCAGGTGCAGGCCCAGCACTCCAGACCTCGGGCCTGAGGGCATGTGACGCCGTGTCGTTCTGTATTATGTTGAAAAGACATTTTTATTCCGATCATGATTGAGTTGAGAACTCTCTAAGTTCATGTTATACAAAATTATTTCCTGTATTATATTTCTCCTTTTTTATATAATGTCTAACAGAAATACAGCTGCAACATTTTGATTCCTGTTAATTTTGTTCTTTAATTAAATGACTACTCATTGCAGGAAATTCACCTGGGCTTTACATTTTCTTGGGGTTGGAATAAGAGTTTTGTCTGAACAGTAGTCTAAGAAACAAGTCAGGTTTTATTTCCAAGCCATCAGAATCCAAACACATAAGAGAGAATTCCAACTTTTATATTTTGTTTTATAAACTGTTAGTGCCTGTGGTTTGTGCCTTGGAAAATCAAACTGTTTTTGTTTTTTTTTCAGATTAATTGAAATTTATGTATCACTTAGTAACAAACCTAGAAATAAGTACTGATTTGCTGAAAAATTCTACCAAGGTGAAAAATCTGCCCTCCTTAAGGCTCTTTTTAAATTCACATGAAAAGTAGTAAAAGCTGTTTTAAGAGACAAAGGTTTAGATGGAGTGGAGATTACCCAGCACACAGGTGAAAAGTAATCCTGGCACAAGGGGGGGAACGTTAGGCAGGATGCATGGTCCCTGGAGGGGACTTTTACGTGGGTTCTGAACAAGTGTCCTCACAAAGTGAGTCCTCCCCACTCCCTGCCTCCCTCCCTCCCTCCCTCCCTCCATCCATCCATCCATCCCTCCCTCCGGGACGCGGGGCCTTTGGGAGCTGGGGGAGCCATGCCACACGCAGCCTGCCCTCTTCAGCGCACTTGTTTTCTCTATAGGGGCATCATCTCTGTGTCCAACAACATTGCTGTAATTTTTTATTTTTCAGCCACAGTTCACATCAATACCATTCCTCACCAGGTTCAGATGGACCACAAAGTGGCCAGAAAACCATACACTCTACAGAGGGCCCCCTCCCGCCTCTAGTACCCCCCTGGCCCCATACCCCATTATCTCAACATTATTGACTGCATTCTCCATGCTGCAATCTGCATCTCTGTGACTATTCTGCAACTACCAGTTGGTACTGCTCAATTCCTTCACCTTTTTCACCCAGCCCTCAACCCTCCTCCCTTCTGACAGTTGTTAGTCTGTTCTCTGTGTCTATGAGTCTGTTTCTATTTTATTATTTTATTTTGTTCATTAGATTCCACATATAAGTGAAATCATATGGTGTTTGTCTTTCTCTGACTGGCTTATTTCACATAATATAATACCCTCCAGGTCGATCAGTGCTGTTGCAAAAGGTAAGATGTCCTTTTTTATGGCTGAGTAGTATTCCATTGTGTAAATGTACAGCTTTTTTGTCCACTCGTCTGCTGATGCACTTGGGCTGCTTGTAAATAATGCTGCAATGAACGCAGGGGGGCATATGGGTGCATATTCCTTCAAATTAGTGGCTTGTGTTTCTTCGGATATCGTCCCAGAAATAGAATTCTTGGGTCATAAGGCAGTTTCATTTTTAACTTTTTGAGGAATCTCCATACTGTTTTCCACAGTGGCTGCACCAGTCTGCATTCCTAAAGGGTTCCCTTTTTTCCACACCCTCACCAACACTTGTTTGTTGATTTATGGATGGTAGCCCTCCTCCCTGCTCCTGCCCCCTCCCCAGGCCTTCAGTGCACTGCCTGTGTCCATGGGTTATGCATACATGCATATAAATTCCTTGGTTAATCTCTTCCCACCTCCCACCCTCTGAGATTCTGCCTTCTCTTCAGTAACAGACACGGTATCTGAGTGGTCAGAATTCTTCGTTACTAGTAGTCATTAACAAGGTTCCTGTGCATCCACTTTACAACTCATTTGTTCATTTTCACAAAATAAAACATAATTAACTATTAAAGTAACAATGAATATTAAAACATTAAAGAAGCTCTTAAGGATTCTTTTAAGTTTTAAGAAAATATAATGGATAATTTTGTGAAAGACAAATCACTTCTAGAAGCATCCATTAAGTTTTAAGCCAATCTGATAGGGGAAAAGGTAGATCATGACTTTTTATAAAAAGTTTTAAAGGTACTTTGCAATTATGTAATTTTTGGACAATAGAAAAGGATAAGGAAAAACACCGAACATCAAGAGGCCCACCTTGTGGACATATATGGTAATTACAAGTCTAAATTTATTCTATTCTATATTGGAGGTGAAAGCGTTTTTAGTTACATGCCCACAGTTCTTCAATACCAAATGCAAGTTCAAAAATGCAAAATTCTAATTGTACTATTAACATTGTTAGTCCAATATGCTTCCAACACCCATTTTCCCAGTTCTTTTTCAGAGATTTTTTTTGTGTCTCCAATGAAACATTTCAGAAGCAACTGAACATCTTGAAAGTCAAACTGAACATATGGAAATACTTTGAAGAGTAAATCAGTATAAGTTACATATTTAGTTTTCTGTAAGTTTATTCACTATGATAGTAGAGACATATCATGAATTCATATTTAGACAATGTCTTGCTAGAATGAGAAATGGGAAAGCTGCCAGTTATCATGTCCACAGCTCTATGAAAACAATGGTGTTTTGTGTTTAGAGTAACAGAGAGTAATTTGTCTTAATACCAATTATAAATCTCCTTAATAAGAGTGGGAAATTCCTTAAAGTCATATTTTCTTGATAATGAGCAATGGTAGAGAATTCTGGATATGGCATACATGCTAGTAATTTTTAGAGTTGATAACTTAATTTAGGCACTATTATTTTTTAAATGCAGTTTATTATCCCTTTTCAAAGATGCATATACTGAAAATGTGTCTACAGTTCTCTAACCATGGAGCCATGCTGGCCAGGGCCATTTTGCTCCAATTTTTACATTCCAAGTTACATTTGTTTATTACTATTATTCCTTGCATGTTATTTTGCTCAGCATTCTACTTTAGTTGCTTATACATAGCATTGCTGATTCCTTCCATACTTAAACTTTTAATTCGAGGGGCTAAGGAGCTTAGAGGTGTGGATTCGTGTGCAGGAACTGTGATTGGGTCACCTGGTGGCAGATGGTGGTAACAGAATGGCTGAAGAACGACCACCAGCAACTGGGCAGCTTCCCGCCAGGCCCTGGGTTCTGAGTTGGCAGGACTCGTCATTGTGGTCTCCAGTTTAACCCGAATGCAACGTTGGATAAAAACCAGTCTATACCCAATCAAGGGATCTGCTGGGATCCCAGGCATCAGGATTTGGGTCATTTAGGTCTCTGGGGTGATGCCTGTGGAGTTCAGTACTTAAATCTCTGCGTGGCTATATGATACTCCAACATTTCCTCTTTCCCATGTCTTTTTCCATGTGTTCTTCTGGGACTGTTACCACTTTCAGGCTCAATGTGGCTGATGGAGTGCAGGAACCTACACCAATATGGTGTGGAACTGTGATCCAGGTAAGAAATATGTCATTGGCTACAATGATCACTTGTTTTAACATGTTTGACAGGAAAATTGAGAAGTTTTAGCTATATTAATTAACAGTCTTCAGCCTCTGCTAATGCAAAATCGATTTAAGTCACTATTTTTGTTACATAGGAAGGTAAGTTAAGGAATAAATCTATATACATAAAAGGTTAATATGCTAAGTGTCCCTCCGACTATCCGACTGGTCACTATGATGCGCACTGACCACCAGGAGGCAGATACTAACTCAGGAGCTTCCATGACGTGCACTGGCCATTTACAAAGAAATGGCACCACCTGGCATCAACAAAGAAACACTCAGCTTCCCCCAAGTGGGATGCAGGCCCCGCCACCACCCCGGAGTGACAGCCCACCAAATCGCAGTCAACGCTGCCGAGACTCGATGGCGCAAACTGTGGCCCACAGCCCAGCCCAGCCCGGAAACAGTGTCTGTGGGCCCTGGGTAGTGACATAATGTAGCAACACCTAGCTTCCTCTCCCTAGCAACTAGCCTCCTTGCAGTTTCTTCAGCCCAGGAACACGGCTTGGTTTATAGCCAGGTGCAAACATTTTACACTGTAACCAAATGTCTGTGAAACGTTTTCCTGTGTCTCATCTCACTTGATCCTCACAGAAGTCCTGGAGTGGGTAGATAGGAGACTTGGTGGAATCCTATTTTCTTTTCATTAGCCAGAAAATGGAGATTTAGAAAGCTTAGAAACTTGACCCGACTGAAAAGAAGTAAGAAATGGTGGACCTTGAATATGACCTCAGATTTTCTCACTGTGCAGAATATAGTCAAACACTGCTTCAGTTAAATATTTTACCCTTTTTTCTCCCTGCGTGATCTACAATAATAATCTGCTTTGTGTTGATATTTTCTGCTGTATTGCTGACAATTACCTGAAAGAGAAGTTGGGGTGCTTCACTGGGCTGGAAAAAGTTTAGCTACATGAGAAACAGGTCTAATTAAGCAAGTTTGTTCGATATCTATAAAAAGCTAAGTTGACTCGCGCATGCGTGATACATATAAAGCTCTCGCTGGCGCCAATAGCACGCGTGTGTTTCCATCTGTCATCGTTGATCGTGAATTTGGTTGACACTTCTATTATAGAGAAAGGGCAAATAGTGATATTAAAATATTTCTTCTAATTAATTTCCTTTCAATGTGCATGAATCGTGCCCCGGGACACTAGTTTTATAATAAAGAACAGAGATCTGATCTTTAAACTTTTTCTTGAAAACTCAGGGTCTTGCATACTATAGCTCACAGACCGAATCTGGCCCACTTTTTTTAATGTCCTGCAAGGTAAGAATGGTTCTTACATTTTTAAATGGTTACATTTGCCATGTTCATACTAGTACCTGCATGATAGCCTTCAGTTCACCTTTTGGCCCAAAAGACTTAAACATTTACTATATGGCCCTTAAGACAGTTTGCCAACTCCTACTCTAAATTTTTTTCCAAAAAGTTTAAGTAATAGAAAATGGTAAAAATGAATTACACAGAACAAACTCAAACAGCTACAGTTTGTTTATAAATAAGCTTAAAAAATTTAACATCAAATCTGTTCCAAATTCTGACATCATTTTAAACTCGTTGCTGAGTCACTCAGTAATTCACATTTACCTTTTTAAGGAACTGGCAGTTTTCCACAGCAGCTGCATTATTTTACACTCCCTTAGAAATGCACAAGGGTTTCAGCTCCTACACATCTGTGGGAGCCCTAATCAGAGTACGCTGATGTTCAAGGCCAATTTGAGTGTGGGGGCCCTGTCCAGAGTACACTGGATGTTCAAGGCCAATTTGCCATATGCAGGTGCAAAACCAAGGACACAGCAATCTTACTGTATGCACTGCACAGGCATGCCTTTCTATAACCAAAATATTGATGTCATTATTTGGCAAGAAGCCTTTTTTGTCTAAGTTGGTATAAAGACGTGTTGTTGACCAGCCAGCGCATGACTGCTTGGTCAGGCTGCTTGTTAGCAATGGCTCCTGTGTTTGCTACTGTATTAGCAAGGGTTGCTTTGTGCAGCTACTTTTTAAGGCTACTTTGAAGAACTGTCTGATGACTCCCTGTTAGCAATGGCTACTGGGTCTGCAATAAAACTCTCCTGTATGCCTATTCTCATGTCTTCTCCGTCTAATAACTGGCGTCCATGGGGATAGAGCTCCTAGTAGAGAAGGACCTGTGTTCCCACAGTTGGTGTAGTCCAGCAGGATCAAGGAAGGACTTGCTCCCGCAATTGCTGCAGCAAGCAGGATTCAGGAGTAAGTACTCCGACAACATCTTAGCCAAAACTTTTTTTTTTTATTCTAGCCATCCTAGTGGGTGTGAAGTGGCATCTCATTATGGTTTTGATTGCATTTTCCCAATGACTAATACTGCCCAGGATATTTTCATGTGCTTGTTGGCCATTTGTGTAGCTTCTGTGGAGAAGTGTTTATGCAAGTCCTTTGCCCGTTTTTTTAATTGGCTCTTTGTCATTTTGTTGTTAAGTTTGAAACATTCTTCATATATACCCTAATCAGGTATATGATTTGCAAATATTTTCTTCTATTCTGTCGATTGTTTTTTCACCTTTATGAATGCATTCTTTGATGCACAAAAGTTTTTAAAATTTTTTATGAAGTCTAATTCACCTTTTGTTTCTGTTGCTGGTACTTTTGGTGTTACATTTATGAATCCATTGCAATTCCAGGGCCACGAAGATTTACTTCTATATTTTTTCCTAAGAGTTTTATAACTTAGCTCTTACTTTAAAGTTTTTGATCCTTTTGGAGTTAATTTTTGTATATGTTGTAAGGAAGGGTCCAACCCTATTATTTTGCATGTGGCTATCCAGCTGCCCCCAAACCGTTTGTTGAAGAGAGTATTCTTTCACTATCAAATGTTCTTGGCACCTTTGATGAAACACAGTTGACCATAGGTGAATAGGTTTATTTCTGGACTCTCAGTTCTATTCCATTAACTAATATATCTATACTTCTTTAGGGATCACACTGTTTTGATTAATTTAGCTTTGTAGTATTACACTGGGAAGTGCAAGTCCTTTAACTTCATTATTCTTCTTTCAAGAATGTTTTGCTGTGCAGGGTCCCTTCCATTTCCATGTGATTTCTAGGAATGGCTTTTTCATTTCACATAAAGGCCATTGGGGGTTTTGATTGTGATTGTAATAAATCTGTAGCTTGCTTCATGTAATACTGTTGTTTTAATAATATTACCTCTTGCAATTAATGAGCCTGGCCTGTCTTTCCACTTACTTAGGTTTTCTTTTATTTCTTTCAACAGTGTTTTGTAGTTTTCAGTGTACAGTAAATCCTCACGGTCATTGATAGGATTCTGCCACTTCAATTGTATAATATAACCAATTTTACCATGGGCTAATTGATATAACAAGAGTTAAGTTCCTAAGGCATCTAACTGTTAAAATGAAACATTTAACAAGATGTCATTCAAGGTCTTGCTGCACAAATCTTGCACCTCCTTCATTAAATGTCCTTTATATGCTGCTGGATCCAGTAGGCTAGCGTTTTTTGAGAATTTTACATGTGCATTTGTAAGGGATACTGGTCTGTTCTTTTTCCTTGTGATGTTTTCATCTGGCCTTGGTCCCACGGTAATGCTGGCTTCCTAAAATGAGTTAAAAGGGTTTCTCTTCTTCTGCTTTTCTGGAAGCATTGGAGAAGGACCGGTACTAACTGTTCTCTAAATGTTTGGTAGGATGCTTTGTTAGGTTTGTGATTGCTGATTCAGTCTCTTCACTTGGTACAGGCCTGTTCACACTTGCTGTTTCTTCCAGTCAGTGTTGGTAGTTTTTGTCAGTGGGAAGTCATCCATTTCATCTGTTATTCAGTTTGTTGGTATTAAAATTGGTCACAGAATTCTCTTATCTTTTCTATTTCTGTTAGGTCAGTAGTAATGTCCACAATTTCCATTTCTGATTTTAGAAATTTTAGTCTTCTGTTTATTTTAGTCAGTCTAATAGTTTATCAATTTTCTTGATGGTTTCAAAGAATTGTGGACGGGGTGGGGGGGTGGGGGGGGGTGGCGAGCAGGAAAGGCCACATGCTGACCTGACCAGCTCGGGGAAGGCCTGCATGGTGGTCTCGCATACTCAAAGACTTAAAGTAACCACAAAGGATGGTCTGAAATTAAACTTTAACTAAAAGCAGTGATGGTGGGTAGTCATGTCCTAAGCCAGTATCTTCCCTGATAAAGGTCAATCTTTACCTTAACTGGGCCTGTTGCCTTTTTGCATCTAAGATAACCTCCCTGTGAAATGTCAGGGTAACTTGTAACTTTACTTTTTCTGGACCCCCTGAGGCACAACCAAATGCCCTGGGCGCCAGGACTGAGACCATAAATTCCTTCATTGTTATTGTTAACATGTTAATTGTTGACTCTTAACTATCCTGCACCCATCTAAGTAAAAGAACTATGTGTCTAGCATTTTATTTGTTATCCAATCCCAGAGGTTTTTCCCCTGCTTTGCTTTCTCCCGCCTCCCTAATCCATCACCAATGGGTTTCACGTAACCCACTTACATCTCCTCCTTTGATGTAATGTATAAACAAGGTGATGACCTGCCATTCTCCAGAGCACTACCCCAATCCTTTGAGATTCTGCTTCTCAGCAATTGTCCACAGTTTGGCTCAGATAAACTTACAAAAATTCTTTACAGGTTTGAATGTTGTTATGTGTTTAACGTGTTTGTTTTATTCTGATTAACCGTTTGGTTTTACCTATGTTCTCTTGTTAACATCCAGGTGCATTTGGTTGTGCCCTTGTTACAGAAAACCGAAGAAGAACAAAACAATATTTAGAGAGATGGAGTTACATTTATTACGCGCGGGTCCAGAGGAGAATGTCTCTCAAATTCTGGGCCCCGACATGCAGGAATTTTCCCTATTTATGTTTTTACCTTCTTTGTCTCCCAAATATGGGGTGTTTCCGGCCCCTTTTGCAAGTTCTTAAAGAACCCGTATGTGCTGGGGCCTTGAGACCTCAACCAGAGGCCTGGCCTGGCGCCAGCACTGATAACCTTGTCTGGGGAAGGTTTAATGGCCTCTCTGAAGTGGGAGTAGTCTTAGCAAGCAAGAATTTACAGAAGCCAAATAGCAAGGCTAAAATTTCAAACAGCAGTATTTATATAAGATGGATGCTTCATTCCCCACTGGTTTTATGTACATGAGTCAAATCATTGACTCTTAGTCATTGTAGTTATATTTACCCCTGAGGATTATAATCTTAATTTTCTGCCTAATAAAGTTAGTGGGCCTGCTTATAAGATAAGGGCCCAGAATGAGGGCCAGGAGTAATCTTTAGAGAGTCCGAAGAGTCCTGGACTCTCAATTTTTCCTGGGCTGTCTTAAGCTGGGTGTGATGAAGCCATGTTGGGATTCCGTTGACCTTGACTGCCGTGGAGGTGGTCCTTTCCAGGTAGGAGTCAGTCCTTGGGTGGCAAATTTCTTTACCCAAGCAGAGTCACTAGGGTGGAAGAGATGAACCAGATCAGAAGTTGGTACAGGCAGAGCATCTCAGATGTGCTTCTGGATTGCTTCCTGGGTAGACTGTAAAGCCTGTAAGAACTTGAATAAAGATGGTTATGGATTTTAGCTTTCCTAGATTGGGTAGGTCAGGATCTGGAAGAGTCACTAGAATCTGTAGAGGCCCCACTGGTTTTAGGGCAGCCTCCTGGGCAGCTTCATCTGTGGCCCAGTTCCCTCTTGCTTCTGTGGAGAACCCTTACCTTGTAAATGCGTACCTGCTATCAGTATAAATTGTTACTGATTTTTCTTTTGTCTACTAGAGAGCCTGAAACTGGGTGACTCAAGTGTTTGATATCCAGTGCTCTAGTGTGTTCTGGAGTAAAACCTCGACCTCATGTGGGGCAGTTAGGATTAGTTACTGCCCTAGGGTTAACTTATTTGCTTTTTCAATAAGTATAGCTGTGGCTGCTACCGCCCAGAGGCAAGTAGGTCACCCAAATGCAAAGGGGTCAAGTTTTTTGGACAAATAGGCTACCAGCCTTTTCTAGGGGCTGAGACTTTGGTGAGTACCTCTTTGCCTATGCCCCTTGTCTCACATACATAGAGGTAGAAAGACTTAGTTACATCTTGTAGCACTAGTTGGCCCATTATCCCTGCTCTGCTCATGTCTGTCTAACTGCCTAATATATTACCTCAAGGATCCTGGCTCTGAATTCTTTTAGGGAAAATGGACGTTGAATTTCTTCTGTAGCTGCTTCGTGATGAAGAGGGACGGAGTTTTCTCTCAGAGCCAAGAGATCCTTGCTATCTGTCACAGGGATGATGAGGCCTGGGCCCAGAAGGAGGTGGGCTTGTGACCTGGCAGAGACAAACTATAACAAATGGTCCAGTGGAAGGGAAAGAAAACATTTCAGTTTTAATGACCTCTATTGAAATAGAATTTTTCTCCTCAAAATTACCTCTATGTTTATCAAAAGAGCCAGATAAAGACTAATTTACCCATTGTATTTAATTTGGCCTGATTGTTTGCATAAACACAACAAGAATTGTAACTGACTACCTTTGCCAGAATTTCATGATTGAATCATATTGTGCCCCGTAGGGCCAGGAAGCCAATCAGCTGCCGTCAGGCCTGCCTGTAGTATCTGCTGAGTTAGGTGAATCCCTCACCTGCAGCGACTCCACCTGGGCCCACGCCCTAGGTTTTAAGGCCCATCTCAGTAGCTCTCCTACTCATCACAGCCTAGAGTGTGTGGGGTTCCGCAGGGACGCAGAGTCATCCTTATTGCTCCCCTTCTATTCTGACCAACCACCAGTGATGGTAGGGCCTGAGCCTGATGCTCCAGCACCAGCCATTTTCAGGGCTCCCAAGCAGGATACCAGGCTTTTCCTTGGCACTCTTATTGGCTTCAAGTCTTCAGAGTTCAGACAGGGCTCTTTAAAACATGACACTCCAGTCAAAGTTTCTGGTCAATAAAACCACTATTAGAAACCAGTCTTATTGAATTTATGCAGAGAAATGTATTGCCATGATTTATTAAGCATTGCCAAATTTCAGAGAAATTATATAAGGAGAAAAATATACTGACCTGCTTTATGATCTTCTGATTTTCCTTGTCAGTCCTTTCTATGGATTCTTCAGAGTAATATAACTGTCTTCAAATGACAAGGAGAAATTCAAAATGTGTCTATATTCAAGAAGACAATTATAGCTGTCCTTGTAGTAGGGTTCCCCCTACTTAACTTGTCCTTAAAATTTCATATGGTCTCTGGGGGGGGGGGGGGTGACATGCCCTCTCAGAAAAAACTAAGGGAGCTTTATTCCTTTGTAGGGTCTCACATGTCACAGGACCTCACGGGGTCTGTAATTCCTGTAACAAAGGACTGGTACTCACCACTTCCCTCTGTTCCAAATAGGCCTTCCCCAGTTTCCTAAAGTTGAGGTTTGTGCCACACCTGACATGGGCATAGTCACACAGGCCTGTAAGACAGTATACAGGCTGTCAATTGCCTTTCAATAGAGACCAAAACCAGATGGGTATTTTCCTTGTCCATTTGGGTACCTGCCCTTTTGGCAACTGCATTCAAATCTGTAAGGTTAATGCAATATTATTAACACAATGAAGTACAATATTGGCACTGTGGCCACCTTACGTAGCCAAATCTTCTGCTACCATATATGGCACATGGTAGGGCTATACAAATATCTTAGGGAGGTGACTAAAGTCTATTCTTGACCTTCGCACACAAAGCAAAATTGTCCTTGTCTTTCTGGAGTCATGTCCATGAAGGCGCAGGCATCATCTAAGTCTATTATACAGTTTTCTGCAGGCCACTGTCAGGGCTGTACATGGTGGCCAGTTCTTCTTTCTAGCCACAAACACAGCCTGTCTAATTTCCCTAAATTTTATTCAGGCACGGGAGAAAGTTGTTTTGCTGTAAACAGGCAGCTTAACCCCTACATTTCTGGGCTTGGACATCTGCCTAGAAAGCCGTAATTTATAAGTTTAACATGCGGCCTTAGGTCCTTCCAACCCAACAGGGTCTCTGCCATCCTTCAGTCAGACTCCTCCTCTCTTGGAGAATCTCAAAGACCTGAAAGCTCCCCAGTCCAGGGAGAGCGCCTTTCCTTTGCTCTTTGACTTTAAGCTGCCAGTCCAAAACAGCCAGAGTTGCAGTTAGAAACAGCTTTGCATACTGCAAAGCGCTTCTGCGGCAGTGGCTTGGGTTTTAGGCCCCTTGTCTTCCCACCAGTCCCCTTTGTGGCAGAGCAGCGACCAGGCCTCTCCCAAGAGAGTGCATTGGAAGAGGATCTCAGCCCATCCTCTTCCAGCAGCAACAGGTACTGAACCCTTTCAGTACATTTGCAAACAGGGAGCTTTCACTAGCTCTTTCTGCTGCTTTTACAGATCCCGGGCCTGCTGCTCTATTCCTGGGGCTGCAGGGAGACTAGTAGCAGTCACTGGCTTCTGGTTTAACTGTTGTAGCTAGCAAGCCAAAGGCCTAAGTCTTGTATTGCTTGTAAAACACTCATTACTCACTGGGCAGCAGCGGGGCAGCTCTAGTGTCAGGTAAATGTCTGCTGTCCCCCACTTTTCTTGCTGCTGTGGATCCTAGGGCCACTGCAGGCAGCTCAGGCATCCAGCCCCCCTCACCCCCTTCTTTCATCTGGGTCTCGGGGGCTGAGTCTGCCTAGCAACCAGTTTTAAATCACCAGGGCAGCTGCGGACTTCAGCTCCATTTCTCCTCCTCTTGGCTTCTGGGAGTTTAGTTTTTTTTTGATGTATTAATTATGCTTGCAGAAAACTTTCGACCTTGAATCTAGTGAAGTTCTGATAAGACACCTGGAGCGGTCTGCAGCCAGTAAAAATCAACAAAAACCTATCTCTCCCTGCTTCATAATTAACTGCTGACCCCCCGCCCCTTTTTTCTGCATTAACCATTTACTCTGTCCTGAAACAAGGCAAATGGTATGAGATCCTGTATATTTAGGCTTTTTACATTTAAGGATACTTTTTTCTTTTTGTAACCATTGTTTTCCCTCATAGATTTTCCCTTTTACTCTAAGCCCCTAGAGGATCTTAAATCCTCCTCCTTTATCATTCTTGATTTCTCCGACCATCCCCTCCCCACCCCGTCTCATCCCATCCCGTTGCTTGTCTCTCTTTCCAATTGTGAGTCAGAGGAAGACAATTCCTACAGAGGGGAGAAATAGAAACAGTGGGAGTTTCAGAGAAAACTACAGACTACCGCTGTAGCAGTCCTCCCTTTCGAAGACTGAGGTCTGACCTGTGGGGAAAAATGACTCTTAGCCTGGAAAGATAGGGAGGAGGAAGATAAGGGTGTGTAGGGAGATTTCTTGCGAACTGAAAGCCTGGATGGCCTCCTGAAAGAAATGATCTTTAATCCAGTTACAGATGCTATTAGAATCAGGATGAGAGAGGAAGGGAAACCCAGGTTATGTCCTCTATGAGGATCCTAATAACTGAAAACAGCAAGTCAAACAAATGTTGGACTATGCTGTCACAGGCAGGGACAGGGCCTGTAAATCTCTCCGCCCCGCAGAGCTGTAAGCCCTGCCCTGGAAGTCTCCAACCACCAAAAGAGATAAGAAAGCCATAAATAAAAGTTCTTTGTTCTTTGAAATGTCACAAATTTATACCTTTAAATTAACCCTAGGACTTTAAAATTTCAATTTAATACAGCAATTTCACAAATCAGAGCAAACTGAAACCCTTACTTATACAAAATTAGAGAGAAATTTTTATTAGCTAAGTGGGCTGATTCCCTCCCCCTGTGATAGAGAGCAAACATCTCTGAGAAAAATAACTCAGCAGCGCTGCTTAAGACGATTGCAGACCATCACAACAGGTCCGCCCTATCTTTAAACAAATTAAACAATAGAAAGAGATAACAAATACTCTCATGTGTACAGCCAGAATGCACAAAGTGGCTTTTGCTTCACACAGACCAGTTAATGAGCAGATAATTATGCCAAGACAGACAAACATCCATACTCACACTCTCTCAGTAGACTAGCCCAGACTGGAACTGAGCAGATAAATGAAACAATGCCCAACTCCCCAGATGGGCATGGGGGCACTCCCAGCACCCATGCCCCAGAACAGAATTCTCAACCAACGTCTTGGTGAGAACCTACTGGAGGAGTTAAAACTGCATCCAGTCCCCCTTCTCGGTAGCAAATTGGCTAGTCCCACACAAACAAACAGCAAAGTGAACTCATAATTCCTTTATTCACCTCCAGAGTCCCACATTTATATACTAGCTAGTTCGAGTTTTTGACTTCTACCAGATATTTACCCAGAGTTTAAATAGTCACCTGATTCCTGACTCCTGATTAATTTGCCTGAGGAAGCAGTATGGCTTCCGGGGAGGTGATCAAGCTCCCCCTTCCACTCACTTGGAGTGGGCTGAACTGACGGGGTCCCTACCTTACAGATTCTCTCGACAGGTCCAGAAGTGTCCGTCCACTCTCTCCAGATGCCGGCCGGGTCCTGGGCTGAGGTCTGGGAGTGCCCGGAGTCCCCCGGTTCAATTCTGCTAAATCAGCAGAGCGGCACCTCCCGGAGGCCTATCCGACTCCCCCGGCCCCAAACCCGGCCCATTCACCGGAGGCCAAAAAGGCCAAGCACAGTGGTTCCTCGGTTCAGGGAACCAATAATGTTACAGAAAACCGAAGAAGAACAAAGCAATACTTAGAGAGATGGAGTTACATTTATTACGCACGGGTCCAGAGGAGAATGTCTCTCAAATTCTGGGCCCCGACATGCAGGAATTTTCCCTATTTATATGTTTTTACCTTCTTTGTCTCCCAAATATGGGGTGTTTCCGGCCCCTTTTGCAAGTTCTTAAAGAACCCGTATGTGCTGGGGCCTTGAGACCTCAACCAGAGGCCTGGCCTGGCGCCAGCACTGATAACCTTGTCTGGGGAAGGTTTAATGGCCTCTCTGAAGTGGGAGTAGTCTTAGCAAGCAAGAATTTACAGAAGCCAAATAGCAGGGCTAAAATTTCAAACAGCAGTATTTATATAAGATGGATGCTTCACCCTGAAGGATTCGGAAAAAGGGAAGTTACTAGTTACCCTGACTTTTCATAGTGATAGGTGATTTTTGGACTGGAATATGCAGTGTTCCCTGGATTCTTTGTCCATCGGAGTCTAAGAATGAATCCATAGACTGAAGATGGTACAGCAAAGGTAGAGATTTATTGAAGAGCAAGTCCAGACTCCCACATGGGGAGAGGGAAAAGGTCGGACATCCCTTTCACAATCCAGGACTGCTGGCTCTCAACCACTCGCCAGCCTGCCTGCCTGATTGCCCCCAACTACCCTCCCCTGTTTGCCCGGTCACCCCTAACTGCCCTCCCCTGCCGGCCTGGTCACCCCTCACTGCCCACCCACAACTGCTTTCCCCTGCCGGCCATCTTGTGACGGCCATCTTGTGACCACATGGGGGTGGTCATCTTGTGCAAGGGGTGATGGTCAATTTGGATATTACCTTTTATTATATAGGATACTAGAGGCCCAGGGCATGAAATTGGTGCACTCAGGGGGGTCTCTCAGCCCAGCCTGTGCCCTCTCATACTCTGGGAGCCCCACAATTGATCACCCTAAAGAGGTAGGCCCTGGTCGGTGGGTGGCCTGGGCCTCCCTCTTTGGGGCAATCATGGGGCAATGGCTGGGCCCCTGACTAATTGCATTGCACCTGCCTTGGCTGGCCTGGTGCCAGTGGGTGTCATAGTGTGGTCGTCTGGATGGTTGTTCTGCTGTTCAGCTGTCCAGTCGATTTGCATATTATGCTTTTATTATTATAGATAACTAGTGGCACGGTGCATGAAATTCATGCACATTAAAAGGGAATTAATTAGAAGAAATATTTTAATATCGCTATGTGCCCTTTCCCTATAATAGAAGTGTTAGAGATGAAAGAAAATTAGTAAAATGTATATGAAAATCTCCCTCCTGTCAGAGTCTGGGGCATGCCGTGGGACCTAGAGTCAAGTCCCCACCTACAACCCGCATGTGCTTCGAAAATGCAGGAGACCAAGACCTGGCCGGCTCCACCCCCATCAATCCCCTGCAGGCAGGGGCCACAGCCTCAGGTTCCCCAGCTCAGTGCCAAGGCAGGGGATGTGGCCTGAGGTCCCCTGTCAAGCCCTGCCATGTGGGGGATGCAACCTGAGGTCCCCCGGCCTGGCGCTGTGGCGGGAGGCGCAGCATTAGGTCTCCCAGCTCAGCACCAGGGCAGGGGGCACAGCCTGAGGTCCCCCATCAAGCCCTGCTGGGTGGGAGCCATAGCCTGAGGTCTCCTGTCAAGCCCCGCCCAGCGAGGGACATGGCCTGAGGTCCCTGTCAAGCCTGACTGAGTGGGGGGCATGGCCTGAGGTCCTCTAGCCTGGTGCTGGGGTGGGGGGCATGGTCTGAGGTCACCCGTCAAGCCACGCTGGGCAGGGGTGCAGCCTGAGTTACCCCAGCCCGGTGCTAGGGCGGGGGGCACAGCCTGCGGTCTGCTATCAAGCCCAGCCCCCCTGCAGCATCACGTCAGCGCTGAATGGGGACGCATGCAGGCAGTGTCACATCCCCAGCCAGGGACGCAGACAGGCAGCTTCACCTCAGCGCTGGGCGGGAACGCACGCAGGCAGCGTGATGTTAGGGCTGGGCAGGCCTGAGTACACCTGCACTGGGGGCAGAAGTCCCCATTCCCGTCCCCGCCCACCAGCTCCTGTGCGCGGGCAGCCCATTGACTGGTTGTGACTGGGACACAGTTAGAACCAATTAGCATATTACCTCTTTATATATATCGATTAATCCAGCCACATTCTTGTTCACAGTGGTCCACAAGATTCAAACCCAGCAGCAATCAGTTCTAGCCTTAAACTCCTTGGCACCCCTCCTGGAACCCCAATGGGATCTGTGTGTATATGGGGATCAAAAGAGCCCCCTGGACCCTCTCTCTTCTTCCTAGTCTGTCTGTCCATTGAAAAAGGTTTACGATGTGCCAACGTGAAAGGGATAGCCAATTGTATCAGAGTGCAAGGTGCACTCCATTCGCTGGGCAAGGCCACAAGTCAGGGTCCCCCATGACACCACCAGACACCAGCACGGGGTACCAACAGTGCAGCATGATGGACTTCTGAGGATACTCGGCCATTTACGTATCCGGATACATTTCTCATAAACTCCAAGTACTGTGCCCCCCACCTTGGGAGGCAGGAGACATAGTTTACATCGGAGGACAGGGGCCAGATCATTTTGGGGGATCCTTGCTCTTTACTTCTGTTGGATGGGAACAACAGGGCAAGAGTCTTACAAGAAGCGTTTCCCCAGGCAGTTTCCTCGTGGTACAAGGCAAGCACACATTCCATCCCGGTACTGTCTGAGGTCCATCCGAATGGGAATGGGACCACTTGGGCCTCTAGCCTTCCTGCCACCCAACCGTAGCAGTCACTTTTATTCAGGACGTGAACAGAATATTTAATCCATTCTACCCAGGCATTCGTTACCTTATATCCTACTTCTATTTGCATGGTGGCGGCAGTGGCCTAGGGGATCTTGTCCTGTGACATCTACTCCTAAATCTAGTCCTAGCCAATCTTTTGACCTAAAGGATGAAATATCCAAGTCATTCAAGTTATCTGTAACTTAACTGGGTAAGCATGATCCGGATTGTACACATTTCTCCAGCCCACATTGTAAACCCCTACAATTTGCCAGATCCCTAAAGCAAAGAGTACATGATGGTTATTAAGATAGCTCACAGTTTTTAGCATCAATTTCAAGGGGATATGTCCTGGTATCCCCTGTTCAAGTTTAGGTGTGTCCACCCTTAACCCATGTGTTATGGGTCCAACCTCGCTCTGCAGTCCGAACAGCAGTCTCTATGGTAAGCAAGACAGGTAAGGTCCTTCCCAGGAGGGTTCCAACTTGCTTCCCTTCCAAGTCTTGATTAGAACAAACGTAGTCTTCCAGTCGATGGTGATAAACCGGAAACTCCAGAGGACCTTGGGTCAGGAGGCCTTCTAACCTGAGAGAGATTAAAGTAGAAGAGATACCTTGTACATAGTTCTTAAGAAATTGGTCCCTAGTCTGCATTATAAGAAGATCTTGAGACATTCCAGGGCCTATTGGAATCACCTATAGCCAACTCTAGGTCAAAAAAAACTTTTCTTAAAATTTAAACCCTCGGAAGGTTGTCAAACCCATTCTACCAAAAGATTATATAGCATTCAAAGTGACAAGAGGTTATTAAACACAAACATAAGCTAGTAAAACTTTAGTTCCCACAATTAAGATTACTTTTTGAAAAAAAAATGGCTGATTAATATAACGTAATAATTTATAAAACTTTTGCTTCAGAAAAAGGACTTCATTTGTCCTTGGGTGCAGTAAGCAAATGATACTAATTGGATTTCTGCTATCAGTCTCCCTGAATACATTTATATAAGCTATTTACTCTCTGTTTGGGAGGCAATATGCAAATCATTTACTCTTTTTCTTTTTTTTTTTTTTTGAGAGGATTCTTTATGTATGTTCTAGTTTTTTGTTTTGCTTATTTCCAAAAAGTGAACCAATCAAATCATCTTTCAAATGGTAAGAATTCCTTCTTTTTTATAACAGCGTAGTATTCCATTCTGTAGATGTACCATCGTTTTCTAATCCACTCATCTGCTTTTGGGCATTGAGGCTGATTCCAAATCTTAGCTATTGTAAATTGTGCTGCTATGAACATAGGGGTACATATATCCTTTCTGATTGGTGTTTCTGTTTTCTTAGGATATATTCTTAGAAGTGGATTACTGGGTCAAATGGCAGTTCCATTTAAAAATTTTTGAGGAAACGCCATACTGTTTTCCACAGTGGCTGCACCAGTCTGCATTCCCACTAGCAGTGAAGGAGGGTTTCTTTTTCTCCACATCCTCTCCAGCACTTATCATTTGTTGATTTGTTGATGGTAGCCATTCTGACAGGTGTGAGGTGGTACCACATTGTTGTTTTGATTTGCATCTCTTGGATGATTAATAATTCTGAGTATGTTTTCATATGTCTCTTGGTTTTCTGAATGTCTTCTGTCAAAAAGTGTCTATTTAGGCCCTAACTGGTTTGGCTCAGTGGATGGAGTATCAGCCTGTGGACTGGAAAGTCCCAGGTTTGATTCCGGTCAGGGGCATGTACCTTGTTTGCGGACACATCCCCAGTAGGAGGTGTGTAGGAGGTGGCTGATTGATGTTTCTCTCTCATCGATGTTTCTGACTCTCTGTCCCTCCGTCTTCTTCTCTGTAAAAATCAATAAAAAATATATTTAAAAAAAAAAGAAAAGAAAAAGTGTCTATTTATGTCCTTTGCCCATTTTTTGATTGTATTGTTTATTTTCCTCTTGTTAAGTTGTATGAGTTCCCTGTAAATGTTGGAGATTAAACCCTTATCGAAGATAACATTGGCAAAATATGTTCTCCCATGCCGTGGGCTTCCTTGCTGTTTTGTTGATGGTTTCTTTTGCTGTGCAGAAGCTTTTTATTTTGATGTAGTCCCATTTGTTTATTTTCTCCTTAGTTTCCATTGCCCTAGGAACTGTATCGTTAAATATATTGCTAAGACAAATGTCTGCTATTTTGCTGCCTATGGCTTCTTCTAAGATTTTTATGGTTTCCCATCTTACGTTTAAGTCCTTTATCCATTTTGAGTTTATTTTGGTGTGTGGTATAAGTTGGTGATCTAGTTTCATTTTTTTTTTTTTTGCAAGTATCTGTCCAGTTTTCCAAACATCATTTATTGAAGAGATTGTCTTGACTCCATTGTATGGTCTTGCCTCCTTTGTCAAATATTAATTGAGCATAATGGCTTGTGTCAATTTCTGGGGTCTCTGTTCTGTTCCATTGATCTATATGTCTGTTCTTGTGCCAGTACCAGGCAGTTTTGAGAACAATAGATTTATAGTAGAGCTTGATATCTGGTATTGTGATCCCTCCCACATTGTTCTTCTTTCTCAGGATTGCTGCAGCTATTTGAAGTCTTTTTTTATTCCAGATGAATTTTTGGAGAATTTATTCTAGGTCTCTGAAGTATGCGGTTGGTATTTTAATGGGGATTGCATTGAATTTATAGATTGCTTTAGGTAGTATGGACATTTTAATGATGTTGATTCTACCAATCCATGAACATGGTATATTCTTCCATTTGTTCATGTCTTCCTCTCTCTCTTCTTTTAGCATCCTAAAATTTTCTGAGTACAGTTTCATTATCTCCTTGGTTAAGTTTATTCCTAGGTATCTTAATTTTTTTGTTGCAAAGGTAAATGGTATTGTTTTTTTAACTTCTCTTTCTGTGAGTTCATTATTGGTGTATAGAAAAGCCACAGACTTCTGGGTGTTAATTTTGTATCCTGTTACATTGCTGAATTCATTTATTAAGTCTAGTAGTTTTTTGATGGAGTCTTTGAGGTTTTCTATGTACAATATCATGTCATCTGCGAATAAGGACAGTTTTACTTCTTCTTTTCCAATTTGGATGCCTTTTATTTCTTCTTCTTGTCTGATCACAATGGCTAGTACTTCCATTACTATGTCAAAAAGGAGTGATGAAAGATGGCATAGCTGTCTTGTTCCTGTTCTTAGGGAAAATGGTTTTAGTTTTTGCCCATTGAGTATGATGTTGGCTGTGGGTTTGTCATATATGGCTTTTATTATGTTGAGGTATGATCCTTCTATTCCCACCTTGCTGAGAGTTTTTACCAATAAAGGGTGTTGGATTTTGTCAAATGCTTTTTCTGCATCAATGGATATGATTATATGGTTTTTATCTCTCAGTTTGTTTATATGGTTTATCACATTCATTGATTTGCAGATATTGTACCATCCTTGCATCCCCAGAATAAATCACACTTGGTCATGGTGTATGATCTTTCTAATGTAATGCTGGATTTGATTTGCTAGAATTTTGTTGAGAATTTTGGTGTTTATGTTCATGAGGGATATTGGCCTGTAATTCTCTTTCTTTGTATTGTCTTTATCTGGTTTTGGGATTAGAGTAAAACTGGCTTTGTAGAAAGAGCTTGGAAGTGGTCCTTCCTCTTGAATTTCTTTGGAATAGTCTGAGGAAGATAGGTTTTATTTCTTCTTTGAATGTTTTATAAAACTCCCCTGTGAAGCTGTCTGGTCCCGGGTTTTTGTTTGTTGAAAGTTTTTTTTATTACTGCTTCAATTTCTTCCATAGTTATTGGCCTATTCCGATTTTTTGCTTCCTCCTGGTTGAGTTTTGGAAGGTTGTATTTTTCTAGGAATATGTCAATTTCTTCTAGGTTGACCAGTTTGTTGGAGTTGAGTTGCTCATAGTATTTTTTTTACGATTGTTTGTATTTCTGAGGGGTCTGTTGTTATTTCACCTCTTTCATTTCTGATTTTGTTTATTTGGGTCCTCTCTCTTTGCTTCTTGGTGAGCCTGGCTAGAGGTTCATCAATCTTGTTTATCCTTTCAAAGAACCAGCTCTTGGTTTCATTGATCCTTTGTATTGTTTTTGTTGTTGGGTTTTTTTTGTTTTTGATTTTGTTTTGCTTTTTTGTTTTTTTGTCTCTATGTCATTTATTTCCGCTCTGATCTTTATTATTTCCTTCCTTCTGCTCACACTGGGCTTTCCTTGTTGCTCTCTTTCTAATTCTTCAAGTTTCAGAGTTAGATGGTTTATTACCAGTTTTTCTTGTTTTTTGAGGTAGGCCTGTAATGCTATGAACTTTCCTCTCAGGATTGCTTTCATTGTGTCCCAAAGATTTTGGATTATTGTGTTTTCATTGTCATTTGTTTCCAGGATGTTTTTCATTTCTTCTTTGATATCTTTGGTAACCCACTCAATGTTTAACAGTATGATATTCAGCCTCTAAGTGTTTGAATTTTTGTGATTGTTTTTACTGTAGTTGATTTATAATTTTATACCATTGTGATCTGAGAAGATGCTTGATATGATTTCAACCCTCTTGAATTTGGAGAGACTTCGCCTGTGTGCTGTATGTGTTCTATCTTTGAAAATGTCCCATGTGCACTTGAGAAGAAAGTATATTCTGTAGTTTTGGCATGGCATGTTCTGAAGATGTCGATTAAATCCATCTGATCTAGTGCGTCATTTAGGATTGAAGTTTCAATGCTAATTTTTTGTCTAGAGGATTTATTCAGTGATGTTAATGGGGTGTTAAAGTCTCCTACTATGATTGTGTTGCTGTCAGTCTCTTCCCTGATATCTTCTAGAAGTTTTTTTTATGTATTTGGGTGCTCCTGCATTGGGTGCACATATGTTTACCAGAGTTATATCCTCTTGTTGTATAGATACCTTTAGAATTATGAAGTGGCCTTCCTTGTCTCTTGTTATGGTCTTCACTTAGAGGTCTATTTTGTCAGGTATAAGTATTGCTACCCCCACTTGTTTTTCATTTCCATTTGCCTGATAGATATTTTTCCATCCCTTCACTTTCAGTCTGTGTGAGTCCCTTGTTCTGAGGTGAGTCTCCTGTAAACAGCATATATATGAGTCATGTTTTCTTATCCATTCACTCACTCGATGTCTCTTGATTGGAGCATTTAATCCATTTACATTTAATGTTATTATTGATAGGTACTTGTTAGCCTTTTCTGTACTTTATGCCTGTGTTCCTTCTCCCTTCCTATTTCTTCTTTTTACAGCATTCCCTTTAGCATTTCTTACATTGCTGGCCTGGTAGTGATAAACTCTCTTAGCCTTTTTTTGTCTGCGAAGCTCCTGATTTCACCTTCAATTTTGATTGATAGTCTTGCTGGATAGAGTATTCTTGGATTCAGACCTTTGCTTTGCATCACTTTGTATACTTTATTCCATTCCCTTCTAGCTTGATGTGTTTCTATTGAGAAATCATTTTGATAATCTGATGGGGGATTCTTTGTAAGTAACTCTTTGTCTCTCTCTTTCAGCCTTTAAGATTCTTTCTTTGTTATTAACATTTGTCATTGTAATTATGACGTGTCTTGGTGTGGGTTTTTTGGGATTCATCTTGCTTGGGACTCTTTGTACTTGTGTAACTTTTTTCTTCCCCATAGCAGGGAAGTTTTCTGTCATTATTTCTTCAAATAGATTCTCTAAATTTTGCTGCTCTTCTTGTCCTTCTGGTACCCCTATTATATGTATGTTACTTTGTTTCAAGTTTTCCCAAAGCTCCCTTAGGCTCTCCTCCTGCTTTTTAATTTTTTTCTCCAGTTGCTGTTCAGATTGGGCTTGTTTCTCTTCCTTATCTTATTCTAGTCCTCTGCTTCTTCTAGTCTACTGTTGAAACCTTCCATGGCATTTTTGATTAGAGCTATATCACTTTTGATTTCTTCTTGATTTTTGCATAGGTTGTTGATTTTTCTAATCCATCCGGTTTATGAACTGTATGACCATTACTCTGAATTCTTTTTCTTTCATGTTGCATGCCTCAGTTTCACTTATTTTCAAATCATTTACTCTTAAGTGTCCTTGGTTTAGGGAAGATAGGATTTACTAGATGGCTCCAAATTGGTGTGTTGTTGTTGTTTTTTTTAACTTTCCTATTCTATTTATTCTGGCTTACTGGCCTGTGTCATTTATTTAACTTCTTTTCAATATTTTTCTTTACAAACATTTTATATCTTTCACAAATTTTTCTTTAGAAATCTTACAACTTTAATTAATAACCAGCTTTAGAAACCATTTTATTTCTCCTTCAAAATGCATTTTCATGCCTCATGCTTTCTCTATTATATCAAAACCATAATTTATTTTCATAATTTTTAAAATTTTAACCCTTAGAAACCTTAATTTTTATGTGGCATGTAATTAATATTCTTCAGATTAGCAATACATTCACATTTTAAGAGATATTTCAAATAAAATACAAGACTTATTCATTAGATAGATTCAAATCCATCTTCTATATTTTCCTTAAGAGGCAAACACAAATTAATTAATGTTTCAGTATCCTGTTCCTTCAAAATATTTAGATGTTTATAATTTAACCCAGCAATGCCTTTGATTTATCAAAGACTCTGGAAAATTATGTATAGGCCTATGAGGCTGGAGAAAAGGGTGCGGGGCGGGGGAATGTGGGGAGGGAGCAGGCCCCCCAGTCTGTTCCCAGACCTCTAGCTCTTGGATTCAAAACTGCTACATTTTTTTTTTTTTCTTAGAGATAACATGCTAAGGTTTGGGCGATACTGCTGTGGCTTCTGTTTCTGGCCCTCTGGGCCAGCCTTTCCCCTGGTCACTTGTTGTACAGTTGTGAACATTATGTTAGCTTTCTGTTTCTGCCTTTCTTATCTTTATGTACATAGACCTTCTGAGCCTTTTTTTTTTTTTTAACAGCTCTTCTGCACTTCTATCCTTCCAGTTCTCTAACTTTGTAGTTTTCTTGAGATTCCAGGCCAACTATTGGTGACAAAATGTAATTTTTAATATTTCTTGGCCCAACAGGTCCTCGGGGTCTGGCACAGAGTACTTTCTCATTTGATCTTTTAGTCTTGGTACAATTTGGAAGGCCCTTCTTCTTTGCCTTGCTGAATATTGAAGGCTTTATTTAGGTTCTGAGACTGGGGAACTGCTCCCCTAA
The DNA here is from genome assembly GCF_963455305.1 of Plecotus auritus. Lineage (NCBI taxonomy): Eukaryota > Metazoa > Chordata > Mammalia > Chiroptera > Vespertilionidae > Plecotus > Plecotus auritus. The sequence goes on from NC_137782.1 coordinate 95,755,122, forward strand.
TCCCTTTAATTATTAGTTCCCTGAGAGATCTCTCATGTATCCCCTATAGGCCTTGTTGTTAAGGTTCCACTGGGGCTTACGGGTTTGTAAATTTTACATCTGCTGGAAGCACACCACAGCCAGCCAGGTGCTCCCTTTCCCAGATAGCCAGATCTGACCTTCAAATCATTCCCCCTTCTTCTCCTGAGAATAGTATTCTCAAGATAGACATTAACTCATTAACTCAGGTCTACATATTCACTTGTGGGCCCCAAAATGGGTTTAGCTGGTCAACTAAGCCACATGGGTCTTCCAGTAGAGGTTTTAACTCTTTTCTTTTTATCTTCTTTTTTTTTTACTGCTCCAATGCCTTTCGCAACCAGAAAAGCTGGTTTCCGGTGGTGCAGTGGCCTCAGGGCTGGTTGGAGCCTTATCAGGATAGCTCTCCTCCCAAGGGGGAGGCTGGAATTGTAAATTGCCATCTTGGATGTTCCCTCAGATTGTCCCCCATGCCCTACACTCCCCGGTTGCATAGGGAAGAGAAGGCAGGGCAAGGGATCTCATTTCTCTGTCTGCCCTTGTTCTCTTTTAGGCTTCTCTGCCTTTATAGGACTAGCTCCTTCCTCCAACAGAGAGCACAGTCAGTCTCCTCTTGAGTGACTTGACTTTCATTATTAACATATTTATAATTATTACTGAAAAAGCGTTATCATAAATTCTTCATTTTAGTTACATCTATTTATTATATCTTACTGTTAATGTAAAAAAACCATTGAAACCTGTAAAGAATTTTTGTGAGTTTATTTGAGCCTAACTGTCAACATATGCCGGGAAGCAGAACCTCAACGAATTGAGATAATGCTCCTGAGAATGGCAGGTTACATTTGTATTTATACATTGCAATCAAAGGAGGGACATAGGTGGGTTACATGAAATTCATTGGTGATAGATTAAGGAGGTGGGATAAAGCAAAGCAGTGGGAAACCTCTGGGATTGAATAAAAAGTGAAATGATGGACACATACTTAGGTGGGTACAGGAACAATTAACATGATAATGAAGGAATTTGTGGTATCTGTCCTGGCGCCCAGGCACATTAGGTTGTGCCCCAAAGGGTCCGGAAAAAGGGAAGTTACAAGTTACCCAGACATTTCAAGGGTATGTTATCATAGATGCAAAACGACAGATAGGCTCAGTTAAGGTAAAGGTTGACCTTGTCAGTGAAGATACTGGCCTAGGACGTAACTACCCACCATAACTGCTTTTAGTTAAAGTTTAATTTCAGACCATCCTTTGTGGTTACTTTAGATCTCTGAGTTTGCAAGACTGTCATGCAGGTCTCCCCTGAGCTTGTCAGGTCAGCATGTGGCCCCTTTCATCCTCCCATCCCCCTTTTGGTCATAAATCAATCCAAAAGATGCATTGATGACCAACCTTTTGGTTGGATAACAGAGTCCCATATACTAGGAAGGCTCATTCCTAGGATGTCTCAGTGTCAGCATGTCTTGCTGAACAGGTGGACCACTGGGGATGGGGCAAGACCATAACGTTAGATGGCATGTAAGGTCAAATTATTATTATTCAAAAAAGGCAGATAAGTGGGAGGCAGTTAGATCCTATATGTCCTTGTTAAAAAGTATTCTGGATCATTTCTAATTTTTGAGCCACCATGATCCGAGTCTTTTTGCTGTTTGTCAAGTTTTGTTTTTCTGCATCTAGTATGACATTTACATATCAGGAACAAAAGTAACAATACTAAACCAATAACATTGATTAGGAACAGAAAATGTCTAATACTAGACAAGGAAAAGTCTGAGGGGAACAAGCATCCAGCCAACCGAAAAACGCTTTACATGTATTATCATAATTCTTAATTAAGCTAATTACATGTTTTCCTCCTTCATCCACTGTCAGTTGTACCTTATGATATGTTTGGCCAGATGAATTTCATTATCTACTATTTCATTATCTAGAAGCTCTAATTTTCTTCTGGCCAGTTAGTTCCCATAAAAATGACTTCATGGGGAGGAGTTCAATTTCCCAATACATTGGTTTTTCAGTATCAATATTATCACAGATTTTATGAACATCAGGCAAAGTCATTCTGCCTATAATTTCAGTATTACACCATATTCTAGTATTATTTAATGTAAACTTGGTGATATTACAATAAAAATTGCCTAGTATAACAGAAGAGTCTTTTAACCCTTCCCAGCAAAAATGCCCCTTGCCCATATACCATATATTGTTATTTGTTGGGGTAGATACAATAGGCCAGGACTGGGTGAATTCAGTATTCCATATGGATTGGGGGCATAACCATTCATCTTTCCAATTTTCACAAAGAAACAGTGAGATGGGTTCACATTGTTTATTATTTTTAAATATAGCCCTTCTACTTCCCATTGGAAGTATTCTAGTATTGTTGAGGATGGTCCCTATGCCAGCCAGTTGAACTACTGGAAATTTAAGCTTAGGATTTAACTGGCACCTGGGCTTTTAAAACACAACGTCGTAGATCGCATTTCCCATTCAAATTTTCCAAATTCCTGGAGAACCATATGAGTCCCATAAGTGTCTGGCCTGGGCTCCTGCAGCCATTATAGTTGGCCATTGTTTCATAGCCACTTCAGATTCCATTTGCATTAACATAGACAATAGGCCCAGTTGAGTTAGGGCACAGGCATGTTCCCATTGTTGGGTTTGTGCATGAGTTTTTATAGTCTGTCTAGTCTGTTCTATCCATGAAACTAAGGCTTTATTGTGTTTCCATGCTGCTTCCCACCCTTTTTCCTTCTTCCTGAAACCGCATTCCCTCTATATGACCTATTTGAGATAAAAATCTTTTTCTAATGAATGACGTTCTTCATTAGCTGCAAGTTCAGCTTGTCCTAGGATACCAAGGCCAGCCCTACTCCTCCAATTATTCCCCTTTTGATTCTTTTAGGGGGGGCCAATGTTGTTGGATCCACCAGGAATGTTGTTGCCATTGGGTAGTTATGGCTTGGGAGCAGTTAGGGTAGACTGAGAGGACCCAAAAATGTTGAGTTTCCCATGCCATAGTTAAATGGGTGAAGGTGACCCCCAAATGAGCTAGAGTTTGAGTATTCCATAGGGCTTCTCACAAGTGTCCAGGATGCAAGGACGGTGGGGTAATTATAGACATCTCTACCCACCAAGTGATCCCAATAATTTCTGAAATGCGATCCATTGATTTCTTTCTTGTTTCACAGACATCCAGCCATAAGAGCATGGCTGGTGAGTCTGAGGACATGATATACTATGACAGATAGGACAGGCTGCTGCAAGCCTTTGGCTATCATATCCTGGTGTTTTTCTTAGCTATTCATCACCCATCTCTATAGCTATACAATATTCATCCAGATTAGATCCATATACAATTCTACCAGTGAAATTATCAGGGAGGTATTCTTGGAGGTATTTGCCTAAGGTGGCTCCTTTGTAATAGATATAGCCAGAAAAAAAACAAAAACAAAAACAAAACAACCAAAGCTTATATTGATAGTAGGAGAAGACCAATGTGTGGCTAACAAAGCATTAATTTCACTATCATACCTGATAATCAGAACATAATTGTATAGTAGGTGGGAAAGATTAGCAGGTATCCAAGTTAAATTTTTCATATCTAATAAGGGAAGAGGTCTGGGGAGGTAAATATTGTTTCCACTAGGGAACCATAAGGATAATAATAATATGAAAATCATTTTATGTACATTCAATTAATATCAATCAGATGATATAAAAAGAAGCAATATCAGCATACAGGCCTTGTTGACGTCGTCTTGGGATAGCTGTCTGCCTCCGTGGTCAGCAACTGCTTGTCCTTGAAAGGTCTTTGATCTCCACTGCAGACAGGTGTCAGAGATGGGAGTAGACATCCATTCACAATCAGGTGCCTTTTTTAAATGAGAAATGTGAATCCATGAGCTAACTTCTTTAAGTTTGGCAGCACATGGGTTAATTAGTAATACCTGGTAAGGTACCCTCCAACGAGGTTGAAGAGAGTCTTTTATTTGGTGTCTTTTCCAATACACCAAATCTCCTGGTTGTAAGCCATGATCTTGAAAACTTCGTCTCCCAAAAGCTCACTGTGAAATGAATCTGCTACCAGTTTGTTAGTTCCTATAATGCAGAATGTCTGCTCTTTACTTTTCCTTATATTTGGGAAACAAAATATTTAAAAGTCAACAATATTTTAAATAGTCATAAGAATAATTATCCTCAATTCATTTAGTCCCATAGTTACTTTTGTTTATCCGGATTATTTGCCAGTAGTTTTTGAATTCAGTTATTCCTTGAAGTTCTATAAATCTTCATCCAGTTCAAAAATGTGACCTGCTTAGAAGCCTGCAATTTAGAATAAGTCCGAGTCCTTTTCATGGATTTTTCTAGACATATAATATACCTACAAATGCATCAGAATACAGCTGTCCACAAATGACAAAAATTTAAAAGTGGCATGGTTATAGATTTGATAAAAAAAAAACCTTTGCTTTTCTATAAAATATAACATTCTAAGACAACAACTTGATGGTAAGTAATAATCCCTGTAAAATGACATAGAGAATATAAAATTTGCATACCTTTAGATTCAATTATAATTTCAACATATAAAGAATAATATGTAAGATTTTAAAATGAGGCACATGGCTTATTGCAAGCAGTCTATTGAGCATTGAAAATAATTCATAAACTCCCAATATGTGAAACGCAAATACCCCGAGTATCACTGGCAGACGCCCCCACAGGGAATCATGACGCTTGGCTTGCCCGGTGTCCCTGACTGGACACATGCTACCCACCTGAAATTTCCTGTTTGAACTTGGCTCTGAATCTTTGCAAGTTCCTTTCTGAAGCAGAGTGCCTTAGCAATGCACGTGACCTGTCCCTTGCTCTTGATTGGAGTACAGGTGCACGGTCTTTCCCAATTGGCTAATTCAAAGGGAGGGGTTTCCCTTTGCTGTTTCAAGATGGCAGCCCCCAGGGGAGCAGCAAGCCATGTGGCCAACAAGGTGGCTGCCAAGTCACAGTCCAAAATGGAGGCTGTCTAAACTGTTCTTTGACAGAAAAGATGATTTGTTTATTCTCACAATAAACAAAGAAAGAGCAAACCGAAATCCCTAAAAGATAGACAGCCACAATTATATTGCAGACAAACAGACAGAAATCTCACTAGCTGTTTCTGGAGGCTGAACCCTGAGAGGGAGAGCAAGAAGAGCCTCCAAGATTAAGAATTCTTGGCAGTTGCTGGGACATTCTTGCAATCTCTCTCATGCTTTCAACCCCACCACACACAACTAGGCTTCCCCAGAGCGGGACTTGCTTCTTCTTTAAACTAATTAAACAACTACAAAGAGACACAAAAACATCAACACTCTTATACAGGCATGCAGAACACACTAAAAGTTTACACCAGAGAATGTCCAGCATTAAAAATTACCAAAGCAATGTCTTTTGTCCCTGGTTCAGGAACTGCCCTCTCTAGAATTTCAGTATATTCCCAATGGACTATTCAAAAAAAAAAAAAAAAGGGGGGGGGGGGGCTGGGATCTTTTTTAGTTGCCTCTACCTCCCTTTGCCTGGGGGAATTTTCTATGAAGATAAATCAGAGGCATGCTTCCTATGGGAAAAACGAGGTGTAGACATTTATTAACTTTAGACTAGTTCTGAGACAGTCTCTAAAATTTTTTTATTAATTGCCATCTTATTGGAAGAAATTTTTTTCTATGCTTTTCCTTAGAAGCTTCTAATTTCCAAATCAAGATATGCTTCCCATATACTCATTCAGTTTAATTTCAGAGCCGGCATTTTCTAATTTCTGCATGCAAAATATTAACACAGGTACCCCAAACAAACTGCATTTTTGGCCATTTCTCAGTTAATATTTTCTAGTTAAATCTTCTCATTTCTGTAAAGTACTTGCAAGTAAAGGCTTCCTATCAGGAGTATTAAATGAGGGCTGGGGTCTTGGGAGCTTCTGGCCTTGGAGGCACAATTTCCCATGTTAATTTTTTTTTTATTTTGGCTATCTGTAGTCTGAGCAAACTTTAGACATGTTATATAGTGGGTCAAATTTGGCCTCAGTTTCTCTCCTGGCTGTCTAAAACCACAGGAAAGTTTCGGGGCCCGGGCAGACCAAGCCTTATGGTGGCCCCCTAAATGAGCCATTTAGTTAACAGTTGCATTGGGACTTCCATATGGGGCTCCTGCATTTCTGACACCTCCACAAAGATTCTTAGCCACCTAAGAACACCCCAGAATCAGACTATTAAAAAAAAAAAAAGTTGCCCCTTTATCTTCAGAGCTAAATGAATTTAGCTCATTTATACGGCGAAGGTTATTTTTGCTCAGGCTCTCAGCAATTCCAATTGTAAAGCCAAAATCAACACCAGCCACCCATTTTTTTCCTCCAGTCCTGCCTTAGCCTGGGTTCTGTCAACCCTGGTTCCACCTCGAGGATTTTAAAACACAGCTCAAATAAAGTCAGACCCTCTACCAAAAGCAAGGGAAGGTCCTGCATCCAAGAGACAACTCACCCAAGCTCACCCAATGGGCGGAGAACCAGTGGGCTCAATGGGCCCTTTGCTGGACCTTAGCACTGAGTCTGTGTCCAAGGGGTGGTCCTGGGTGAACTTCTTTGGAATCCTGACATGACTACACCAAGTAATGTTAATTCAAAAAACCATTGAAACTTGTAAACAATTTTTGTGAATTTATTTGGGTCAAACTGTCGACATATGCCAGGAAGCAGAACCTCAACGAATTGAGATCATGCTCTGGAGAATGGCGGGTTACATCTATATTTATACATTGCAGTCAAAGGTGGGTTACGAAATCCATTGGTGATAGACCAGAGAGGCCGTAGAAAGCAAAATGGAGAAACCTCTGGGATTGGATAAAAAGTAAAATAATAGACACCTACTTAGGTGGTTGCAGGAACAATTAACATGACAATGAAGGAATTTGTGGTATCTGTCCTGATGCCCAGTACATTAGGTTGTGCCCCAAGGGGTCCAGAAAAAGGGAAGTTACAAGTTACCCAGACATTTTTTTTTTTAATTTAAGAAATCTTTATTGTTCAGATTATTACAATTGTTTCTCCTTTTTCCCCCCATAGCTCCCCTCCACCCAGTTCCCACCCCACCCTCTGCCTTTACCCGCCCCCCACTGTCCTCATCCATAGGTGTACAATTTTTGTCCAGTCTCTTCCTGCACCCCCCATACCCCTTCCCCCCTGAGAATTATCAGTCCACTCCCTTTCTCTGCCCCTGATTCTATTATATTCACCAGTTTATTCTGTTCCTCAGATTTTTAATTCACTTGATTTTTAGGTTCTCTTGTTGATAGATATGTATTTGTTATTCATAATTTTTATCTTTACTTTTTTCTTCTTCCTCTTCTTAAAGAATACCTTTCAGCATTTCATATAATACTGGTTTGGTGGTGATGAACTCCTTTAGCTTTTTCTTATCTGTGAAGCTCTTTATCTGACCTTCCATTCTGAATGATAACTTTGCTGGGTAGAGTAATCTTGGTTGTAGGTTCTTGCTATTCATCACTTTGAATATTTCTTGCCACTCCCGTCTGGCCTGCATAGTTTCTGTTGAGAAATCAGCTGACAATTGTATGGGTGCTCCCTTGTAGGTAATTGTTTTTCTCTTGCTGCTTTTAATATTCTTTGTCTTTTGCTCTTGGCATTTTAATTATGATGTGTCTTGGTGTGGTCCTCTTTGGATTCCTTTTGTTTGGGGTTCTGTGCACTTCCTGGACTTGTAAGTTTATTTCTTTCACCAGGTGGGGGAAGTTTTCTGTCATTATTCCTTCAAATAGGTTTTCAGTATCTTGCTCTCTCTCTTCTTCTGGCACCCCCATAATTCTGATGTTGGTACGCTTGAAGTTGTCCCAGAGGCTCCTTACACTATCTTCAACTTTTTGGATTCTTTTTTCTTTTTGCTTTTTCGGTTGAGTGTTTTTTGCTTCTTTGTATTTCAAATCTTTGACTTGATTCTTGCATTCCTCTAGTCTGCTGTTGGGTCTCTGTATAATATTTTTTATTTCAGTCAGTGTATGTTTAATTTCTAGTTGGTCCTTTTTCATATCTTCGAGGGTCTCGCTAAATTTATTGGCCTTTTCTAGGATATTCTTGAAAAACCTTATAGCCATGGTTTTGAATTCTATATCCAGTCATTTGTTTTCCTCCATTTTTTTCGTTTGTGATCTTTCTTTGTCTCCACATTTTCGTTGCTTCCCTGAGTTGGTAGGGTAGCTTTGTGTGCTAGGTTTCCTATATGGCCCAGTGGGTTGGCCTCCCCAGTTAACCTGAGGTGGACACTCTTGGTGCACCCCTTTGTGGACTGTGTGTACAGCCTTGTAGTTATGTCTTGATTGTTGTTGGTATCACTGGGAGGAATTGACCTCCAGGCCAGTTGGCTGTGAGGATCAGCTGTGTCTATGCTGGGAGAAGTTCGGTGCTGGAGACAGCCTTATAGGATCAGACTTGCAAAATTGCAAAAGCCTCTGTGCTCAGCTTGGATGGGGTGGAGTCTCAGGGCAGAGCAGACAGTCTTGGCTTCCCGTCAGCCCTGCCCTTGTGTGTGCGTGCCTCCAGACCTCTGCCTTCCGCGGTTCCCCTGAGTTTCCACCTGACAGTCCAGATTCCCCCTGTAAGAGTGTGGGTCCCCAGGGGCTTGCCCGGAACTGGGGTTCAGTGCAGTCGGAACTGGGGTTCAGTGCAGTCAGGAGCTTCCGACTCCCTTCCGCTAGGGAAAGCCTGCGGCAACCTCCAGATTCATTCTTCTCTGCAAGCACTCACGTGTGCGCGCCTCCAGACCCCTGCCCGCCACAGCTCCTCTGAGTCTCCGAGTGCCTTTCTGTCTACCTGACAGTCCAGACTCCCCCTGTATGAGCCTAGGTCCACGGTTACCCAGACATTTCAAGGGTATATAATTATAGATGCAAAAAGACACATAGGTAAAGGTTGACCTTGTCAGTAAAGATACCGGCCTAGGACGTAACTACCCACCATAACTGTTTTTAGTTAAAGTTTAATTTCAGACCATCCTTTGTGGTTACTTTAGGTCTCTGAGTTTGCAAGACTGTCATGCAGGCCTCCCCTGAGCTTGTCAGGTCAGCATGTGGCCCCTTTCATCCACACCACCTTATGCCTCATTGTTTTCAACTGCAAAATGGGAGAACTAATTGATCACAGGATTAATGAGAATGAAGAGAGCTGAGCCTTTTAGAACACTGATTGGCACTCAGGAGGTGCTCCATCAGTGTTAGAGATTGCAGTCTAGGAGACAAGAGATCTGGAAAGGGATTTGTTTAGCCTTGGTCCCCAGCACAATGCCTTACACCAAGAGCGCCCTATAGCAGACCTTGCAGAACTCCCTGAAAGCCACTCTCCCTCCCTATGTCCTTATCCACTGAGCCTACCCACACCAGCCACCAGATCACCAAAGACCCTTTGTCTTCTTCTGCAGGCAGAGAAGTGGAGACTTCAACATCTGGGCTGACTGCCACTTGCTACACAGCATCCTTGGGCAAGGTGCTTTCTCAATGTTCCCAAGCTTCTGCTTTCTCATTTGTAAAAACAGAAATACTAAAACCCATCTGCTAGGATTGTTGTTGGGATTATGTTGAAAAGGAAAATGGGGGAGCAGGGATGGGGGGTGGGGGGTGGGGTTGCCACCTAGTTCAATATCTAGTTAAAACTTACCCACTCTGACTTGAGTGGAGCTGCAGAGCCTACCCCCAGGGCCCCACCACAGCTGACCTGGGCGGAACTGTGGAGCATGCCCCCAAGGCCCCACCAAGACTGACTTGGGAGGAGCTGTGTGGACCCTCAGGGGCCACCACAGGAGGAGATATATGGGTCAGAGCCTCCCCACGAGTTCAGTTCAGGCTTTGGATCCAGAATTTCCCCTGGACTAGCAGATCTGCAAAATAAAGGTTAAACTTTCCTCCCTCAGAGTGCTGGCTGATCGTTCTCCCGTGCGTTCTGCTACAACAATGTGCCTGGCACCCGGTTGGCCCTTCCTCAAGTGGACAGATTTGTGCAGATCTGCCCCTCCCTCTCACCCTTGCCCTGCCCATCACCACCAGGCTAATTGGAGAGCAAGAGGCCACATTCCTGGATTCCTGGTCTCCCTGGCTCTGACACCCAAACCTTGAACCAGAGTCATACTTCTGTGAAGACCAGCTGGAGAGCTCCATTCCTGGCTGCCTGAGTCAGGGTTCACCAGGAATTTCTGTCCCTGTCACCACAAGCTCCCTGCCAGAGTGACTGACTTGAGTCCTAAAGTGAACCCCACAGGAGAAATCTGCAGCCTGAGTGCTAGGCAAAGGCCTCAACCTGCTGGGGACTGGGATGAGGGTGAAAGGTGGGTTCCCCATTCCATTTCTGTCCCCATCTTTAGGCATGTGGCCAATCATCCAACTTACTCACTGGCACAATGAAAGGGGAAGGTTTGAAGATAGGATTGTGACCTGAAAGAGCTAGGGGTTCTCCCACAAAGGCCCTTTACCCACAGTTCCTGAGAACTTTAGTATTCCCATTGCTGGAAGGCAGAGTTGAGCAGTAAGAACTCACCATAGGTGGCAACAGAGTCATCAACACACCCTTCCTCACCCCCATCAGTGAATTAGGATACAAGGTAAAAATGGCTGCAATTTGCTCAAAGGGACAGCATTTTAATCTAGTGCGGTGTGTGTGTGTGTGTGTGTGTGTGTGTGTGTGTGTGTGTGTGTGAGACCCTGGGCAAGTCCTTTGATCTGAGTCTCAATTTCCCTGTTGTAAAATGGTAATAATACTGGAGTGACTCATTAGCGTGAAGTTGAAATGGAATGCAATTTTATTTTTTAATTCAACAACAAATATCCAAGACCTACTGTGTGCAGGGTCTATATGCTAGGGACCAGTGGGACATCCTATATAATAAAAGCCTAATATGCAAATCGACTGAACAGCAGAATGACTGGTTGGTGGGGGACAGGGACGGTGAGCGGGTGGCTCCAGGCCAGCCAAAGCAGGTGCCAGTGGGAAGAAGGAGGGGATGGCGATCAGGGGGTGGCAGTGGAGGAGTGATTGGGGGGCAGGGCCAGCTGCTCACTGGCTGGTGCAGTCCCTGGATCAGCCAGCCAGTTGCCTCCTGCAGAGGGAGGCCACCACCAGTTGCTTCCCACAGAGGGAGGCCAGAGTGGAGCAGCCCTAAGCCATCATTTGGACATCCCCCAAAGGCCTCCCAGACTGCAAGAGGGTGCAGGCCAGGGTGAAGAACCACCCCCAACCCCACCTCAGTAACCAAATTTCATGCACTGGGCCTCTAGTTAATAAATAAAACAGCCTGGCTGGTGTAAAAAAGAAAGAAAACTGATATACTTGTTAGTCTGAAGGTTTCCCAGGTTTGATTCTGGTCAAGGGCACATGCCCAGGTTGTGGGCTCAATTCCCAGTAGGGGGGCATGCAGGAGGCAGCCAATCAATGATTCTCTCATCATTGATGTTTCTATCTTTCTCATTCTCTCTTCCTCTTTGATATATATATATATATATATATATATATATATATATATATATATATATATATATATATATTTTCTTCTTTTTTAAAAGAAAGGACATTCTAACTCATTCTAACTTGGCTGGAAGTCCCCCCCCGCCCCCCCTTCCCCGCCCCAGACCTGGGAGTCAACCTTGGAATATGGTCTATTCTCATTCAAGAGAATTATCTTGGAAAGATTAACAATCTTGTTGCCCAAAAAATGGAATCCCTCCCTAGCCCACATTGCCTACTTCCCCATGTAATTTCTATCCTATATACAGAGCTGGCTTATGGGGAGCTGCAGAGCAGATGTTTGTGGATGATCTGCTGCTCTCCCATACTGCCCTCAGTATTGGAATAAACACTCCTATAGGATTTAACTGTTTCCACTTAATTAGCTCCAGAAGTGAAGAGGAGGAAACTGGTCTTGCAAGGCATGTCAGGCCATAAAAACTGTGAACAATGCACTGCCCTGGGGGTGGGGTGGGGAAGGGTCGTTATCGCTGGCCCCAGGACAGATCATCGGATATGGCCTGGGGACCCCCAACACCTGGGGCCCTTCCTGTAAGCCCACAAAACAGGGCAGAACCATATCTGCAAGACAAAGACACCAGAAGGTTATAAACAGTGAAGCCCTCTGCATGTTTCTTCACTCTGATTTGGAAATTATTCCCCGAGTCCACTAGTGTTAATAAACAGGGTCCCTCCCTTTCTCTAGGAAGTGTGCTTGGTATTTCTTTGGTCTTCTGCAACATTGATAGACCCATTGATTGGTTACAAAAATGCAGTCAAGTGAGTTAAAAGAGGTAGAGGAAGGATTACTGAGTGTGAGAAATGGCTCACCTGTCCAAATTTCAAGTGACATATTGGGAAACAGAAACATAGCGAAAATGAGACTTTTAATACACTTTTGGAAGTATTATACAGGAACACACGTAGGGCAGGGAACACAGCCTATTCATGTAGTCCCTCCTCTGGTTCCTCATTGGCTGAGTCCTATGAGGTCCCCTGTTTCCTCATTCGTTGCCTAGGTCTTGCTGTCTCCCAGTAGGCCATTTAAAATATTGGGCTGAGACCTTTCTAGCTGCCTCCACCTCCCTTTGTTTAGGGCAGTGGTTGGCAAACTGTGGCTCGTGAGCCGCCGTGGTTTGCCACTCTGTTGACTAATGAGTTTGCCGACCACTGGTTTAGGGGAATCTTCCTGGGAAATGTGCTATCAGCCAGGTGCGCAGCTCTCACACCCACTCCCCACCCCTCACATCCTGTTTGCTCTGGGAAATTTCTGTAACCGCCTGATCACATGCTGTTCCTTTTCGATGAAGATGAATCAAAGGCACATTTCTTACCAATTCCCTCCTCTTTCTCTTACACTGATTCTATCTTCATTAGCTGTTCTAAAACCTGTTGGCTTTCTTAGAGGAAGGGAGAGGGAGAGAGCCCACACAGGTTCCTTTATTGCCAGCTTCAGAGCAGTTGGAGTGGTGAGAAGCACAACTCAGGGTTGGCCCATCCATTTCTCCTTCAGTTGGCCCATGGTCCTTGCTCTGCTTATGTCTAACTGCCTACCACATCCTCTGAAGAGTCTTGGCGTCAGGTCTCTTAACTGCTTCCATGCTGAGGAGGGAAAAAAAGTTTCTCTCAGAGCCAAGAGATCCTTGTTCTCTATCAGAGGGATGATGGGACCTGAGCATGGAAGGAGGTGGGCTTGTAACCTGGTGGAGACAAACTGTTATAAAATTTAGTATTATTGGGCAAAATTTAGAACAGCAAGAATTACAACAAATGGTCATATAGAAGGGAACACATTTCAGATTTTTTTTTATTAAGGTATTAAATGTGTACATATCTTACCATTGCCCCCCCCACCCCACTCCCATACATGCCCTCACCCCCCAATGTTTTGCATCCGTTGGTTATTCCTATATGCATGCATATAAGTCCTTTGGTTGACCTCTTATTTCCCCACCTCTCCCTAACCATCCCGCTGTAATTTGACAGTCTTTTTGATGCTTTACTGCCTCTGTATCTATCTTTTGGTTCATCAGTTTATGTTTTTTATTATCCACAAATGAGTGAGATCATGTGGTATTTTTCTTTCATTGACTGGCTTATTTCACTTAGCATAATGTTCTCTAATTCCATCCAGGTGCCTACAAATGGTAATAATTCCTCCTTTTTTATGGCAGCATAGTATTCCATTGTGTAGATGTACCATAGTTTTCTGATCCAGTCATCTGCTGATGGGCACCTGGGCTGTTTCCAAATCTTAGCTATTGTAAATTGTGCTGCTATGAACATAGGGGTGCATATATCCTTTCTGATTGGTGTTTCTAGTTTCTTAGGATATATTCCTAGGAGTGGGATTACTGGGTCAAATGGGAGTTCCATTTTCAGTTTTCTGAGGAAACTCCATACTGTTCTCCACAGTGGCTGCACCAGTCTGCATTCCCATCAGCAGTGCACGAAGGTCCCTTTTTCTCTGCATCCTCACCAACACTTGTTGTTTGTTGATTTGTTGATGATAGCCATTCTGACAGGTGTGAGATGGTATCGCATTGTGGTTTTGATTTGCATCTCTCGGATAATTAGTGACTTTGAGCATGTTTTCATGTGTCTCTTGCCTTCCTTCTGTCTTCTTTAGAAAAGATTCTATTTAGGTCCGTTGCCCATTTTTTTATTGGCTCATTTATCTTCCTTTTACTAAGTTGTATAAGCTGCCTGCAGATGTTGGAGATTAAACCTTTATCATGATAACATTTGCAAATATGTTCTCCCATACAGTGGGGTTTCTTGTTTTGTTGATGGTTTCTTTTGCTGTGCAATTTTTATTTTGATGTAGTCCCATTTGTTTATGTTTCTCTTTGGCTTCCATTGCCCTAGGGGCAGTATCAGTGAAGAAGTTCTTTTGGCATATGTCTGAGATTTTGCTGCCTGTGGATTCCTCCAGTATTTTTATGGTTTCCTGTCTTATGTTTAAGTCCTGTATCCATTTTGAGTTTATTTTTGTGTATGGTGTAAGTTGGTGATCTAGTTTCATTTTTTTGCATGTATCTGTCCAATTTTCCCAACACCATTTATTGAAGAGACTGTCTTGACTCCATTGTATGTTCATGCCTTCTTTGTCAAATATTAATTGGGCATAGTGGTTTGGGTCGATATCTGGATTCTCTATTCTATTCCATTGGTCTATATGTCTGTTCTTGTGCCAGTACCAGGCTGTTTTGAGAACAGTGGCTTTGTAATACAGCTTGAAATCTGGTAATGAGATCCCTCCTACTTTGTTCTTCTTTCTCAGGATTGCTGTGGCTATTCAGGGTCTTTTTTTATTCCAGATGAATTTTTGGAGAGTTCTTTCTAGGTCTGTGAAGTATGCTGTTGGTATTTTAATGGGGAGTGCATTGAATCTATAGATTGCTTTGGGTAGTATGGACATATTAATGATGTTGATTCTACCAATCCGTGAACATGGTATGTTCTTCCATCTGTTTACTTTTTCCTCTATCTCTTTTTTCAGTGTCCTGTAGTTTTCTGCGTATAGGTCTTTTACCTCCTTGGTTAAGTTTATTCCTAGGTATCTTAATTTTTTTGGTGCGATGGTAAATGGGATTGCTTTTTTAGTCTTTCTGTAAGTTCACTATTGGTGTATAGAAATGCCATAGATTTGTTGGTGTTGATTTTGTATCCTGATACATTGCCGAATTCATTTAAGTCTTTTAGTTTTTTGATGGAGTCTTTCGGGTTTTTTTATGTACAGTATCATGTCATCTGCAAATAAGGACAGCTTTACTTCTTCTTTTTCCAATTTGGATGCCTTTTATTTCTTTTTCTTGTCTAATTGCAATGGCTAATACTTCCAGTACTATGTTAAACAGGAGTGGTGGGAGTGGGCATCCCTATCTTGTTCCTGTTCTTAGGGGAAATGGTTTTAGTTTTTGCCCATTGAGTATGATGTTAGCTGTGGGTTTATCATATATAGCTTTTATTATGTTGAGGTATGATCTTTCTATTCCCACCTTGTTGAGAGTTTTTATCAAGAAAGTGTTGGATTTTGTCAAATGCTTTTTCTGCATCAATTGATATGACTATGAGATTTTTATCTCTCAATTTAAGTGATGTATCACGTTAATTGATTTGCAGATATTGTACCATCCTTGCATTCCTGGGATAAATCCTACTTGGTCATGGTGTATGATCTTTCTGATGTACTGCTGGGTCCGATTTCCTAGAATTTTGTTGAGGATTTTGGCATCTACGTTTATGAGGGATATTGGCCTGTAATTCTCTTTCATTGTGTTGTCTTTATCTGGTTTTGGTATTAGGGTGATGCTGGCTTCATAGAAGGAGCTTGGAAGTGTTCCTTCCTCTTGAATTTTTTGGAATAATCTGAGGAGGATAGGTTTTAGTTCTTCCTTAAATGTTTGGTAAAACTCTCCTGTGAAGCTGTCTTGCCCCCGACTTTTGTTTGCTGCAAGCTTTTTGATGACTGCTTCAATTTCTTCCATAGTTACTGGCATATTGAGCTGTTTAGATTCTTCCTGATTGAGTTTTGGAAGGTTATATTTTTCTAGGAATATGTCCATTTCCTCCAGGTTGTCCAGTTTGTTGGAATAGAGTTGTTCATAGTATTTTTTAACAATTCTTTGTATTTAGGCAGGATCTGTTGTTATTTAACCTCTTTCATTTCTGATTTTGTTTGGGTCCTCTCTCTTTGCTTCTTGGTGAGCCTGGCTAGAGGTTCATCAATCTTGTTTATCCTTTCAAAGAACCAGCTCTTGGTTTTGTTGATCTTTTGTATTGTTTCTTTGGTCTCTATGTCATTTATCTCTGCTCTGATCTTTATTATTTCCTCCTTCTGCTTACACTGGATTTTTCTTGTTGCTCTTTTTCTAACTGTTTGAGTTGTAGGGTTAGGTAATTTATTACCATTGTTTCTTGTTTTTTGCAGTATGCTTGTAGAGCAGCCATGGGCAAACTACGGCCCGCGGGCCGGATCAGGCCCGTTCGGCTGTTCCATCTGGCCCGTGGAGCCGAAAGAGCAGAGGGTTCTCTTGCTCTCCCCTCCACTCCTTTACTTTGAATTTATATTAGTTCACACAAACACTCCATCCATGCTTTTGTTCTGGCCCTCCTGTCCAGTTTAAGAACCCATTGTGGCCCTCGAGTCAAAAAGGTTGCCCATCCCTGTTGTAGAGCTATGAACTTCCCTCTCAAGACTGCTTTCTCTGTGTCCCACAGATTTTGGATTGTTGTGTTTTCATTGTCATTTGTTGCCATGATGTTTTTTATTTCTTCCTTGATCTCTCTGGTAACCCAGTCATTGTTTAATAGCATGCTGTTTAGTCTCCATGTGTTTGATTTCTTTGGATTGTTTTTATTGTAGCTGATTTCCAGTTTTATGCCACTGTGGTCTGAGAAGATGCTTGATATGATTTCTATCTTCTTAAATTTGAAGAGACGTTGCCTATATCCCAACATATGGTCTATCTTTGAAAATAACCCATGTGCACTTGAGAAGAATGTATATTCTGTGGCTTTGGGGTGAAATGTTCTGAAGATGTCAATTAATTCCATCTGGTCTAGTGAGTCATGATTGATGTTTCTTTGATGATTTTTTGTTTAGAGGATTTGTCCAATGGTGATAGTGGGGTATTAAAGTCTCCTACCATGATTGTATTGCTGTCAATCTCTCCCTTGATATCCTCCAGGAGATTTTTTATGTATTTAGGTGCTCCTGTATTGGGTGCATATATGTTTACCAGAGTTATTTCATCTTGTTGGATTGCTCCCTTTAGTATTATGAAGTGGCCTTCCTTATCTCTTATTATGTCCTTCACTTTGAGATCTAATTTGTCAGATATAAGTATTGCTACCCCGGCTTTTTTTTCATTTCCATTCGCCTAGAAGATCTTTTTCCATCCCTTCACCCTCAGTCTGTGTGCATTTTTTTCTGAGGTGGGTTTCTTGTAGACAGCAGATATATGGGTCTTGTTTTCTTATCCAATCAGTTACCCTATGTCTTTTGATTGGGGCATTTAATCCATTTACATTTAAAGTTATTATTGATAGGTACTTATTTGTCGCCATTTTTATTCTTTACCCCTGTGTTCCTTTTTCTCTTCCTATTTCTTTTTTTACAGCAGACCCTTTAGCATTTCTTGCATTGCTGGTTTGGTGGTAATAGATTCCCTTAGTCCTTTTCTGTCTGTGAAGCTCCTGATTTCACCTTCAATTTTGATTGATAGCCTTGCTGGGGACAGTATTCTTGGATTCAGACCATTCCTTTGCATGACTTTGTATATTTAATTCCACTCCCTTCTGGCCTGATGAGTTTCTGTTGAGAAATCAGTTGCTAGTCTGATGGGGGTTCCTTTGTATGTAACTTTCTGTCTCTCTCTTGCCGCTTTTAAGATTCTTACTTTGTCATTGGTGTTTGCCCATTTAATTATAATGTGCCTTGGCGTCGGTCTTTTGGGGTTCATTTTGCTTGGGACTCTATGAGCTTCTTGGATTTGTGTGGGTTTTTTCTTCCCTATATCAGGGAAGTTTTCTGTCATTATTTCTTCAAACAGGTTTTCTATTCCTTGCTCAGTTTCCTTTCCTTTTTGGAACCCCTATTATGCAGATGTTATTTTGTTTTGTGTTGTCCCAAAGTTCCCTTAGGCTCTCCTCCTGTTTTTTAATTTTTTTTTTCTAGAAGCTGCTCTACTTGGGTATTTTTTCCCATCTTGTCTTCTAGCTCACTGCTGCGGTCCTCTGCTTCTTCTAGCCTACTCTTGATGCTTTCTATTGAGTTCTTTACAGCAGCGATGTCATTTTTCATTTCTTCTTGGTTCTTCTTCATTTCCTCTTGGTTCTTACACATATTGTCGAATTTGTCTTCCATTCTTTTCAGCCACCTTATTACCATTTCTCTGAATTCTTTCTCTGGAAGGTTGCTTGCCACTATTTCGTTTACTTCCTTTTCTGGTGATGCCTGCTTTTCTTTCATATGTGGGCTGTTTCTCTGTCTCCCCATGGTCTCTCTTCTCCGGATGTTTGGTCATGTAGTTCTCTATCTCCTGCATTGATTTAAAGGCACAAAACCAGGTACAACACACAAGGCACTGAACAGAAATGTATTCACGATATTAATAACATCCAATAAAGGTGACCACCAGAGAAAGGCAAATTAGGGAATAGGATAGAAAGAAGAGGAAAAAGAAAGAAAGAAAGAGAGAAAAAAAAGGAGTGTCAAAATGAAATTGGGAAAAGGAAAAAAAAATAAGAGAGACAAGAAAGAGACTAAGAGAGAAAGGGGAACAAACTATATATGCGGGGATAAAACTCCAATAGAACAACCACTAATCCCACCAAATGCCAGCAGCAAGTACCTGGGGATTAATACAAACTACAACACTAACTAATGTCAAGCCAGGCAAGGGAAAGCAGAAGCAAAAAACAAACAAAAACAAAGCAAACAAAAAACCACACAAACAAAAAAAAGAATAAGGAAAACAATCTCACAAAAAAGCATAAAAATTCGATATAATCAACATTCAAGCAAACAACAACAAAAGGACAGATAGAAAGACAATTTTTTGGATAGTTAAGACAGTGAAGAGAGAGGTGTGTATGGACTTGGAGCAGGGGATTGTTGATTAGATATATAAGTAGGGTGAAATTTTATCAGGGGGTAAACAGAAAGAATAGGGAAAATGTAAAGCAGGAAAGGGGTAAGAGAAACAGGACACCAAAAGGGGAAAGGTTAGGAAGAGAGTGATGGCATAAAGGTAGAGTTGAGATAGAGTACAATGATGCTAAAGGAAAGATGAAACTAGAATGTAGAACACTAATCCCAAAGTAAAATAAAGAGAAAATAAAATGATACTTTAAAAAAAAAGTTAAAATAGTAGTAGTAATGATACTGATTGAAAATAAAAATGTAATAATTAAAAAGGTAAAATCAAGTGAGGCAAAAAGAAAAACAATTAGTTTCTTGAGTAAAAGATGCAAAAAATGAAAATAAAAAAATAAAAAATAAATAAAATGTGCAGTAGTAAAGGTCATTCACTTCCTCTATTTTTCTGTTTGGCATGCCTGTTTCTCAGTCCGGACAGTATTGCAGTTCCCTGTGTTCCACTGCTCCTCAGTGTTGTAAGCCAGTCCTGATTTTTAAGCAGGCAGTGTGTCTTAATTTCTCATATTCCTTTGTTTTTGATTACACAAGAGTCAATTTGTGATTCAGCCCCTGGGTGGCAGTGTTTCTGGATTGACTTCCAGATCTCTTTGGCCTCTCTAGCCTGTATTTACATCCTTCTTTCTCTGTGGCACTCAATACCGGTTTGTGGAAGTGGGCTGCCTCAGAGCTGACTCTCCAATGGTCACTCCCTGCTCTGATCCCCGGGTTCCAGAAAAACAACTTTCCCCTGCAGTCTCCCAGGGTGTCCCCAACTGGGTGATCCTATGTATTGGGCTTAGTAATTAGAAGCAAGGATTTGAAGAGGAAAAAGCCCAAGTGTGAGAACAATGGGTCTTCGCGTAAGTCTAAGCAGCCGGCACACCTTTGAAATTCTTAGGCTGTCCCTGCACGTCAGATCAAAATGGGTTGCTTTTTAGAGATCCCTTCTGTTAGCAACTCTGAGGACCCCCTTCCACATTCACGGTTCACGCTAGCCCCAACAGCCATGGATTTTTCTAGGCACAGACTTCCCTGATCCTCCAGCTCCCACAAAACGCACGTTCCTCTCTCCCGCCGGGACCAGAGACCTCACCTTATCCCAGGCGAAATCTGACCTTTCCGTGGTGGAGTGTAGAGCTCCTCTGAATCTGCATGTTTGCACCAATTGGGGACCGGTGTTCTGGGGCTCGCAGCTGTTTGGTGGGTGCCGCAGTTGTGGGTTTTCAGGCTTCCAATAAGCTCCACTTTCCCTTTCAAGATGGCGCAGACTCCGCGTCCGAGCCTGTAGCTCCAGGAGGGGACCCAGCGGCAGTGGGGGCTGCCCGGTCAGGGGAACCCCATCTATCAGTCCCCCACCTTCTCCTGGAGTTTAGCTGCCCCTTAACTTGCCAACAAACACTCCTCATGCGACCACATTATTATTTTTTTAATAAAAGAGAATAATAGCCGTAACCGGCTTAACTCAGTGGATAGAGCATCGGCTTGCAGACTCCACATTTCAGTTTTAATGATTCCCTATTGAAATATAATTTTTATCCCTAAAATCACCCTTGTTTTTCTTAAAGAGCCAAATTAAGACCAATTTATCTATTGCATTAATTCTAGTTTCAATTCAGCCTGATTGTTTGCATAAACACAACAAGAATAGCAACTGACTGCCTTTTGCTGGAATTTCATGATTGAGTCTGTGGACGAAAGGGGCCACATGCTGACCTGACAAGCTCAGGGAAGGCCTGCATGGCGGTCTTGCAAACTCAGAGACCTAAAGTAACCACAAAGGATGATCTGAAATTAACCTTTAACTAAAAGCAGTTATGGTGAGTAGTCATGTCCCTGACAAAGATTAACTTAGATCTTTACTGAGCTTATTGTCTTTTTGCATCTAAAATAACATACCTGTGGAATGTCAGAGTAACTTGTAACTTCCCTTTTTCCAGCCCCCTCAAGGACAACCAAGGCACTAGGGCGGAGACCACAAATCCCTTCATTGTTACTGTGATCATGGTATTTGTTGACTGTTAGCTATCCTGCACCCACCTGTGTAAAAGAAGCCAGTGTCTATTTTACTTTTTATCCTATCCCAGAGGTACCCCGCCCCCCTTTACTTCTCTCACCAATGGATTTTATGTAATCCACTTACATCTCCTCTCCTCCTTTGATTACAATGTATAAAACAAAGTGAAAAACCACCATTCTCTGGACATCATCTTAATTCATTGAGATTCTGCTTTCTGGCAATTGTCGACAGGCTGGCTCAAATAAACTCACAAAAATTCTATACAGGTTTGAATGTTTCTTAGGATAAAGAGAGAAAGCTGGAGAGCTAGGAAGGTAGGGGATAAGGATGCTGGAAACTGATATTCAGAGGGACAATGACATGGACACAGCAGCAGGTTCGGAAGAGCAGGGAGGAAGTAGGAACCTGGGGTGGATTACACACACAGTGCAGTAAGGGAGGAAGTGTGATGTATGAGTTAGGAGTCTTATACGTCTGGCCCGGATGAGGTAAACATGTCCAGATAGGGTTCTAAAAGTCTCACAGGCAACATGGAAATGCAACTCCTGAGTAGTCTTTAATAGTGTAGCAGACTTGTCACTGTCTCTTGAAATAGGATCCCTAGCATCCTATCAATAAATCTTAGCTGACAGTAATAATTGAATGAAGCTAAGAACAAGGCACTTTGCCACTGAATTGAAATACTGGTAGTATTCATATACTCTGCTACCATTAAGCAGGCAAGCAATGGTGAGTAAGGCTGCTTAGTATTATATTGTACTTTGCATATCTGATAGGAGAAGGATACTTTGTATGACCCAATGTTTGTAAAATAGGGAAATAATGATTATAATATTTATCCAAATGATATAGCATTTATTTCAACTTTAATATACTATGTGATAAAGGCAAACTAAATGTGTACTGATTTTCATAAAGTAATCTTGAAAATTACTACAGTGAACAGCTTAATAAATACTTGTCAAAACAGCCTGCTATGAGTTAAGATGTCTACCTAGAATTAAAATATTGACAATATAGTAATTGTTTTAGGCTATTTAGTATTTTGGAGACATAATTGAATAAATATATTCTCCCACAGTGTGCTGAAAGTACCAATTTACACTTACACATTTTAAATCAAAGACTTCTCCAAATGTAGATTAATTTTTTTATTATTTATAAATATTCTTAACTAGTAGACAAGTTTAATACATCCTATATAATCAAAGGCTAATATGCAAATTGTCCCCTCCAGAGTTCGACCCACTAGGAGTTAGACCACTCGCTATGACGTTATCATGTGTGCTGACCACCAGGGGGTGGTGTGGAACGAAGGAAGGCCCCAGCTGGCAGCCAGGAGCCAGGGGAAGGAAGGCTCCAATTGGCCCTGATCACCAGCCAGGTCTAGGGACCCTACCCTTGCATGAATTTCATGCACAGGGCCTCTAGTAGTAATATAATATATAAAACTGTATATGTTAAAATACTTTTTATGTGATAAATTTTAGTTGATTAAATTAGTTTTGTAAATAAATATAATTCAGTATTCAGTATAGTTAACTCAGTAATATCTGCCTAATGCTGATATTACTACAAAAAAGCCAAAAAAAAAAAAAAAAAGAGTGGTATTGTATAGACAAGTTTGGGGGTTTGGAGTCATAATGTTTGTTTTCTCATACATAAGATATTTCCTTGAATTCAGAGTCAAAGGCACTCTTTCCTGGGGTACATGTATTTTTTCTTTATATTTGGTATTTCCTCAGTTATATACAAAAAGGAATTGGATGGAACTTGGTAACAGCTAGATCTCCACATTAACATTTGTTTCACAAGCCATGAATAATGACAGCAGTCCTTTGCGTACATTAAGAAGCTCCTCTTCTTGCTATGGCCAAGAAAAAGAAGATTATGCTATTATTAGGGATTCATTTTAAAACAACCCTTTCCATAAAGCTATAACGAATGTACTCATTCTATCTGCTCCCCCAGCATCTAGTCCTAGATATCTACAGCACTTGGTGATCATCACTGATCACCAACTGAGAGAAGACTTTCAGTCTTTTCAATCCCAAATCAATGAAATTTATATTTAATATTTAAAGAAAGTAAGTAAATTAAGTATAGGCTAGGAAACAATTTCAAAAAGGATCAATCTAGTTAGCTTGTCTGCTTCAAGCTCAACATCCTGATCTTCAACTATTTCAGCATGTTGAGATTCTATTAAAACTTATTAAATACATTATTACTAGTATGTCCTATATAAAAGGACTAGTACCAAAGTATACAAAAACATGTCTATTCTCTTTGAGAAAAAACCAGACATGTTCACTTGGAGCAGTGCCTTTAGACCCCACACAACTGTACTTTCCCCCCTGAACCAGCACTGGACTACTAGACCTGTAAGAAGTCACTTAATTTTATTCCCAAATCTATGTAAACAAAGTCTTATTGTCCAAGTGGACAATAATTTTTTTTTTGGGGGGGAGGGGTTCCTGACACCCCTTCTCCTTGAGAAGGCAGAGTTCTACTGCTCTGCATAGTGCTTAGACTCATTCTTCTAGAGAACTGTTCAAGGGGCAAACTGATAGTCTTTTTTTCCTTTAGGAGGTCTCTATTTATTCATTATTTATTAATGATTTACTTTTAAAAAATATTTTTTATTGATTTCAGAGAGGAAGGGAGAGGGAGAGAGAAAACATCAATGATTAGGTGAATTGAGCCCCCAACCCAGGCGAGTGCCCTGATGGGGAATCAAACTGTGACCTCCCAGGTCTAGTGGTAGGCAAACTGCGGCTCGTGAGCCACATATGGCTCTTTGGCCCCTTGAGTGTGGCTCTTCCACAAAATACCATGGCCTGGGCGAATCTATTTTGAAGAAGTGGCGTTAGAAGAAGTTTAAGTTTAAAAAATTTGGCTCTCAAAAAAAATTTCAATCATTGTACTGTTGATATTTGGCTCTGTTGACTAATGAATTTGCCAACCACTGCCCTAGTTCATGGGTCAACGCTCAACCACTGGGCCACACTGGCAGGACAGGAGGGTCTCTTTTAAATCACCTCTATTATTTTACTATAATTATGCTCCCATTATTCTAATTTAAATAGCAATGTCAACTAAGCTAAAACTGCCTCCTCTCAATCTAAAAAGAAGAAAACCTGTGAAATAATTTCCCGTTAAAAGAAATAAAGGCATATTTATTCCATTTGAAAAACCCATGCTAGATAATTGATTTACCATTTTCTTAAGAAGCTTGTCTTGCAGAATTTTCATGTTTTCTTTCATGAAACACATCTGTAAAATCAACATATGTATTTTCCCCATGAAATTTACTATAAAATTTTCACAGCACAAAGATAGACTAACCAATACTGAAATTATATAAAAAATATGAAATTGATACCTCAGATGTACAAATAGTTTCTTCTCGATCCGTGCCATAGAAGACATTTTTGTCCAAGGAAGCTTTCAAAAGGTAAAGCCTAACAAGTAAAATAATGACAAGTACAAAGGTATTTATCAGGAAGTCAAATTAAATCGCTATAGTATAGTATATAAATTAAACATTATAAATAATATGAACTAATTTTATAGATCCTAGTAATAAAAAGTGTCATACTAACCTCTCCTGTTCACTTTTTTGATAGACACTGAACTTCTGAACCATCTTTTCTCCAAAGTCCTAAATTTTAATATAAAAACTAGTTATGCTTTAATAGCATTAAATATTCAAAATTGACAGAATTTACTATATTTCTATTTCTAATTTAAATAAACAAGCTGGCTACATGCTAAGAACATTTCAGATGTCATAACTCTTTCTAGAAAAAAGATATTGAAAGTAAAATCTCTCTTGATTTCTCCCTCATCATAAATTTAGTCTGCAATTTAAGTATGTTTATAAGAAACTGACTAAAAATATTTATGGTGGCTCTAAAAGCAGGACACTAGAGGTTTTCCTAAGTATAGATCTTTAAAAATGAGGTTTTATAATTATTTCTAAATTCTTAAAACACAAACCGCAAATTCCTTCTCCAAATCTTTTAAAGACTGTGAATCTTTTTCAAAATTCTCCAACTCTTTTATGATGCTGAACTGGAATTTATCGAGTTTTTTTATCCTGTTAAGGAAACAAAATAAGATTATTTTTAAAAACTATAGCACTCGGAACGTACAACGTCCAGAAGAGATTTTATTACACACCTGTATTCCTGAATATGATGGTTCATTATTTTCAGATGTTGTTGAGCTGTTTTCCAAGACTGCATAGTAAAATTATCCATCAATTTGTGGTGACTCTGAAAAATATTTATTCTTAACAAAATAAACAAAGAACAAAGTCTTTTCCACAAAATGTAAATGACTAAGAACTTAGAAAAGTGAAAAGTTAACAACTCAGTGATTGAGCTGGAAGTGTTAATGAGTAAGCTCAGGCAGAGCAGTGTCTGCTTCCATCAGAAAGGCTTTGACTAAGGTCTGAACTGGCAACTACTCATTTTCATAAGGACACTACACTCTATAATATTTTTTAAAAATGCTAGTGATTACAATTCTCTTCAGGAACACAGCCTCAAAGTCAGAGTCAGAATTATTTATTACCATTTTTCACAAAAACATATTGACATCTAGCCACAGAGTTATAGTACAGGGTATGGCAAAAGTAGGGTTACAGTTGTGCATAAGGATAATAAACTGTTTTGAGTGCTCACAACTGTATACCTACTTTTGCCCCATCCTATATGTAAGTCAGGGCTCCTCTATTGAGTCTTCAGGGGTCCTCAAACCATGGCCCGCGGGCCACATGTGGCCTGCTGAGGACATTTATCCAGCCTGCCGGGTGCCACTGCCTGTCCTGCTTAGCAGCCGACTCGTCCTGGGCCCGCAGTGCACATAGGAATTTGTTCATAGTTTTTTTTTTAAACTATAGTCCGGCCCTCCAATGGTCTGAGGGACAGTGAACTGGCCCCCTGTTTAAAAAGTTTGAGGACCCCTGGTCTAGGTCAACCTCAGATAAATCAACATGACCACACTGGAGCCTCAATAACTAAGGATCCTATGTAATAAAGAGGTAATATGCAAATTGACCATCACTCAAAACACACAAGATGGCCTCCCCCATGTGGACACAAGATGGCCACCACAAGATGGCTGGCAGGGGAGGGCAATTGTGGGTGATCAGGCCTGCAGGGGAGGGCAGTTAGGAGGGACCAGGCCTGCAAGGGAGGGCAGTTAGGGGCAATCAGGCCTGAAGGGGAGGGCAGTTAGGGGTGACTGGGCCAGCAGAGGAGGGCAGTTGGGGGGAACCAGGCATGAAGGGGAGAACAGTTGGGGGAGAGGGGCAGCCTGCAGGGGAGTGCAGTTGAAGGGGACCAGGCCTGCAGGGGAGAGCAGTTAGGGGTGACTAGGCCAGCAGAGAAGGGCAGTTGGGGGGAACCAGGCATGCAGGGGAGGGCAGTTGCGGAACGACCAGGCCAACAGGGGAGGGCAGTTGGGGGGGACCAGGCCTGCATGGGAGAGCAGTTAGGGGAGACCAGGCCTGCTGGGTAGGGCAGTTGGGGGTGACCAGGCCTACAGGGGAGAGCAGTTGGGAAAGGGGGCAGGCCTGCTGGGTGGGGCAGTTGAAGGGGACCAGGCCTGCAGGGGAGGACAGTTAGGTGTGACCAGGCCAGCAGGGGAGGGCAGTTAGGGGCAATCAGGCCAGCAGGGGAACAGTTAGGCATCAATCAGGCTGGCAGGGGAGTGGTTAGGGGTGATCAGGCAGGCAGGTAGGTGAGTGATTGGTAGCCAGCAGTCCTGGATTGTGAGAGGGATGTCCGACTGCCCATTTAGGCCCAATCCCAGTGGGATGGGCAGTCGGACATCCCTCAAGGGTCCCAGATTGGAGAGGGTGCAGACTGAGCTGAGGGACAGCCCGCCCCCACCCCCCAGTGCACGAATTTTGTGCACCGGGCCTCTACTAGATATGTAAGTACAGAGCTGGTCAAAGTGATATGGGATTTCTTTGACAGGCTGCTCATCATTTAGTACCCTCACTAGCTGTCACTTCTGAGATAAAAACAACAACAACAACAAAACACAAAAGAGTCAAAATGTTAAACCAATTAAAAAGGAAAATAGGACAAAGAGAAAGAATCTGTAGAAAAAGAAACAATAGGGATAATGCACAGCTTTTAGAAGAGAAATTCACTCATGAGATAAAAGATTTTCACCTAGGAAGCATTCCAATTTTTCACCAGTACATGAGGACAGTTGAATTCACAAATGGGTGTTTTGTTGCCAAAAGATCAAACAACTGGGATAGTCTAGTAGAAAGTGGGGTATATTATCATGAACTGGGTATAATTTAAATAACTCACATTATATTTCTTCTTAAATTCTCTATTGAACTGCTCACACATCATGTCTACATCTGAAATTTCAGTTCCCCAGTTCTTCCCAGGAATAGGAAAGTCATTTGCTGATAATGGAGATGTACTTTCAGACACTAAAAAATGAAGACAAGCAACCAAAGTTAAAATACACTTTAAAAATTTTGCCTTACTTGTCATGAGCTGAGAACAGAACCTTATTTTCAGGTTCTATGTATAAAAAAAGGTAGACATATTTTTAATTTAAAAAGTTGATTTATAAAAAAAATTTTGGCATGGGTATTTAAAGCAGAAATGGTAACATTAAAATGGAACATTTTTAGATTATTTTTAATGGTTTTAGCTACTTCCATATTCCCCCGTATTTAGTAACACACTAATTTCTTAGTAAGTTCACTCTAGTACAATTTATATGAGGTAATCAGTAATAGAAAGATGAGGGATATTTACAAGCAAAAAAGACTCTTACTGCATTATTCACATCAGTACACTTGTGACAAAACATGACCCTTCTTGGACTTGACCAAAGTTGTCTTTACAAAGGATTTGTTTTGTAGATGGAGTCACTCAAGATCTAAGACACTACCTTCCCAAATAGCTGCATTTTGACAAACACATTTGATCTACCTACTTTGGTGACTATGATGATCTGCATTTTCCATTTTAGACAGTTTTTTGGGGAGCAAGTTTGCTCTCCCTTCCTCTTCCTCTTCCAATCCTACTTCATCAGGATTAATGTTTTCTATGTACATTCGTTTGCGATTAAGATGGTGTGTAGGGCCTTAAGAACAGTTAAAAAATTAATAGTGCTATAATCTTGATTAAAATACCTAATATGTTCTTGCTTTTATGAAAAAAGTATTTGTTTCATTAAATATTTATGTCATTTTAGGCAACTGTGCATTAAATTCTATCAAGTTCCTTGTTTTCATTTTGATATGAACTAACAAATAATTTAGTAGGACTTAAAATATATAATTCCTTTAGATGAACTTTCACAGCATTTCAGTAACTAACTTAGAAACAAAAGCAAGGCTGTGATTCAAACCTGATACATGAGCAGAGTCACAGGGCATGTCACATCTTATTTTCTCTCCTTCTTCACTAGACATGGATAGTAGAGATGCTGAATGACTTTCCTAAAATATATATTCAAAAAAATAGCATAAGTATTCTTGGTCTCACCTTTGACCATCTCTCAAAACCCTAAAGCCAGGAAATTACAAAAGCTGTAAATTCTTTTTTTTTCAGATTGTTTTGTTTGACTTTTCATCTTTGACACTATTATGCATTAATCTAAATTCCTAGGTGAACCTCAATCTTAAACTATAGTAATAATTTTGAGCTGGCTTTTGCGACTGCTCCTGCTATTCAATTCTTTCTTATTAGGGTTTTAATTTATTTGAGTCAGAAATGGGGGGAATATAGAAATAATTCTAAACTTTTTTTCAAGCTATATCTTTAAGACATCTTTTTCATCTAATCTTGTGTTTTACTGTTTCAACAAAGTGGTTTCTTTCTTCCAGTCAAATTTCATGATAGTGTGTGTCCACTTCCAGTTCCCTTCCTTTACTTAGATTACTGTTCTTTCTCCATTTAGGTCTAGGGCAAATCCCTGCCCCTCCATGCTTTAAAATTCTGTTTTAACTTTTTGTATTTTGCAGATTATTAAAATATTTTTGTTGATGGAGCGATGGACTTTTTAGTGGCAAAAAAATTAACCAAATTCCTATATAATCATGAAGCCAGAAAGTCCTAGTTATAAATATATAAGTCCTTACTACTTCTCATTTTAAAAATTTCAGCTTTTTGCCCTAACCGGTTTGGCTCAGTGGGTAGAATGTCGGCCTGCGAACTGAAAGGTCCCAGGTTCAATTCCAGTCAAGGGCACATGCCCAGATTGCAGGCTCTATCCCCAGCTGGGGGCATGCAGGAGGCAGCCAATCAATGATTCTCTCTCATCATTGATGTTTCTCTCTCTCTCCCTCTCCCTTCCTCTCTGAAAGTAAATATATATATATATATATATATATATATATATATATATATATATATTCTTTTTAGAGGCCCAGTGCACGAAATTTGTGCATGGAGGGGTGTGTGTCTCTCAGCCCAGCCTGCACCCTCTCCAATCTGGGACATCCCTCTCACAATCCAAGACTGCTGGCTCCCAACTGTTCTCCTACCTGCCTGCCTGATTTCCCCTAACCGCTTCTGCCTGTCAGCCTGATCACCCCCTAACTACTCCTGTGCCAGCCTGATCGATGCCTAACTGTTCCCCTGCCGGTCTGATTGCCCCTAACTTCCCTCCACTGCAGGCCTGGTCCCCCCACCTTCCATCCCCTGCAGGCCTGGTTCCTCCCAACTGCCCTCCCCTGCAGGCCTGGTCCCCCCCAACTGCCCTTCCCTGCAGGCCTGGTCCCCCCCAACTGCCCTTCCCTGCAGGTCTGTTCCCCCCCAACTGCCCTCCCCTGCCAGCCCAATCACCCCTTACTGCCCTCCTCTGCTGGCCTGGTCCCTTCCAACTGCCCCCCCCTGCTGGCCTGATCTCCCACAACTGCCCTCCCCTGCGAGCCATCTTTTGGCAGCCATCTTGTGTCCACATGGGGGCATCCATCTTTGACCACATGGGGCGGCCATCTTGTGTGTTGGAGTGATGGTCAATTTACATATTACTTTTTTATTAGATAGGATATATATACACACAAACATATATAAAGTATTGTATTCTGTTAAAAAAAGGAAAATAAAAATTTCAGTTTTCTATGATCCAATTATCCTAGATATTTTAAACATGAGATTTACAGATAATAGTTGAAAATATTAAAATATTACAACAATTATTAAAGGCCAATAATTGAGTCTTATCAGACTACTTTAGGGAAAGTTTTATGGCCATAGTACCATACATATCTCTCCCTTTTGCTTTGTATATGATTGTCATTGATATTTAGAGGTTCAATATCCATAAACTGTTTGTTTTTTTTTCTGAACTATAATTGCTTATATCTGAATAGCTATTGCAATTTTATGTTTCTTGTTTAAGTACCACAGAATTTACATTTTTTTCTATTCACAATAGTATTATTTTTAATACCTGTGCTATGGATGAGCAAGACATAATAGAAACCCAAAAAATTATTTAAAGCCAAAACTATTAAACCAAAACTATTTAAATTTTGAGGGAATAATTCATTTTCTGCTAAAATTCAACATCTATTAAAAATTTAAAAAGAAATGCTTAGATAACTAGAACATTAATTTGACAACAAGTATCTAATTATCTGGGGGCAATCAGGGCTGCAGGGGAAGGCAGGTAGGGGGAACCAGGCCTGAAGGGGAGGGCAGTTGGGGGAAACCAGACCTGCAGGGGAGGGAAGTTGGCATGCTACCAAAACTATGGCTAAGCATGCCTGCTAGTACAATATCTATTTAACATTGCTCCAGAGACTATAGTCACCTTAACAAACAAACAAACAAACAAAACCCCCCAGAAAGTATAAGGAGTGGAATAGAATGCAAAATTATCAGGAATAACAGTTTGTGATTGGTTATACGCAAAATCCAAGAGAATCTAGGCAGGCAATTCTGGTAGAACTGTCAAAGTTGTGGGGGATATAAAGGCAAGATAAATACTGGAAAAAGAATGTTTACGTTGTATATAACCAATACAGAATTAATATCCAGAGTATATTAAGAACTTCTATAGATTTGTAAGGAAAATCCAACAATGCAATTTAAAAGTTAGGAAAAAATAGGCAATTCACAAAATGGTCAAAAAACATATGAAAACACTAGCTACTGTTAATCAGGAAAATGCTAACTAAAGTGAGATACATTTCACAGGCATCAGGTTGGCAAAAACAGAAACATTTGATAACAGCCAGTTAATGAAAACTATAGAGAAATGGGCACTGTTGATGAGGGTAAAGTAAGCAAGCTGGTATAACTAACTGATAGAGCAAATTTCCAATACCTAATTAAGAGTATACAGTAACTGTCCAATTTTCCCAACACCATTTATTGAAGAGACTGTCTTGACTCCATTGTATGTTCATGCCTCCTTTGTCAAATATTAATTGCTTATAGTGGTTTGGGTCAATATCTGGATTCTCTATTCTATTCCATTGGTCTATATGTCTGTTCTTGTGCCAGTACCAGGCTGTTTTGAGAACAGTGGCTTTGTAATACAGCTTTAAATCTGGTAATGAGATCCCTCCTACTTTGTTCTTCTTTCTCAGGATTGCTGTGGCTATTCGGGGTCTTTTTTTATCCCAGATGAATTTTTGGAGAGTTCTTTCTAGGTCTGTGAAGTATGCTGTTGGTATTTTAATGGGGAGTGCATTGAATCTATACATTGCTTTGGGTAGTATGGACATTTTCATGATGTTGATTCTACCAATCCGTGAACATGGTATGTTCTTCTATCTGTTTATGTCTTCCTCTATCTCTTTTTTCAGTGTCCTGTAGTTTTCTGCGTATAGGTCTTTTACAATCCTTGGTTAAGTTTATTCCTAGGTATCTTAATTTTTTTGGTGCGATGGTAAATGGGATTGCTTTTTTAGTCTCTCTTTCTGTAAGTTCACTATTGGTGTATAGAAATGCCATAGATTTCTTGGCGTTAATTTTGTATCCTGCTACATTGCCGAATTCATTTATTAAGTTTGTTAGTTTTTTGATGGAGTCTTTCGGGTTTTTTATGTACAATATCATGTCATCTGCAAATAAGGACAGCTTTACTTCTTCTTTTCCAATTTGGATGCCTTTTATTTCTTTTTCTTGTCTAATTGCAATGGCTAATACTTCCAGTACTATGTCAAACAGGAGTGGTGAGAGTGGGCATCCCTGTCTTGTTCCTGTTCTTAGGGGAAATGGTTTTAGTTTTTGCCCATTAAGTATGATGTTAGCTGTGGGTTTATCATATATAGCTTTTATTATGTTGAGGTATGATCCTTCTATTCCCACCTTGTTGAGAGTTTTTATCACGAAAGGATGTTGGATTTTGTCAAATGCTTTTTCTGCATCACTTGATATGACTATGTGATTTTTATCTCTCAATTTGTTTACGTGATGTATCACGTTAATTGATCTGTGGATATTATACCATCCTTGCATTCCTGGGATAAATCCTACTTGGTCATGGTGTATGATCTTTCTGATGTACTGCTGGATCCAATTTGCTAGAATTTTGTTGAGGATTTTGGCATCTATGTTCATGAGGGATATTGGCCTGTAATTTTCTTTCATTGTGTTGTCTTTATCTGGTTTTGGTATTAGGGTGATGCTGGCTTCATAGAAGGAGCTTGGAAGTGTTCCTTCCTCTTGAATTTTTTGGAATAGTCTGAGGAGGATAGGTTTTATTTCTTCCTTGAATGTTTGGTAAAACTCTCCTGTGAAGCCGTCTGGCCCCGGGCTTTTGTTTGCCGGAAAAAATGAAACTAGATCACCAACTTACACCATACACAAAAATAAACTCAAAATGGATACAGGACTTAAAACATAAGACGGGAAACCATAAAAATACTAGAGGAATCCACAGGCAGCAAAATCTCAGACATATGCCAAAAGAACTTCTTCACTGATACTGCCCCTAGGGCAATGGAAGCCAAAGAGAAAATAAACAAATGGGACTACATCAAAATAAAAAGCTTTTGCACAGCAAAAGAAACCATCAACAAAACAACAAATAACCCCACTGTATGGGAGAACATATTTGAAAATGTTATCACTGATAAAGGTTTAATCTCCAACATCTACAGGCAGCTTATACAACTTAATAAGAGGAAGATAAATGATCCAATAAAAAAATGGGCAACGGACCTAAATAGAATCTTTTCTAAAGAAGACAGAAGGAAGGCCAAGAGACACATGAAAACATGCTCAAAGTCACTAATTATCTGAGAGATGCAATTCAAAACGACAATGAGGTACCATCTCACTCCTGTCAGAATGGCTATCATCAACAAATCAACAAACAACAAGTGTTGGTGAGGATGCAGAGAAAAAGGGACCTTCGTGCACTGCTGATGGGAATGCAGACTGGTACAGCCACTGTTGAGAACAGTATGGAGTTTCCTCAGAAAACTGAAAATGGAACTCCCATTTGACCCAGTAATCCCACTCCTAGGAATATATCCTAAGAAACTAGAAACACCAATCGGAAAGGATATATGCACCCCTATGTTCATAGCAGCACAATTTACAATAGCTAAGATTTGGAAACAGCCCAGGTGCCCATCAGCAGATGACTGGATCAGAAAACTATGGTACATCTACACAATGGAATACTATGCTGCCATAAAAAAGGAGGAATTATTACCATTTGTAGGCACCTGGATGGAATTAGAGAACATTATGCTAAGTGAAATAAGCCAGTCAATGAAAGAAAAATACCACATGATCTCACTCATTTGTGGATAATAAAAAATATTGTAAACTGATGAACCAAAAGATAGATACAGAGGCAGTAAAGCATCAAACAGACTGTCAAATTACAGCGGGAAGGTTAGGGAGAGGTGGGGGAAATACGAGATCAACCGGAGGACTTACATGCATGCATATAAGAGTAACCAACGAATGCAAAACATTGGGGGTGAGGGCATGTATGGGAGTGGGGTGGGGGGGGGCAATGGTAAGATATGTACACATATAATACCTTAATAAAAATATATATAAAAGAAAAAAAAGAGTATACAGTAAGTAGGAAACAAAATGTTTCATATAAATGTCCAGCCAATAAATATGTAACCACTTAAATTCCATCTAGTACAGAGTAGCATCAAAGAAAGTGGGTGGTGATTACCTAGGTTTTGAGATTTGAAGAACAGGATACCGAAAGGATAAAGGATTCCATGAAAGTAAGGCTGATAGAGTAATACTGACAAAGGACCACGAATGATAGTCTAGTGGGAAACTGTTTTTCAAACTATGGTATGCAAAAATTGAGAGCCCTGCGAAAGTCCCTTGGGATTACTGGAGAGAGGCTGAGTAGGCTAAGGTTTAGATCTCCTATCTGCTCTAAACAGCATAGTTCATTTTTATCTGTTTGGCACATTGGAGGTTTCATATAAGATTCTCTTTGAAAAATATGGTCTGTGAAATCTACTGGTTAAACAGAATAAAAGGACCTTAAAACATCCTAGGAATAAAAACACTGAAATAGTAAAACTCAAGGTTGTTTTTATTAGAGGTTGTAGATCTTGGCTATAGGTGTTCTGAACTGTCATTAATTCCACTTTATATACAGAGGTTAGTACATATCAAGAGAATTTACTATGTAAATATTTGAATATTTACAATGTATCAGGTATTATGCTTACATAATCAGCCTATTTAATTTTTCACAGCCCCATTTTACAGATGAGAAAACGGAGGTGCAGAGGCAATCATCAACTTGTAAAATGTTACATAGGCAGCAAATAATGGAGCCAGGTATGGTTTGATTCTGGTTGGGGCACATGCCTGGGTTTCGGGCTCAATCCCCAGTGTGGGGGATGTGCAGGAGGCAGCCAATCAATGAGGCGCTCTAATCATTGATGTTTCTATCTCTCTCCCCCTTCCTTTCTAAAATCAATTAAAAAAAGAAATAGTACATATAACAACACATAAAAGGAATTTTCAATATATTAAATATTCATAGTATTTACCTACTAGTTTTAAAGTTCCTTATGAAACTCTAAAGCAAATACTATAGTCATGCTGTTTTCCTTCCCTTTAAAAAAAAATAATCTTTATTGTTTTTATTACAGATGTCCCTCTTTTTTCCTGCCATAGCTCCCCTCCACCCAGTTCCCACCTCATCCCAGGCCCTTGCCACCCTATTATCTGTGTCCATAGGTAATGCATACATACATATAAGATCTTTGTCTAATCTCTTCCCGTACCCCCCTACAGCCCCACCCCTCTGAGAATTGTCAATCTGTTCCATTTCCATGCCCCTGATTCTATTCCACTCTCCAGTTTATTCTGTTCATCAGATTTTTTATTTGTTTGATTTTTAGATTCAATTGTTGATACATATGTATTTGTTGCCACTTTGTTGTTCATATTTTTTATCTTTACCTTCTCCTTCTCCTTCTCCTTCTCCTTCTCCTTCTCCTTCTCCTTCTTCTTAAAGAATAGCTTTCAGCATTTCATATAATACTGGTTTGGTGGTGATGAACTCCTTTAGCTTTTTTTTTTGTGAAGCTCTTTATCTGACCTTCAATTCTAAATGATAGCTTTGCTGGGTAGAGTAATCTTGGTTGTAGGTTCTTGCTATTCATCACTTTGAATATTTCTTACCACTCCCTTCTGGCCTGCATAGTTTCTGTTGAGAAATCAGTGGACAGTCATATTGGCACCCCCTTGTAGGTAACTACTTTTCTCTTGCTCCTTTTAAGATTCTCTCTTTGTCTTTTGCCCTTGGCATTTTACTTATGATGTGTCTTGGTGTGGTCCTCTTTGGATTCCTCTTGTTTGGGGTTCTCTGTGCTTCCTGGACTTGGAAGTCTATTTCTTTCACCAGGTAGGGGAAGTTTTCTGTCATTATTTCTTCAAATAGGTTTTCAATATCTTGCTCTCTCTTCTTCTGGCACCTCCATAGTTCAGATGTTGGTATGCTTTAAGTTGTCCCAGAGGCTCCTTATACTATCTTCATATTTTTGGATTCTTTTTTCTCTTGTTTGGGTGTTTTTTTGCTTCCTCATATTTCAACTCATTGATTTGATTCTTGGGATCCTCTTGTCTACTGTTGAATTCCTGTATATTATTCTTTACTAGGGGCCCGGTGCATGAAATTTGTGCACTGGGGGTGGGGGATCCCTCAGCCCAACCTGCCCCCTCTCACATACTGGGAGCCCTCAAGGGATGTCCTACTGACGGCTTAGGCCCGTTTCCCATGGGGAGCGGGCCTAAGCCACAGTCTGGCCTCCCTTTGTGGGAGGCAACCGGGCTGATCAGGGGAAGGAACCAGCCCCATCACCTCGCTGCTACAGCCACTGCCAGTCACCACAGCCACCAAGGTGTTTTCATCAACATGGACTCCAGTCCCTTCACCATGAAAAAATGACAACTTTCTTTAGGCATTTTCAAGATGTGTCTTTCATAGGATATGACATTTCTTTCTTTTTTTTTTTTTTTTTTTTTTATCCTCACCTGAGGATATGTTTCCATTCACTTTTAGAGAATGTGGAAGAGAAAGGGAAAGACAGAGAGAACTATCAAAGTGAGAGGAACACTTTGTTTGGTTGCCTCCTGCATGAGCCCTGACCTGGGCCCCAGCCAGAATTGAACCCAGACCCTGCGGTTGGCAGGCCGAGGCATTATCCACTGAGTCAAACCAGCTAGGGCAGGATATGACATTTCTTAGCCCTCTAGCAGTGGACCTTCATTTTTTTCTCCAGAAGTGTGGTGGAAAAACCCTAGATCACCTTTTTGGATTCTTATTACCCAAGTTACTAAGAATATTACCAGTGGCATACAGGAAGCTTAGCCAATGAGCAGTCAGAAAACGTGTTTCCTCTGTAGTTCACACCAATCGCAGACTGGGCCCTGCCCAGACCTAAAGCCTCTGGCCAAAGCTTTCGGCCTTGAGCAGGGGACCCCCAGCTCCCTCCAATCACAGACTCCGCCCCTGCCCCCTCAGCTCTGATCACAGGCTTGGCCCTGCCCAGGAACCCCCTCGCTCAGGCCCTTCCCAGGCTGCTCAGGGCCCATACAGGCTTACCTCAGAGTGACCTGGGTGCCAGGATGTTCCTGGGACCCAGGCACTGGGCGCCTACGTATGCAAATTAACCGCCATCTTTGTTGGGTTAATTTGCATACTCACTCTGATTGGCTATGGGCATAGTGGAGGTACAGTCAATTTACATGTTTGTCTATTATTAGGTAAGATTTCAGTAAGTGTATGCTTAATTTCTGACTGGTCCTTTTCCATTTTTTTGGCATTCTAAGATCCTTGAAAGTCTTACTAAGTCCCTTGGAGGTTTCTAGAAGATTCTTGAGTAACCTTATATCTGGGATTTTGAACTCTATATCCAGTAGTTTGCTTTCTTCCATTTCTTTCATTTGTGACTTGTTTCTTTGTCTCCACATTTTGGCTACTTCCCTGTGTTTGTTTCCATGTACTGGGTAGCTGCTAAGTCTCCTTGAGTTGATAGAATGGCCTTGTGTAGTAGGTGTCCTATAGGGCCCTGTGGCTCAGCTTCCCCAATCACCTGAGGTGAACACTCTTGGTGCACTCCTTTGTGGGCTGTGTGCACAGTCTTGTTGCAGTTGAGCCTGATTGCTGTTGGTGTCACTGGGAGGAATTGACCTCTGGCCAATTGGCCAATTGGCAGCTGCAACTACAATGGGAGAGCTGTTATGCAGGAGACACCCTTAGGGGGCAGGACTTGCTTCAGTGGGGCTTTGGTGCTCACTGAGTCTGCCCCTTGAGTGTGTTGCTTATGGATGTGAAGAGTTGTAATCTGGTATGGTCTCACACTGACCACTGGGTACACTGGCTCTTGGGTCTCCAGGGAGGTGCAAAGTCAGCCACTGCCTGGGGCCATCCAGCAGGAGCTACAGAGAGATCTGCAGATTCCTTCTCTTTGTATCAGGTTTGGAAGTGCCCAGATGAAGCCCAGCTATGAAGCAAGGCAGGCTGGTGCTGGTGCCAGATCTTTTGATAAATTTGGGGCCCTGACCCAGCTGCAGCTTGTTTGACAGGTTTTTAGCCTGATAAAAGACAGAGCATTCATATGCAAAAGCTGCTGCGCATAGCTTGGATGGGGTTATAAATTGGGTGGGGCGGGGTCTCAGGGAATGACCAGGGCAGAGCAATAAGAAATGGCTGCCAGTCAATCCTGCAACTGGGGAGATCCCTGCATAGGAACAATGACCACTGCGAGCCTCTCCTTCTGGAAGAAAGCCACCCCCGAGTTCCTGCCCTGATGCCAGACAGTCCAGTTTCTCCTCATTTGTGTCTGAGTCTCCCAGAGCCTCGCCCATCACTGGAGCTCAGAGGAAGTGGGAGCTTGTAATTTCATTTCCTGGTACTGGCCTTTTAAGAGGAGCGGTTGGGTCTCCAGCAGCCTGTGTGTCACTCAGCTCCAATCTGCACTGGTTTTTAGAGCCCATAGTTCTTACTGCCTGTAGGGACTTATTTTCCCAGCTCTGGGATCCTGGGCTGGGCGTCTGGGACCCATTGCCCCTCCCAGTGGCCTTCGCAGATTAAGAAAGAGGCGCACATGGGTGCAGGACCAGCCCCTTCCACGTCTCCACACTTCCTACCAGTCTCAGTGTGCTTCCTTCTTTACTTCTCTAGTTGTAGTACTTCCATTCAGCCAGCTTTCCGGCGGTTCTGGATGATAGTTGTTCTGTATTTCAGTTGTAATTTTGATGTGGTTGTGGGAGGCAGCGAGTACAGGCATTTGCCTATACTGCCATCTTGGTTCTCCCCCAGTCATACTGTTTTCAACTGCAATTCTTGGCAATTGGCTTTGTCAACTTGTGATTTAGTAACTAAAGGTTACAAACTTCGAATTACGGTAGAATCTGAAACAAGTGTCAGTGTTGCAGGACTAAGCCTATTCAAATCTAGAAAATAAATTTTGTAGTATTGATCAATAGACAAATAAGCAGTGCCTCTTTGGAAACAGGCATTTCCATCACAGCACTCTTGTCAGCACTCTGTGCTTCTCATACCACCACTTTCCTCCTGAACAGCAGCTCTAATCAGTCTATTAGGTTTATTGAGGCTATTTTACTTATCAGTAGGATCCTCTTCTCCCCCAGACCAGACACAAAAGCTTAAGCAATGTGTATTTGATTAGAGAGAAATGATTTACCCACTTCAAATATATCTGATTAAGGAAAATATTCTATAATCTTACCAAAGAGAATGATTGTGGAATTGGTGAACTTGCTCGTGCACACAGTAAATTTTTCTCACTGTTTTTCAGTGACTTTACTGGACCTTCCACTCCATATTTACTGTTGAAGGATTCAGGTGAGGAAGTTTTTGTATTAGGTGATATGGATTTTGTTATACAGTCATGAGCCTGAGTAAAATCCCTTTCTGTTATTTTTTCTGTGCCTATATTTCCTCACAAGACACAAACAAAAGAGAGATGGCAGGTTTTAATGATGTCTGCTTTAGAATAGCATGATTAATTTAAGTTCTAAGAATATATAATTTATCAAATTCTCAAGTCTTAGCTGTATTTAAAAAGGATAAACTTTCACTAAATCAAGACCAAATTATGTTTAAAATACTATATAAGACTTTGACAAATATTAAATGGGTCCATTTTAAATGTAATTGTAACCATAAGAATATTCAAAATATTTCCAAACAAAATTATCGATAGTATAAGCTGCACTATAATGAGCAACTTGAGTATTTGACATCAGTACTATTATATATAAGTCACAGAATTTTATGGTTGGAAAGTCTTGGAAAATCGTTTTGTTTAAATCCTTCATATATAGATGAGGAAATTCATGGCTGCAATAAATCTTAATATAAGTGAGTTATCAGTTTTCAGATCAAAACAGGGCATGTGCATCTGTCTTCTTGAGTATGTGCTTATCTGAGATGACAGTGTTCCCAAGCATTATGAAAATATTACAGAAAAGAACAAAATAGCCATTTTAGGGGAAGTGTATATGTTAACTGATTTAAGTCTTGAATTTTAACTGAAATTATAGACAATTAGAAATGCTTTAAAACATCCTTTAAAGGAACTGAAAGTATAAAAAGTGCAAATATGAACAACTTCAGTGTCATAGTAACATTGATCCCAAGTCTACTTATACTTAGCAAAGACCAAGTTCTGAGCATTAACTAGTTTAAAAATAAAATTTTGACTACCTATAATCTTAATACACCTCTCAAAATTAGTCTTCAAATTATATTTTCATATAATTAGTCATAATAAGGCTTTTAAATATTCGACTAAAGAAAGAAGAAGATACTGACATCTCATTACTTCTATAGAGGGTGGACTCCCAGGTAAAGACACAGAAGATAAGTCAAGGCTGTTGTCTCTTATAGTAGTACTTTTTAGGAGAGATGAGCTTGCCCATTCTTTTGATATATCCTTGTGTGTTTCCGCAAAGAAGGCATTCTGCTGTTTCTTTGGCAGTTTCATGGTTTTGCTTCTGGAATGGATATTCTCCTCCTAAATGTATTGATAATTTTCAAATTATACTATAATACAAGTAATTTAAATTACATTGAAATATTTATTAAATGTCTTACATTACTACATATGAGCATAGCAGGGGCTGCAACACGAGTAGTGAAAGACTCTAATACACTCAAAGACATATGG
Organism: Plecotus auritus; assembly: GCF_963455305.1. Taxonomy (NCBI): domain Eukaryota; kingdom Metazoa; phylum Chordata; class Mammalia; order Chiroptera; family Vespertilionidae; genus Plecotus; species Plecotus auritus. Next base: position 95,795,982 of record NC_137782.1, read on the forward strand.
GAAATTCACCAGAAATATAACATATACACTATAATAAATACCATAAGAGATAACAATAAAATACTCTAAAGTTCAGGAGATTATACTCAGTTTAGTGAAAGCAGAGAGAGTTCCTGGGTTCCAGGGCTCAGGAGTCTGGAAAGGAGGGTGGGGAGAGAAGGAGTATTGAGGGGATGGGGGCCTGCTGGCACACAGATAGGTAAGTACAGGTCTCATTTGGAAGCTGCAGGTATTCTGACTGTCACAGCCCTGGGGGTACACTATAGAGGAAGGGAAATAAGCTTGGAAAGGTATTTTGATGCTTTGAATGTCTGACTACATGGAGATAGATACTCAAAGGTTTTCTTTGAAGAGGGATAAGATGAGAAGGTGGCCTGGGAAGACTGACCTGACTACATGTATAGTAAATTAAAGGATGAGTGATAGAAATTATGGAGATAAGTTACAAAGTCCTTAATGTCTTCCAGGTAAGAGATAAGAAGGTTACAAACAAAGGGATATGAAGGTTTAATGATTTAAAATCAGAACAGTGTAATGGCCAGAGACACATACTTATAGTGCCATACTTTTTAGGTTCAAACCATTTGTTTACCACTTCCTAGCTGTGCTGATTTGGGCAAATTCCTTCATCTCTCTGTGCCTCAATTTTCTCATTTGTAAAATGAGATGTCAATAATAGTACTAGTAAAGGGAACACTAGTTCACTGCTGGTGGGAATGCAGACTGGTGGCAACAGTATGGAGTTTCCTCAAAAAAATTAAAAATGGAACTTCCATTTGACCCAGAGATCCTACTTCTGGGAATTTATCTTTAAAATCCTGAAACACCAACCAGGAAGAATAAATGCATCCCTATGTTCATAGCAGCGTTATTTACAATAGCTAAGATTTGGAAACAGCCCAAGTGCCCATCAGTAGATGAGTGGATAAAAATGCTGTGGGACATTTACACAATGGAATACTATGCAGCTATAAAAAAGAGGGATCTCTTACCCTTTGGGACAGCATGGATGAACCTGGAGAATATTATGCTAAGTGAAATAAGCCAATCTGAGAAAGACAGATATCCCATGATCTCACTTATTTGTGGAATCTAATGAACAAAATGAATTGACCAACAAAATAGGACCTAAGGAATGGAGGCATAGAACAGACTGACATACCTTGATGTGGGGTTGAGGGGATGAGAAGAGATAAATCAAAGAACTTATATAGTTATATGCATAGCCCATGGACATGGGCATAGGGTAGTGAAGACTTGGGGGGTGGGTAGGGGCTGGGAGAAAGGGAGGTAAAAGGCGGGGGGAACGGGAGACATCTCTAATACCATCAACAATAAAAATACATATTAAAATAATAATAGTACTAGTCACCTATAGTACTTATGAGATTTTAAGAAGTCAAATTTACAAAGTACATATACATGTTCCTCAATTTACAGTGGGGTATGTCCCCATAAGCCCACTATAAGTTGAAAATATGGTTGTCAAAAATGCACTTACTACATCTAACTACTGAATTTCATTAGTCTCGTCTATCTTAACTGTGCTCAGAACACAATATCCAAAAAACCCTGGCAACACACTGCACTACAGTGTTGTTTGTTGACTCTGGCGATGGTGTGCCTGACTGGAAGCTGCAGCTTGCTGCCCCTGGCCACAAATTGCTAGCCTGGGAAAAGATAAAAATTCAAAACCTGAAGAATGGTTTCTACTGCTTTCACACCAGTGTAAAGTCAAAAATTATAAGTTGAACCATTGTAAGCTGAGGACTGTCTGCACTTAAAATAGTACCAGGCACACTATAAACAACATTTAAAAAATATATTTTTTATTGATTTCAGAGAGGAAGGAAGAGGGAGAAAGAGACAGAAGCATCAATGATGAGAGAGAATCATCGATTGGCTGCCTCTTGAATGCCCCCCACTGGGGACTGAGCCCACAACCCAGGCATGTGCCCTTGACTGGCATCAAACCCGGGACCCTTCAGTCCTCAGGCTGATGCTCTATCCACTGAGCCAAACCGGCCAGGGCTAAACACCATTTTTCAAAACTTCATTTTAAAAAGCTTTCAATCACAAGTGAGTAGGGATGTCTGTGACATTATGAGATTTAAGGAAGAAGTCAGGGATGCTCAGAGATGGAATAGTGTATGAGAAGAACCTCAGATACAGTAGTTTTACTTTCAATCAATATCAGTCCGTACTTTCTTGAAGCATAATTTTGGAAAGATCAAGTACTTCTCTAATTCAAGGAGAAGTACCAATTCTTTTTTTTTTTTTTAATGTATTTTATTGATTTTTCTTACAGAGAGGAAGGGAGAGGGACAGAGAGCTGGAAACATCGATGAGAGAGAAACATCGATCAGCTGCCTCCTGCATACCCCCCACTGGGGATGTGCCCACAACCAAGGCACATGCCCTTGACCGGAACCGAACCCGGGACCCTTCAGTCCGCAGGCCGACACTCTATCCACTGAGCCAAACCGGCCAGGGCGAGAAGTACAAATTCTTAAAGTTACAATTCTACTAGAGTCAAACATCTGTTTTGTAACACTAATGCCAACTTATTACAAACATTATATTGCCTAAGGATCAATTTTTAGAATTATGTAAGTTTTCTCATACAGAGAATTAAATCTTAAAAAGAAGTTAACAGATACATTTGACATTTTTTAAAAATTATATATTTAGTATTTTAAAGGCTTTTAGAAATTATTAATCTAAATTTTTTCTATATACCTTTACTAGCAATTTCTCTTTCAATGAGTGTGAAACTTCCTGTTCACATTCTGATTCTGAATTTGAGAGATCTTTATAATTTTTTTTGGTGTTTGCTGCTCTTCGTGGAAGTCTGGTTCTCCCATCTGGAATGGTTTCATCTACCTTTTTGGTGATATTCTTCTTAGGTGTCTTTGGGAGAAAAATTCCTGAATATTATATCAATATTTGAGTTACAAGAAACACAATTTATTTGCTATAATACATTTCTAGAAATAAAAGAGATTTCTGATTAATATTTTTAAAATGACTGGAGAGAGAATTTTATAAAAAAGACTGGAATACACCAGAATAACACTTAGTGATAAAAACCTAGAGAATATCACGTACTGTATGATTTCAATTACATGTGGAATCTCAAAAACAAAACAAAACAGAAACCAATTCATAGATACAGAGAGCAAACTGACAGCTGCCAAAGGGGGAGGGGGGAGGACAAAGGGCATAAAGATTAAGAAGCACAAACTTCCAGTTATATATTTTAAAAAGACTGGATTTTATATTTCCATTCCAAATATCTTCTCTATTGCCTTTTTATCCCTGTCATTAAAGGTTTGAAAGGCCTGATTTATATTACCTAATTTAAGTAAAAAAGAGAGAAAAAAAGATGTCAAAAAATATCTTTCACCACAGAATAAAATAGACCTAAAACAGGCTAACATGTTTAAAAAGGCAGAAGGTAGGAGTAAGGGTGCAACGACTGACATAATTATGAGAAACAAGTGACAGATAAGGATAAAATTATGTGATGACACATGAATTTTTTTTTTTATGACAAAGAGAAAAATAGTTTTAAAGGATAGTTTGAACACAAACTTCCAAGTTTTACCATTTTAGATCTTGGTTGTTCTCTTTCCAAAGATGGTTCTGCAATTCAAGACAATAAGGTTAAAATTCTCAAATGGATAAGAACTGGCATTAAAACTTATTAGATAATGGCCACTCAAACAGGTATAAGATATCTCATTGTAGTTTTGATTTGCATTTCCCTAATTGGCAGTGAGGTTGAATAAGCCAGTTAGAAAAAGCTAAGAACCATATGATTTCACTCATATGTAGGATATAAAACTGAAACTCATGAACACAAACAGCAGCATGGTGGTTGCCAGAGGAAAGGGGGTGGGAGGAGAAGGGGGTTATAATATAAGGTTACAGAAGATTTGACTTTGGGTGGTGGACACATGGTACCATATACAGATCTTGTAATATAGAAACCCACACCTGAAACCTCATTCATATTGACCAATGTCACCCCAATCAATTTAATAAATAAATAAATAAATAAATCTTATTAGAATATTTCTGTATATAAGTTAAAATCACAGAAAATAAGAATACATCTTTAAACTCATTCAAACTTTAAATTTAAAGATGATTTGAGGACAAATTGACTTTGAAACCTTTAACTGTATAGTATTTGATATGAAGTGACTTACCCATTTCCCTTCTCCTTTATATTATAAAACTTTTTAAACATACAACAGAATATGTAATGTAAGTTATAAAGTTAACACCCATGATGCTACTATTCAGTTTAGGAACTACAGTGGAACCTCGGTTCTCAAACTTAATGCATTCCAGAAGGCTGTTCGAGAAGCAATTTGTTCAAAAACTGAATCATTTTTTCCCATTAGAAATAAGGTAAATTGAATTAACATGTTCTAGACCCCCAAATAATTCCATTTTATTTAACACTAGAGGCCCGGTGCATAAGATTCATGCAAGGATGGCGTCCCTAGGCCTGGACAATGGTCAGGGCCAATCGGGGCCAGGCCGATCAGGGCCCGGCTGGAGAGGAGGCGACGGTTGCCGGGCCAGGTGCGGAAGGAACAGACGCCGGTCACCACCACTGTGTGGTTCCCTGCCTCCCCACCCTCCTCCCTCCCTCACCACTGTGCCCCCACCGCAGTGGGCAGGCAGCGTGCTGATCGGGGCCTGCCGGTCAGAGGAAGAAACAAGACACGGAGATTGGCTGCTGGCCCTGAGGAGGGAGCCAGCCCTCGGCTGCCTGGGAAAGGGTCCGCATCTGCCGCCACCCATCCCTGGTTCCCCATCCCAACCCCGGAGGCTGGCCCTGATTGGGTGATCGGGGCCTGCCAGCTGTGGGGGAGGGACCCCAGGAGGTTGGCCAGCTGCGGGGGGAGGGGACTGTGGGAGGGTGGCCGGCTGGGGGAGGTTGGCTGTGGGACCCCACTGACCACCAGGAGGCAGCTCCTGCATTGAGCGTCTGCCCCCTGGTGGTCAGCGTGCATCATAGCAACCGGTTGTTAAGTCGCTTAGGCTTTTATATATATAGATTTCTTATATATAATACAATGTGTAATGTACTGTTTAATTTATAAATACTTCTTAAATTTATTGAACCATCCTCTACTAGTCTTAAATGAATTTTTAATATATCACTGCCTCTGAAATGCTATCACGGACTAACTGTTTTTCCTTTATCCCATCAACAACAGTGATGGCCCATGATTGTTGTTTTATGAGCACTTTCACATCCTTAGCAACATTAATGCTCTTTTTTTAAAAATTGCTGATGAAATCAATGATTAACACAATTTTAACACATAAAGAGACCATCAAGAGTGTTAATGTTGCTCTAGCTGGTTTGGCTCAGTGGGTAGAGCATTGGACTACAGACTAAAGGGTCCCTGGTTTGATTCCAGTTAAGGGAACAAAACAATTCACTCAGAAGTTCAACTTCAAAAGTAATTACTGACTACAATATTCTAACCTTTCATGTTTTCCAAGATGTCTAATCTACTTTGTCTTTATTTGTACATCTTCCCACTAGACTGTAAGTTCCCTGAGAACATGTGAATCTTATGTTTCTCCAATGCTTCAAAGTCCACTCACTATGACTAGATCTAGGATATCTTTGAACATTTCCCCACAAATTTGATCTACATTCTAATTACTGCAATACTTCATCCTCTGAGCCCACTAAGTTACTTCATACTTCTGTCTCTTTTTTATGATAATCCTGCTGCTTCTCTTCTTTATGCATATGTCGGGCCTCTCATCTGATTTCAAGAATCAGCCTCATATCTAAATACATGACAAAGTTCATTTCCATATCTCTATTTTTATTTCTTTTTAAGCCATTACTTCCTCCCCACCTCATATGTTGCTACTGGTTATTTTTATCCTGAAATAAAATAAAAGCTGATTCCCAGAAAAAAGAATACAAAAAGATGTAGGAGCCTCTGGGACAACTTCAAGGGTAACAACATTTGCATCATGGTAGTGCTGGAAGGAGAAGAGAGTGAGCAAGAAGTTGAAAACCTATTTGAAAAATGACAGATAATTTCCCTTACCTGGTGAAGGAAATATTCATACAAGAACAGGAAGCTCATAGTGTACCAAATAAGATGAACCCAAAGAAGCCCACACCAAGACACATCATAATTAAAATGCAAAAGGTTAAAGACAAAAAATCTTAAGTGCATCAAGAGAAAAGCAGTTTCCTACAAAGAAGCTCCCATAAGATTGTCAGCTGATTTCTCAACAAAAACTTTGCAGGCAAGAAGGGATTAGAAACAGACTGATATATACAGAGAACATTCTTGATGGTTGCTAGATAGCAAGGGTGTTGGAATGGGGAAAAAAATGAAGGGATTCAGAGGTGCAAATTGGTTGGTACAGAATAGTTATGGGGTTGTAAAATATAGCATAGGGAATATAGTCAATAATATTCTAATAACTATGTATGGTGTCAGGTGGGTACTAAATTTATCAGGATGATCACTTAATAAGTTATATAATGTCAATCACTAGTGTGTACATGTGAAACTAATATAATATTGTACGTCAAATGTAATTAAAAAATGATTTAAAGTAAAAAAGCTGATTCCCTTAATATAAATATAAATTTAACAGCTCAGTTCTGTTGTCTTCTATTAAAAATTAGAATATATAAAGTCTTTGTGGTTTAGTAAACATTAAAATTAATGTTAAATAAGGAAAATGGTTATTATGTCTAGCCCAAAACACATACTTCAAACTCTTATCCAACCACTTCAGGAGATTTGCTAGAGAAAGCAGAAGCCATATACTAACAAAAGGTTCTGTGAAAGATTTAGGCAAAAATATTTCTGCAAGAAAATTGTTTTCCTTTCAATGTATTTTTGCTGCATCTATATCAATTCCTAAAACTTATGTGTGTTGGGTGTGGCAGGAAATGGGGATGTTGTCCAAGCTTTGATTTTATTTAGGGTACTGGGTTCATGAGTACTTAATATAATTATTCACAATAAATACCCAATAACTGAATAACAGTAGGCCAAGAACAGACACATGGTGACAGTATGTCATGAACCAAAGATCATGATAAATCATATTTTATGTCCCTAAAGATCCCATTTTTAAAAAGCTATTTAAATATAACCATGTTACAAAAGTAATTAAAAAAAAAAGCAAAACCACTATAGTGTTTGTGTATTTGCTTTCACTCTTTTTGCTATTTATAAGGGTGTGTAATAAAAAATACTATCCACATACAAAAATATACTTATCTACCAACAGAGCATTTTATATAGCTGAAATAGTAAAATTATTTGTAACATTTCTCTATGAAGTGATTTCTTACTTGATTTCCCACGTTTCTCTTTCTTCTTCACACTTTTATTTCTGCTATATCCTATTAGCTGTGGTTTCGATTTTGATTCTCTTAGCCAGCTAATGTCAGTCTTGCCATCATCACAGCTGTATTCTGTGTCAGTATCACTAAAGAGGTTTTTATTTTTATGTCTTGTTACAACCTATTAAAAAAAAAAAAGAATACTTGTAATAGATGAAGAAATGTGTCTTATATGTCATCCAAAGTAAGTTAAGCAAAAAAAAAAAAAAAAAAAAAAGCCACAAACAAAACAACAAACAGAAAAACTAACTTCTCATGTTTTTAGCAAACTAATCTACCTGGCATTAAGGACCTATCCAAGAAGTCACATGGAAATCCAGATCAGAGATTTGTATTTTGTTTTCTGTGTTGTGCTAATTAAAAGCTAAATCACATCAGCTTGCTTCCATAGAGACATAATCTATTACCACCAAAGAAAGGAACTAAAGTTATCACATCTATTACTAGATGATCACAGTAGCTCAGAGACCATTAAGAAAAGTCAACTTGGGAACATGGATAAGCTCTGAGGAAAAAAAATGATCTAATTATTTATGTTTCCAGTTCTGTGACAATCTTTGGTATTGGAAAATTATTAAAAGAAATATCAGGATATTATAACTTACTTTTTTATCTTTGGTTTTGAGAGAAGGTTTGAGTTCATCATGATTCCTTAATCCAACCCTTAAACAAAAATATACATTAATTTTAATTAATCTTAAGTACTTTTTTTCTTAAGGTAGCATGCACTGAACAGTTAGTCTTGCTCTTTACTAACCTACCTAATAAAAGAGTAACATGCTAATTGACCATACCTTCGCAACACCCACCAGCCCATCAGGAGTGAGTATGCAAATTAACCCAACAAAGGTGGCGGGTTAATTTGCATACACAGGCGCTGAGCAGCCAGGGGGCGGGGCGGGACACTTGGGCAGGCGTTCCGCACCACTCCCAGCCGCTCTGGGCCTCTGGGCAGCATCGGAAGGCGGACAGGCAGCTCCGGCAGAGCAAAGGCAGTGCTGGCAGCCAGGGAAAGGAAGGCCCATTCTGGCATGAATCTTTGTGCATTGGGCTTCTAGTCTATATATATATAAAACCCTAATATGCAAATAGAACAAACGGTGTGATGTGCGCTGACCACCAGGGGGCACACGCGGAACATGGTGGGCATCAGCAGCAGGCAGCAGAGCGTGGAACATGGTGGGCATTGGCCGTGGCAGGATGGTGGAGCAGGTGAGCAGGGGCACCAGACCAAGGTGCGGCGCCAGTCGCTGTCATCGGGGCAAGCCTCTGGTGGTTACTGAAAATTCTTTGCTCCCATGCACCACGGTCCCACCTGGCGCTTGCACCTGCTGCCAGCCCCAATCACCCCTGAGGGCTTCTCCACCTTCCCCTGCTCCTGAGGGGCAATCGGGGCAGCAACTGCTGCTCACACCCACTGACGGTGCTGGCCCCACTCGCACCTGCTGCTGGTGCCAGCCCTAATTGCTCTGCGCCATCAGCGCGTGGGAGCAGCAGTGGTGGTGGGAGCAGGGCTGCTGGCAGACAAAGGCCTGGGGTGGGAGGGGCCAGGCAGGGGCACAGAGGATGGGCCAAGACCCACCCCTGTGCCCACCACAGCCTGGAGGTCCACAGTTCCTTTCAAGGTGCATGAATTCATGCACTGGGCCCCTAGTTCACTTATATAATTCTAGCCAAGTGACTTTTCCTCTCTGACCTCACTTAATTATAAAATTACAAGATTAGATGAAAGTACTACTAAGTCCTTTCAGTTTTATCATGTAAGATGTACAACTAATATTAAATGTGCACAGAATCTGGCCCTAGCTGGTTTGGTTCAGTGGATAGAGTGTTGGCCTAAGGACTGAAGGGTCCCGGGTTCGATTCCAGTCAAGGGCACATTACTAGAAGGGTTGCAGGCTCGATCCCCAGTAGGGGATATGCAGGAGGCAGCCGATCAATGATTCTCTCTCATCACTGATGTTTCTATCTCTCTCTCTCTCCCTCTCCCTTCTTCTCTGAAATCAATAAAAAAATATATATAAAAAAGTGCACAGAATATGCATTATTAACTTTAGAAGTATAGTTGACTGTTAAAAAACACAGGATTTGAACTGTGCAGATTCTCTTATACACAGATTATTTTCAATAACTACTGCAAATGTATTTTCTCTTCCTTATGATTTTCTTTACATTTTTTCTCTAGCTTACTTTACTGTAAGAATACTGTATATAATACATACAATATACACAGTATGTGTTATCAACTGTTTATGTTATTGGCAAGGCTTCTGGGTCAACAGTAGGGTATTAATAATTAAGTTTTGGGGGAGTCAAAAGCCATACTCAAATTTTTAACTACATAGGGGGTTGGTGCTTCTAACTTCTGTGTCGTTCAAGGGATAACTATAAATGCTGAAATAATCTATATATATTAAAACCTAAGCGACCAGACAACCAGACGAACGGCCGGTACCTGTGATGCTCACTAACCACCAGGGGGCAGACGCTCAATGGGAGCACCATTCAGCTGATAGATGGGTGCCAGACACCAGGCTCACGGCTGGCAAGTGCAGCTGAAGTAGCTCAAGGCTCTCCCATGGACACTCCCCCTGCATGCCCTGGAGGCAGGCACAGCGGGCTGAGATGAACAGGAGTGGCACCCAACCCAGCTCGGGCTCCTCCCTGGCCGCCTGCCACTTTGTGCACTACTTTGTGCTATGCGAGATCGATGCGGACAGCGGGCTGGAGCCTGATGAGCTGGCAGGTAAGGCCGGGCTGCAGTGGCATGGAGGTCCACTGATCCCCGCAGGCCAGGCCGAGGGACCCCACTGGTGCATGAATCTATGCACCGAGCCTCTAGTAGGATAATAATGGGAGTAATCATGACAGTAGTATTTTTATTCACTCTTTTTATATATTAAAAACTAGAGGCCTGGTGCATGAAATATGTGCATTGGAGGGGGGGTGGTCCCTCAGCCCAGCCTGCACCCTCTCCAATCTGGGACATCCCTCTCACAATCCAGGACTGATGGCTCCCAACCACTTGCCTGCCTCTGCCTGATTGCCCCTAACCATCTCTGCCTGCCAGCGTGATCACCCCCTAACCACTCCCCTGCCAGCCTGATCGACACCTAACTGCTCCCTGGCCAGCCCGATTGCCCCTAACTACCCTCCCCTGTGGGCCTGGTCACCCCTAACTGCCCTCCCCTGCCAGTCTGGTCGCCCCTAACTGTCCTCCCCTGCAGGCCTGGTCGCCCCCAACTGCCCTTCCCTGTTGCCCCGGTTACCCTTAACTGTCCTCCCCTATAGGCCTGTTCCCCCTCAACTGCCCTCCCCTGCTGGCCTGGTCTCCCCCAACTTCCCTCCTCTGCTGGCCTGGTCACCCCTAACTGCTCTCCCTGCTGGCCTGATCGTCCACAACTGCCCTCCCCTGCAGACCTAGTCTCCCCCAACTGCCTTCCCCTGTAGGCCTGGTCCCCCCAACTGCCCTCCCCTGTAGGCCTGGTCCCCCCAACTGCCCTCCCCTGCAGGCCTGGGTCCCACCCAACTGTCCTCCACTGCAGGCCTGGTTCCCCCCACCCCAACTGCCCTCCACTACAGGCCTGGTCCCCCCCAACTGCCCTTCCCTGCAGGCCTGGGTCCCCCCCCCCCAACTGCCCTTCGTTGCTGGCCTGGTCTCCCCCAACTGCCCACAACTGCCCTGCCCTGCAGGCCATCTTGTGGCGGCCATCTTGTGTCCACATGGGGGCAGCCATCTTTGACCACAAGGGGGTGGCCATCTTGTGTCTTGGAGTGACTGTCAATTTGCATATTACTCTTTTATTAGATAGGATTCTCAGATAAATGGGAAGGAAATGTTTAAGAAAAAGAACAATTGAGACAAGTGTATTTTAATCTGATTCAACTAATTATAATAAAGCACTTACAATTTTATTGAATTATCCATACAGGCTTCTCTAGCTGTAGCTTGAAATTCCTGGATCTATATTGTGAGTAAGCATTAATTTTTTTTTTCTTATGTCAAAATAAGGTAAACAAAAATTAAAAGAATTAAACACAAAATCCTGTTTCTATCACTTCATATAGTCTTAAAATGTGACAATAAAATTCAGTTTAGAAAGCTAGAACTGTAAAATATACTAAAAATAAAATAAAGAGTAGCTATTTTAAATTTTCAAGCCAATTGTAAATATTTTAAATTATTATATCTATAAGAAAAGTGATTTTCTTGATGAAATAGTCTGAGTTCCTCCATGTCCCAATTACTCATTTTTCTCTACTTCAGTGTGAAGGACTTGAAAGGAAATTAAATATAGCTAGGTAAATACTAAACAAATTTTAAAATATTTAAAAATGTTTGGAAAGAGACTTCAGGTGGTGAGCACACAATGGAGTATATAGATGTCGTATTACAAAGTTTTACACTTAAATTCATATGTTATTAACCAATGTTACTCCAATAAATTTAATAAAAATAAATAGTATATTTTAAAATATTTTAAAGCACATTTATATGAGGATGGAAATAAAATATACACACTAATAACTGCATCATAGTTACAAAATAAATACTAAATAAATACAAAATAACTACAGATTTCTAGCTTACCCCAAGTTTTATAATAGGCTCGTCAGCTCCATTCAAATTAAAATTGTAAACATCATTCCTGTAAAAATGAAGAGAAATATTAACTCCATTATATAATAAACTTGTTTTCTTCAAATATAAAAGAAATTATAAAATTTATGAAAAATTACTTACAATGAATGTTCAGAAGTAACATTAACAAAAGTAGTCTTCAATTGTCTATAACTTTTTTTCTGACCCTTTTCCTAAATACAAAAGAAGTTTACATAAAACTATTCAAACTTGTACATTATTATACTTGGAAAATAAATAACATGCAATTAAATTTTCATATATGTTTTAGTTGTTTTTCCACTAATATAAATTTTACATTTGTAACAGTTTCTTTAATGTGAATTAAATAAAAGTATTAAATATCCATACTTAAAAATACTGAAGACTGCCCAGCCAGCGTGGCTCAGTGGTTGAGCACTGACCTATAAACCAAGGAGGTCATGGTTTGATTCCCAGTCAGAGCATATGCCTGAGTTGCAGGCTCAATCCCCAGCAGGGGGTGTGCAGGAGGCTGCCAATCAATGATTCTCTCTCATCATTGATGTTTCTCTCTCTCTCTTTTCCCTCTTCCTTCCTCTCAGAAATCAATAAAAATATATTTTAAAAATACTGAAAACTTTTCAGTATTAACTAAAAACATAATAGAAAGTATTAAAAATCAAATACAAAATATAAGATCTTACTGAACTTAGGTAAAATGACCTCTCTGGTATTCTACAAGCTGAATTTTAGTGATTCTAGAATCACACATACACACACAAAGCACTTTTTAAATACTCATTTGCTTTAAATTCTTAGAGAATCTTTGGGACAGGCTAAGGTTTATGTAAAATCTCAAGTGAAAGGCTCAAAATTTTGTCAATCAACTATGGCTCTTAGGGAAAATGTGTGAGATTATTCTTATAGACTACTGTTCAAAATGTATTCAACCTGATCAAAAAGTAGTGAGGGCAGGAAAGTAGCTAAATAAAATTCCATAAGACAAGGAAGCAGCCCTAGGTGGTTTGGCTCAATGGGTAGTGTCGGCCTTTGGACTGAATGGTCCCTGGTTCGATTCTGGCCAAGGGCACATACCCGGGTTGTAGGCTTGATCCCCAGTGTGGGGCGTGCAGGAGGCAGCCCATCAATGATTTCTCTAATCATTGATGTTTCTACCTCTCTCTTCCTCTCCTTTCCGCTCTGAAATCAATAAAAATATATATATTTTTAAAAAGACAAGGAAGCAGCAGCAGGTATATTTCCATAAGATAAGGAAATTGGAAGTAGCCAAAAAAGGTCTATATTTACCAAATAAAGAAGGAAGAAAGCCCAGAAGGAATAGGAGGACAATGAGGGAGGAGGGCCTCAGGAGTCACTATAGTAACCAATTCAAAAGGGAATATTGACCAATCAGAGGGGATATCAGGACACAGGAACTACAGCTTTTATAAACTATGGAAACAGGAAGTAGGTGGGACCCTTTCCACCTCCCCACATGGGAGTCTGTACTTGTTCCTTAATAAATATCCACCTTTGCTATAAAAAAGTAAATAAAATAAAATTTTAATAAAATTATCCTATTTAATAAAAGGCTAATATGCAAATTGACTGACAGGAATGACTGGTCGCTATGACATGCACTGATCATCGGGGGCAGATGCTCAATGCAGGAGCTGCCCCCTGGTGGTCAGTGCACTCCCACAGGGGGAGCGCCTCTCAGCCAGAAGCCCTGAGCCAGGCTCACAGCTGGTGAGCACAGTGGCGGTGGCGGGAGTTTCTCCTACCTCCGCGGCAGCACTAAGTATGTCCGACTGCCATCAGTCAGACATCCCCTGAGGGCTCCTGGACTGCGAGAGAGTGCAGGCCAGGCTGAGGGACCCCTGACCCCCCGAGTGCACAAATTTCGTGCACCAGGACTCTAGTTGTTCTAATAAAATATTTAACTATAATTAGGTACACAAATAATTAATGTCACTAAATGATTACTAATCTGAAATAATCAGAATTCTAATTTAATATTTAGTAAGTTAGAAATATTAAAATGAAAATATTCATTTTAGTTGTAATTCATCTTCAATTTTATTATTTCTTTTAGCTGCTTGTATATAGATTTGCATTATTCCAAAAAAATTTTCTCTCAATATGGTGTCCCTCAAAAAATGTATACACGCTTTAACAGTTGATAGCTAAATTTTTAAAATGAAATGTATTTTAATAAACACTGCTTTTAGAATTATTCAAAGTGTGTGTGTATATTTTTGGGATATTATTACTTTAACTGACTTACCCTTTCCAATATGATTTTTACTATTGTTCAGTTACACTTGTTCATTTCATCTTTTGCATGCCAGTGTGTGCTAGGTATTACAGAAGATACAAAAATGAGCAAAGATATTAAAGAGGATACAAAGATGAGCAAATGTGTTATACAGGATACAAAGATAATGCTAAACAGTTACACTCTGGTAAAAGACAGAAGTGATATAAAAAATCTGCAATAGTGAAGAAGACATCAAAAAGGTGCCCAAATAATTGTGCAGATTCAGAATTCTTGTGCATTTGGATTCTGAGTCAGGACATCTTGGAAAGTTTTTGTAAAGAAGGCAGACTCTAAAGTAAGTCTTACAAGGAAGAATAAAGTTTTGATAATCAGAAAAGAAGGTGGGAGCCTGCTGAGTCAGTTGCAAGTTCTTTCCAAAGGTGGAAGAAAAAGAGAATAAACACTTCAGGGAATCTCAAGTTATGTTTAAAACTTGCCTAAGAAACTAATATTAAGAAACAAGACTGACTTTGAAAGAGACTAGGGAGCCAGACTAAGTCTCCATACTTACTTCTATAAGCAACAGGGATCCAAGAAAGGTTCTGAACAAGAGAATGACAGGATTGAAGTTGAAATGACAGGATTTAGAAAGAAAATAGCTGGTATTGAATGGATTGGCACAAAGAAATACTAGCAGCATTAAGTGTTACATAAAGGTTATTGTAGTAATCCAGGAATTAGAAATTTAGAACTCAAACAGCAGCTGGAATAGGCAAGAGAGGGAAGATTCAAGAGGAACTTACAAAATGTAAACCTCAAAATTGGAAATTAAGTTAGAGAGAAAGTAATTGTGAGGAAATAAAAGACAATTGATATTTTAAGCCTGGGTGAATAATAAACGTTGTTAACAAAAATAGAGGTTTAAGGAGGATCTACTTATCAGGGAAGATAGTGTTAGGCAGACATGAGTAGAGCAAGGATGATGGGCCAGGTACAGAAACTCACCAGGGCAGAAAGCCCGGATGCCTAGCAAGGGGCAAAACTGGGAAAACAAGAACCTTGTCCCCAGGGTAACCTATACTCCCTTAGCATATCACCAGGTATGCAGTTTAGGACCCCTGACCTTTTCCTCCCTAAAGATAACATCTAGGCCTCAGTCATATTTCAGCTCCAGGCCCAGAAAAGCAGCAAACAAGACAAGTGGTGCTGCCATGTCTGCCCCTGGACTGGTTACATTGACTAATGATCCCCTGCCCTGGCACCGACCAATCAGTGGAGACCACAACCCAGAAAGAGCACACCTGGAAAACTGATGAATATTCTATGGAGATACTCTCCTGAGACTTCCCCTAAGATTTCCACCTGCAAGAGAGAGAGAAATTCTCTCAAGACAAAGGACCCAGCATGTACTCTCCCTCCCAGGAGCATGCCCTTGCCATTCCCGTTCCCCCCTTTTCCCCCACTCAGGAACATATACCCTAACCTCTAAGGGACCCCATGAGACTTGAAACCAGGAGAGAAATGGGCAGAGGCAACTCATCCAGGGCTAACCCCCTGAACCTGTCTCCAAGGCCCCCTTCCCTCTGACTTCTCAGTGCCAAAGCAGCCCAGCCTAGGCTTTCCTGTTGCTTCTCCTATGCCCTTCTTTTTTTGATGAGGAAACTGGTCTTGCAAGGCATGTCAGGCCATAAAAACTGTGAACAATGCACTGCCCTGGGGGGGTTGGGTGGGGGAGGGTCATTATCGCTGGCCCCAGGACAGATCATCGGATATGCCCTGGGGACCCCCAACACCTAGGGGCCTTCCTGTAAGCCCACAAAAAGGGGCAGAACCATATCTGCAAGACAAAGACACCAGGTTATAAACAGTGAAGCCCTCTGCATGTTTCTTCACTCTGATTTGGAAATTATTCCCGGAGTCCACTAGTGTTAATAAATGGGGTCCCTCCCTTTCTCTAGAAAGCGTGCTCGGTATTTCTTTGGTCTTCTGCAACAGTTTCACTGTCCTAAGTATATTTTTGCTGCTGTCATGGAACCAATACCCCTTTGACTCAGTGCTACATAGACTTTCCCTTTGGATCAGCCGTGGGCAAACTACAGCCCATTTGGCTGTTCTATCGGCCCGCAGAGCCGAAAGAGCGGAGGGTTCTCTTGCTTTCCCCTCCGCTCCTTCACCAGCAGCAGTGTTAACATGGCAACGTCGGGGAAACACAGCCGCAGCTCCTTCTGAGTGGGCGGATTTATATCCGCCCATTCAGTAGAAGGAACAACCTCTCAATCTTCCAGAGGCTCCTTGTAATGCCCGTGGACGCGTCCCCCGACATCACCCTGGGAATGCGTAGACACGTTATCGTGGTGATGTAGGGAGACATGCCCCTGGAGAGCACAGTATCAGCATTAGCTAAAAAGGAGACCAACAACACTGTTCCCACTGAAGTTGATGTTTTAAAGACCAAAAACCTTTCAACCCAGTCTACATTGCCATCTACATCTACGTTCCGGGCATAATTTGGAAGTTGCACTAAAGAAAATGTTTAATTTACTGTTTACACATTTTGTTCTTTTCTATTTGTTTTAGTTTTAAATTATTTTATTATATTTAAGTTTAATTTGAAAGGCTTTTATACCTTTCCTTTGTTAGGCAATTTTATTTTGCCTTTGCCATCTTCAATATAAGGTATGTTATTGTGCTATGATTCCTCCATTTTTTGAAGTTTCAAATTATAATAATTAGTGTTTACATTCTTCTTGTTAAAATGTTTGAAATGAATAAAACTATTGAAATAAAAAAAAAGACCGTACCCTTTTATGTAATGATGTTTACTTTGAATTTATTTTAGTTCACACAAACACTCCATCCATGCTTTTGTTCCGGCCCTACTGTCCAGTTTAAGAACTCATTGTGGCCCTTGATTCAAAAAGTTTGCCCACCCCTGCTTTGGATATTCCTATCCCACATCACCTTTTCCTTAAGTAAATTCAATTTTTCTTTATTCACCATCTGAAATAGCTATTTAGCCTGCCCACATATCAATGACTTTAATCTTTCAGATAGGATTAGCTAGAAGAAATGGAGACAAAGATATACTAAATCATGTCCTTCCACCATGTAAGAATGCAGCAAGAAGATGGCAGTCAGCAGACACCAAATCTGCCATTGTCTTGATCTTGGACTTTCCAGCCTTCAGAACTGTGAGAAATAAATATTTGTTGTTTCAGCCACCCAATCTATAGTAATTTTTAAAATCCTTACAGAAGGACATGCTTAAAAAGAGGAAGGGAGACAGAAAGAGATAAACATTGATGTGAGAGAGAAACATTGATCGGTTGCCTTCCTCATGCACACCAACCATGGATCAAACCACAGCCCAGGTATATGCCCTTATCAGTGAAGCAGGAATTTTGGGGGAACACAAGCAGGCTTAAGGATTTTTTAGAATTGGGGTCCATGGAAAAGCTTGGGGCTGCAGACTGGGAGAAGGTGCATTTCTAAAACACAAGGAAGCAAGGTGCAGTAACATTTCCATAAGACAAGGAGGCAGCAACAGATATATTTACATAAGACAAGGGAACTGGAAGTAGCCAAGAAACATCCATATTTACAAAATAAAGAGAAGAAAGCCCAAAGGGAATAGGAAAACAATAAGGAAGGGTGAGGGGGAGAACCTCACATGTCCCACATGAGGTTCAATCCTTGAACCCAGAAGTTACTATAGTAACCAGTCTAAGGGAACAGTGACCAATCAGAGGGGATATCAAGGCACCAGGATCTGCAGCCTTTTTAAGCCATAAGGATAGGAACCCAGTGGGACTCTTTCCCCCTCCCCATGTGGGAGTCCATTCTGTGGGACTCTTCCCTCTCCCCACGTGGGAGTATGTACTTGTTCTTCAATAAATCTCCATCTTTGCTATACCACTTTCTGTCCGTGGATTCATTTTTCAATTCTGGTGGACAAAGAATCTGGGTTCCAGTCCAAAAAATTCGGTATCAGGAATTGAACGGCAACCTTTCTGTGCACAGGATGATGCTCAACCAACTGAGCCACTCCACCAGACAGTACTATTTTTGTTGTAGCGGCCTGCAGAAACTACTGTAATGCCCCTCCATCCTTTTTCATACCTGAACAAGCTCAAGATTATAAATGACCCACTTACTATTATAGTGGGAAACTAAAACCTGGCCACAGAACAATGGAAAACTGGCAGGTGGCCTTAAAAAATCATGAACCAAAAACTAAAAATATCATGCTCATATATGTAAAAGAAGCATTTTCTTTGAAAAGCAGAGTAGAGGGCTTCTTTAAGTACTTGCCACTAAACATGTCAGTTGTTTAATCCTTTTATCAATATGTTGAAAACATTATATCTAATTCCATCATACCATTATTCTATTTTAGTGTTTATAGTCAAATATCATATATAATATATATATAGTCAAATTCTATGACATATAAGTTAAATATATATAGTATAGTTAAATAAATGAAACCTACCTTGCTGAGCTGTAGATCAGATTTGTTTGAAAAACCACTATAAAAAAGGTTTTGTCAAAATTAAGAAAGCAATTAAATATCAGTAGAATGTTTTCCATAAAAGACATTCTATATAAGGTAGAACATATTTGGGTCACTAAGTCCACATTCTTATGTTATCTAAATCACTGCGATGTGATAGCACTAGTACCCTATTTTTGCACCTTCACTCACAGTATATAGCAACAATAATATTTAATTCTAAGCTGAATCATTTATGTAGCAGGAGGTGCCAAGCAATTTAAATGAAATGTTCTACCATGAAAGTAATTATTTTCATGCCTTACAATAGGAGCGGAATGAATTTAAATGTGAATTAACCAACTGGCAGCCTATAAAAATACATTTTGTAATAAGAAAAGAACTAACTTTCAGAAAGATTATAAACAAGGAATACATATTTACTATATAAAAGTAACTCATTTCAGCTTATTTAAATTTCATTTTTCCTTTTTTTATTTTTAATTTAAGTTCTTTATTGTTTAATGTATTACATAAGTCTCCTTTTTCCCCTATTGACCTCTCCCTGGCCTTCCCCAACCCCCAGCACATGCCATCACACCCCCCTCCCCATATGTGTCCATTGGTTATGCTCATATGCAAGCATATACATCCTTTGGTTGACCTCTTACTTAAGCAATATATTTAAAAATGCTTCATTTTACTCATCACTAGGCTCAATGAAAAACTTCTAGAATGTCTATATCTTAAAGATTTCTGAAATGATAGCTGTATCAATTTGGTATTTTTGATATTTTATAAAATGTAATCAGCTACTAGAATGTCTAATTTCAAATTTAGTTCTAATTTAAACAGCTACTATTTACAAAAGTAAATAGGTTACTATGTGTTTTCTACTAGTAAGTTACATTATTTTAACTTGTTGAAAACTAACCTTAAAACAGTGTAAAACAATTTAGTTGTACCTGTCAGAAAACTATTCATATCTAAAACGTAAGAACATACCTGTCAATGAAAGACTTCTTTAACTTTCTTGCAGACTGTATACCATCCTTTGGTTTGTATCTCTTATTAATTTGGCTTATCAAGGATTCTGCTGCATCAGCAAGTATTTTCCCTTTTGACTTTTCTCTCTGAAACAATTTATAAATTACTTAAAAACTCTATAAGTTAACCTTCAAATGAAAATAAAGGCTGAAAAAAAAAATAAGAAAAATCTGTTTCTATGTATAGCCACAAAGAGAAATAAAGGGAGTCAGAAATTACTTGGTAAATTTGGGCTTTGTTAAGCATTAAAACAAGTCAGGGTGTCTTTTAACATGTAGAAATAACTGTGAAGAATGCTCTGTAGATATTACTTTTTAAAAGTGAAACTCATATAAAAAACTAAAGGAAACTAAAAACTGGTTCTTTGTAAAGATCAATAAAGTTGACAAGCCTCTAGTAAGGTTAACTAAGAAAAAAAGAAAGATGTAAAAGACAGATATTACTAATACCAAAAGAGGCTATCACTAGTGATTACATGGACATTAAGGGATAATAAAAAAAATACTATAGACAATTCTATGCCCATAAATTTGATAACCTAGATTAAATGGACCATTTCCTTGAAATTCTTTAAAAACTCATGGAAGAATTACCTGACTAGGCCAGTATCTATTAAATCAATAGTTAATACCTTCCAAAACAGAAAGCGCCAGGCCCTGGTGGGTTTACTGGTTAAGTTCTATAAAACATTTAAGAAATATAACAATTTTCTACAATCTTCCAGGAGACAGAAGCATAGGGAATACTTCCTAACTCATTTTATGAAGACAGTATCAGCTCATAAACATAGATGCAAAAATCCTGAATAAAATATTAGCAATCAAATCCAAAAATGTATAAAAAGAATTGTCTACCACAGCCAAGTGGAATCAGCCAAGTAAGCAAGGCTGATTCAACTTTTGAAAATGAATTAATGTAATCCATCATATTATTGGGCTAAAGAAGAAAATCATGATCACATCAATAGATGCACAAAAACATATGACTAAATCCAATATCCATTCATAACTCTTAGGAAACTAGGAGCACAGGAGAACATATTCTACTTCATTAAGTTCAGCTATAAAAATAAAATACAGAAAACATCATACTTAATGGAAACTAGATGCTTTCCCACTAAGATCAGAAACAAGAAAAGGGGAGAAACCAAGATGGCGGCATAGGTAAGCACCTAAACTGCTGCCTCGCACAACAATTTCAAAACTACAACTAAAAGACAGAACGGACACCATCCAGAACCACAGGAAAGCTGGCTGAGTGAAAATTCTACAACTAGAAGGAAAGAGAAAAGCTCACAGAGAATTGGAGGTATGGCAAAGGGTCTTTGTGCACACAGAGAGGAAGGGCGGCTGAGAGCCTGGCTGACTTTCTCTGGCGGAAGGGGGAAGGAAGCCCCCGACCGCACTGAACCCCAGTTGTGACTGCACTGAACCCCAGTTCCGGGCGAGCCCCTGGGGACCCACACTCTTACGGGGGGAGTCTGGACTCTCGGGTGGAGACTCGGGAGCCGGGGAAGGCGGAGGTCTGAAGGCGCGCGAGTGCCAGGGCACACAAAGGCTGCGGAGGTTGCCACAGGCTTTCCCTAGTGGAAGGGAGCCAGAGGCTCCTGAATGCACTGAGCCCCAGTTCTGACTGCAGTGAACCCCAGTTCCAGGCGAGCCCCTGGGGACCCACGCTCTTGTGGGGGGAGTCTGAACTCTCGGGCGGAGACTCGGGAGCCGGGAAGGCAGAGGTCTGAAGGCACGCATGTGCGCGCAAGGGCAAGGCTGATGGGAAGCCAAGACTGAGACTCCACCCCATCCAAGCTGAGCACAGAGGCTATTGCAATTTGGCAAGTCTAATCCTATAAGGCTGTCTCCAGCACCGAACTTCTCCCAGCATAGACACAGCTGATCCTTACAGCCACTGGCCTGGAGGTCAATTCTTCCCAGTGATACCAACAACAATCAAGACTTAATTACAACAAGGCTGTACACAGAGTCCACAAAGGGGTGCACCAAGAGTGTCCACCTCAGGTTAACTGGAGAGGCAGACCCACTGGGCCATATTGGAAACCTAGCACACAAATCTACCTTACCAACTCAGGGAAGCAGTGAAAATGCGGCGTCAAAGAATCAGATCACAAACGAAAGAAATGGAGGAAAACAAACGACTGGATATAGAATTCAAAACCACGGTTATAAGGCTTTTTAAGAATATCCTAGAAAAGGCCCATAAATATAACGAGACCCTCGAAGATATGAAAAAGGACCAACTAGAAATTAAACATACACTGACTGAAATAAAAAATATTATACAGAGACCCAAAAACAGACAAGAGGAACACAAAAATCAAGTCAAAGAATTGAAACACAAAGAAGCAAAAAACACTCAACCGAAAAAGCAAAAAGCAAAAAAAAAAAATCCAAAAAGTTGAAGATAATGTAAGAAGACTCTGGGACAACTTCAAGCGTACCAACATCAGAATTATGGGGGTGCCAGAAGAAGAGAGAGAGAAAGGTACTGAAAACCTATTTGAAGAAATAATGACCGAAAACTTCCCCCACCTGGTGAAAGAAATAGACTTACAAGTCCAGGAAGCGCACAGAACCCCAAACAAAAGGAATCCAAAGAGGACCACACCAAGACACATCATAATTAAAATGCCAAGAGCAAAAGACAAAGAGAGAATATTAAAAGCAGCAAGAGAAAAACAGTTAATTACCTACAAGGGAGCACCCATACGACTGTCAGCTGACTTTTCAACAGAAACTATGCAGGCCAGACGGGAGTGGCAAGAAATTTTCAATGTGATGAATAGCAAGAACCTACAACCAAGATTACTCTACCCAGCAAAGCTATCATTCAGAATTAAAGGGCAGATAAAGAGTTTCACAGACAAGAAAAAGCTAGAGGAGTTCATCACCACCAAACCAGTATTATATGAAATGCTGAAAGGTATTCTTAAAGAGGAGGAAGAAGAAAAAAGTAAAGATAAAAATTATGAACAACAAATACATATCTATCAACAAGTGAACCTAAAAATCAAGTGAATTAAAAACCTGAGGGACAGAATAATCTGGTGAATATAATAGAATCAGGGGCATAGAAAGGGAGTGGACTGATAATTCTCAGGGGGAAAGGGGTATGGGGGGT
Organism: Plecotus auritus; assembly: GCF_963455305.1. NCBI lineage: Eukaryota > Metazoa > Chordata > Mammalia > Chiroptera > Vespertilionidae > Plecotus > Plecotus auritus. The sequence goes on from NC_137782.1 coordinate 95,818,936, forward strand.
TCATGAAGAGACTGGACAAAAATCATACACCTATGGATGAGGATAGTGTGGGGGAGGTAAGGGCAGAAGGTGCGGTGGGAAATGGGTGGAGGGGAGCTATGGGGGGAAAAAGGAGAAATAATTGTAATAATCTGAATAAAGATTTATTTTAAAAAAAAGAATAAATATGACAAACATATACACAAGATCTATATGAGAAAAACTTCATGACTCTGATGAAAAATAAAAAAACATCTAAATAAATGGAAAGGCTAAATGGAAAGGCTCAATATTATCAAGAGGTCAGTTCTTTCCAATTTGATTTAAAGATTCAATGTAATCCCAATAAAATCTCAGAAAGTTATTTTTTGGTTATCAACAATATGATTCTCAAATTTACATGGAGAAGCAAGAGACCCAGAATAGCCAACACAATGTTGAAGGAGAAGAACAAAGTTGGAGAACTGACACTACCCTACTTTTAAGGCATAATGATAGAGTTATCAGTATAGTGCAGTATTGGTGAAAGGATAAACAAGTAGAATGGAATAAAACAGAGAGCCCAGATATTGGTCTCAAAGTATGGTACAAAATAGCTAAAACTGTCCCAAGAAAGTGGGGCATCCAATGGGGATGAACAACAGTTATAGAAGAAGATAGTATCCTCCACCCCACTTACATCCTTTCTTGAAAAACCTTGTAAAACTTTAATGCAACAATGCAAAAAATACTTCAGATGCTACTATGTGCAAAGTATAAATGTTGAATAAAAGTCTTTACACTTATAGTTTAAAGTGAAAAAAATCACAAAAAAACAACCATTTATTAAGAAGAAAGGTAAGCACCATTTGAGAGGCAAAGGCACAGTCAGTTCTATATGCATGTTCAAAAGAATCTAAGGGACAAAGTAGGAGACCCAACAAGAGGAAATAAGGCAGAAACTACTATTAATACCAAATGTCAACTGTAACTGAAAAGTAAAAGTATATATTAATAAAATGAATTTCTCCTGTAAACTTTAAAAATGTAGAAATTGTAATATTAAGTAGAAAATTAAAAATTACATATGTGGCTCACACACACACAAAAAGGAGCCAAAACAGGGTTCATTCATGCAATTCCTATGTACATGCCTATGGCACCCACAGGCATGTGTTTTATCAGAGCCAGGATTAGGGAGAGATGTAGGAATTCAATAGGCACTTGCTCTGAGTTTGTATTAAAGAACAAGGTATTTCCAAATGTTAAATTTGCAGCAATCAAACAAGCTTCTTTCTCTTCCTTATGTTATTAAGTAGGCATGTTATGGGTATGCAGAAATAAAACACACTGAAAGCTCACCATTTTGTTTTGTTTTAAATCCAAGGAATTAAATTCAGATGTTAATCTTTTCCTTGATTTCCTAAGACTCTTTGCATTTTTACTATGAGAGGGACTTTCATCACAAATAGCAGTATTCACATCTTTTGACAATATGTATTTCTTCCTATAGATGAGAGATTCTTCAACTGTCTTATTTAGGAGAATTGATTTAAAAGTAGTTTTAGATTCAATATGCCAATCACTCTGCTTGGTATTTTCAATATTTTTCTGCTCTGAACGTTGATTTAGTTGTTGATTGGTTCTTCTGCAAATATCTACTTCTCCTTTATCTATTTTGTTACGCTGCATTATTTCTTTCTCATATTCCACCTTTCCTGTTTCTTCAGAATTATCATCAGATACTGAAGAGGATGATTTGTTTTTGTTGATAGCAATATCTAATGGGAAAAAGAGAAATTAATCCTTATCTATCTATATAAAACCCTAATATGCAAATTGACCGAATAGCAGAACCACTGGTGGAACAACCGGTCTCTATGACATGCACTGACCACGCAGGAGCTGCCCCAGCCTGCAGGCCCTGACAGGTGGAGGTGGTGAGGGGGCAGGGCTGGTGAGCAGGTGGCGCCAGGCCAGCCAAGGCGAGTGTGAGCTGGGGCCCCCTGGTCGCCCTGCTGGTCACCCCGCAGACACTGGTTGCGCCGCACAGGGAGGTGACCTGCAGTGGCGGGGCTAGCAAGTGGGTAGCGCCAGGCTGATGTGGGTGTAAACTGGGGCCCTGATCACCCCGCTGGTTGCCCCACAGATCAGCCCTGATCACCAGCCAGGCCTAGGGACCCTACCCGTGCACGCATTTCATGCACCAGGCCTCTAGTTAAATTAATAAACTGATAATGTATAAACTTTGTTAAAACCAAAGATATTTGTCAGACATTTCAAGAAATGAATATTCCCCTGAACTACTATTATATACAGAAAAAACTATAGTTGACCCTTGAACAACACAGGGTTAGGGGTATCAACCCCTACACATTCAAAAATCCACGTATAACTTTTGACTCACAAAACTTAATAACCAGAAGCCTTAATAATAACATAGTCAATTAACATATATTTTGTATGATGTGTATTATATACTATACTAGAGGCCCGGTGCATAAAATTTGTGTGGGGGGTGGGCAGGTGTTCCTCAGCTTGGCCTGCACCCTCTCCAATCTGGGGCCCCTCTGGGGATGTCCAACTGCTGGTTTAGGCCTGATGCAGGATCAGGCCTAAAATGGCAGTTGGACTTCCCTCTCACAATCCGGGACCACTGGCTCCTAACTGCTTACCTGCCTGCCTGCCTGATGCCCCTAACTGCTCCCCTGCCTGCCTGATCACCCCTAACCACCTCTGCCTGCCTGCCTGATTGCCCTAACTGATCTCCCTGCTGGTCTGATTCCCCCTAACTGCTCTCCCCTGCCGGCCTGATCCCCCTAACTGCTCTCCCCTGCCGGCCTGATCCCCCTAACTGCTCTCCCCTGCAGGCCTGATCCCCCTAACTGCTTTTCCCTGCCAGCCTAATCCCCCTAACTGCTCTCCCCTGCCAGCCTGATTGCCTCTAACTGCTTCTGCCTCAGCCCCGCCACCATGGCTTTGTCCAGAAGGTCATCTGGAAGGTCGTCTGGAAGATGTCTGGTCTAATTAGCATATTACCCTTTTATTAGTATAGATTCTTTTCTCTAGTAAATGAGAGGAAATAATACTAAGAAAATCATGAGAAAGAAAATACATTTACAAAATTGAAAAAAATCTGCACATAAATGGACGGACCCATGCAGTTCAAACATGTGTTGTTTCAGAGTCAACTGTAGCTGGGCCGGTATGGCTCAGTGGTTGAACGTTGACCTATGAACCAGGAGGTCACCAGTTTGATTCTGGGTCAGAGTCAGGGCACATGCCTGTATTTAAGATTTGATCCCCAGTGAGGGACCTCTCATCATTGATGTTTCTATCTCTCTCTCCCTCTTTCTTCCTCTCTGAAATCAATAAAAACTTTTTTTAAAGAGTCAACAGTGTATGTTTCACCTTGAATAAATATGTCTCCTTGTGAAGTACTTGCTCTTTGATTATTACACAGCTTAATATTTGTTTCAGGCGTCCAACATGCCCATTTAGAAGGCATTTTATTTCCATGAATGTTGTATGGAACATCAGGTAACCTGGAAAATAAATTCATTTGCTTAATACATCATAAAACATTAGCTATAATTCTGCCATAATACTTCGTTTTTTTTAAATGTAGTCAATGTTTATTGATAGCAATTTTTACCAGTCAGGTATGAAAATGTTTTAGTAAGTCATTATGAAAGTTAAAATTTACCATGTAATTAATCAAATTAAAGATTAAAAAGTTCCATTATTGCTATTATATTTATATCTACCTAAATACATCTCACATATCTTACATGTTCCACTGTATATTTAAAGTAGGTTACATTTCTATACATTCATACTTTATTATTTTTTAAATCTCATTCATTTGAATCTCTCAATTTGAAAGTAGTTATGTTGGTACATATGGACAAAACAGACTATTCCCCATTGTGCTATCATAATACTTGAGAGATAATTAATGCTAGAAACAATCTATATAATAAAAGCCCAGCGACCTTTACGGCAGAACGACCAGAATGACCGGTCACTGTGACGGCACACTGACCATCAGGGGGCAGACACTCAATGTAGGAGCTGCCCACTGGTGGTCAGTGCGCTCCCACAGTGGGAGCACCGCTCAGCCAGAAGCCCGGCTCATGGCTGGCAAGTGCAGCTGCAGTGGCGGGAGCCTCTCCTGCCTCTGAGGCAGGGCTAAAGAGTGGTGAGCCAAGAGGTAAGGAGCAAGCAGGTGGGCAGTTAGGAGTGAGCAGGCGGGCAGTTAGGAGCAAGGGGTCCTGGATTGCGAGAGGGCACAGGCTGGGCTGAGGGATTTCCCCCCCCCCCACTACACACACACGAATTTTGTGAATCGGGTCTCTAGTAAGACTATAAAGCCTTTTCCTTTAAATTTGTTACATTCATCTTAAAGTAAATATACACACTAAAAAATTTGATGAGCTTTCTCATACTTACACAGATTTATCTATTTTTCCTGCTGCTTGAGAACCGAGAACAAAATACTGGGATTCATCTAAATAAAACAAAAATTATGGTATTTTCATTTTTTTCATGCAGTTGGCAGGGCAAAATTGGTATAGATTTTGATCAAGGTTTACATATTGGGATGAAGAGATTGATCGATCGAGTTTTCCCTTTCTCAAACCCAAACTTCTTGGGAACAGAGTATATTATATTTCCTTGTAACTTCTAAGTTCCTTGCATAAAGCTGAATACATTTATTATAAATCTTTCTTTTTCAAATCAAAGGAAGCCAGTGTGGCAAAAATGAAGTTTATAAAGAAGATTAAATAAAAAAGTACTTACTAAAATTTTGGTTTAGGAATTCAATGTCCTTATTTTCTGTCTTTTCTGCAATGTCAGCAGTTTTCATATGCTATAAACACAGGAGACATGTTAATGTAAATTTGAATTAAGGTATTGTAGGAAAACAACTTTTAAGTCAGAATATTAAAGATTAAAATTTAAAAAATAAATTTGCTTTGCTATTAAAAGCTGGATAGTATTTCTATTTACAGTTGACCTTAAAACAAATTGGAGTTTAGGGGTACTGACCCCTCACTCTGTCACATTTGCATATAACTTTTGATTCTCCCAAAACTTAACTAATAATAGCGACTGTCTGGATGCCTACTGATAACATGAACAGTTGACTAATACATATTTTGTATGTTGTATGTATTCTATACTGTATTCTTACAATAAAGCTAGAGAAAATAAAATGTTAAGAAAATCTTGAGAAAATACATATATTTACAGTATTTATTGAAAAAAATCCATGTGTAAGTGAACTCAGGGTCATGTTGTTCAAGTGTCAACTGTATTTCATTAAGGTTATGCCCATTTTAGAATATCAGTTAGCCTAAAATACAAGAAAATAACTTTCACTGCAGATAAGGAAGCACAAGATCCTATAAATTTTCTGATCACTTCATAACCAGTAAAACAATTCAATCTTCATCTGGAACTGACAATTTCTAGAACCTCCATGGCACATTTCCTGTTGTTTTGATCTCATAACCTGCATCTATTCTGTCTTTTCACTAATATACATAAAGGAGTTGGAAATTATGGAACTTTAAATGTTTTGTAACTTATTGCACAACCATCTTCTAACTACAGCAAGTTTCCCTTTTCCACAGCCACAGATACACACTTACCCAGGTCAAATAAAAATCTGACATCACTGTCAAAAGAATATCTAGGCCAAGATATTTTGTCACATCCTGGCTTTCTTTCCTACTTACTCTTGCCAGTGGTTCACTACCCTGGGAGAGGAGCAGTATGAAAATGTGTAGGTGTGGTTTTGGTTGTCATAAAGACAGAAAGGTTCCCCTGACAATAAACAAGCACAGGCCTAGCATGCTTATCATTCTACAACATTCAGTACCACATCACAAAATTGAATAGTGTCCCTAGTAAGAAACACTTAGCGAGACAATTTGAACCATCACTTTGACTATTTTTTCTAATATCTTCAACTCTTGCACCCTTTATCTTTATGCCACATAATCATTTAATTTTTTTAAAAATCACCTATTCTTTTTCTTTTTCTGTTTGCAATCTTTTTTTATTATATTCTTTTTCAATCTAACACCAAGAATACTAAACTTTGAGAGAATATTACACATTTTTTAAAATAAATCTTTATTGTTCAGATTATTACAGATGTTTCTTTTTTCCCCCCATAGCTCCCTTCCACCCGATTCCCACCCCACCCCATGCCCTTACCGCCCCCCGCCACTGACCTCGTCCATAAGTGTAAGATTTTTGTCCAATCTCTTCCCGCACCCCCCACACCCTCTTCCCCACAAGGATTGTCAGTCCACTACCTTTCTATGCCCATGATTCTATTATATTCACCAGTTTATTCTGTTCATCAGATTTTTTATTCACTTGAATTTTAGATTCAATTGTTGATAGATATGTATTTGTTTCCACTTTTTTGTTCATATTTTTTATCTTTACTTTTTTCTTCTTCTTCCTCTTCTTAAAAAATAGCTTTCAGCATTTCATATAATACTGGTGGTGATGAACTACTTTAGCTTTTTCTTTTTTTATATTTCTTTATTGATTAAGGTATTACATATGTGTCCTCATCCCTCCATTAACCCCCCAACCCCACCCCCCCAACACTCATGCCCTCACCCCCCTGGTGTTCAAGTCCATTGGTTAGGATTATATTCATCCATACAAGTCCTTCCTTTGATTGATCTCTCCTCCTTTCCCCCACCCTCCCCTATCTACCCTGAAGTTTGGCAGTCTGATCAATGCTTCCCTGTCTCTGGATCTGTCCCTGTTCATCAGTTTATGTTGTTCATTATATTCCATAAATGAGTGAGATCATGTGGTATTTATCTTTCTCTGACTGGCTTATTTCACTTAGCATAATGCTCTCCAGTTCCATCCATGCAGTTGCAAATGGTAAGAACTCCTTTTTTATAGCAGCGTAGTATTCCATTGTGAAAATGTACCACAGTTTTTTAATCCACTCATCTGCTGATGGGCACTTAGGCTGTTTCCAAATCTTAGCTATGGTAAATTGTGCTGCTATGAACATAGGGGTGCATATATCCTTTCTGATTGGTGTTTCTAGTTTCTTGGGATATATGCCTAGAAGTGGGATCACTGGGTCAAATGGGAGTTTCATTTTTAGTTTTTTGAGGAAACTCCTTACTGTTCTCCACAGTGGCTGCACCAGTCTGCATTCCCAGCAGCAGTGCAAAAGAGTTCATTTTTCTCCGCATCCTTGCCAACACTTGTTGTTTGTTGATTTGTTGATGATAGCCATTCTGACAGGTGTGAGATAGTGCATTGTTGTTTTGATTTGCATCTTTCAGATAATTAGTGACTTTGAGCATGTTTTCATATGTCTCTTGGCCTTCCTTCTGTCCTCCTTCGAAAAGTGTCTATTTAGGTCCTTTGCCCATTTTTTGATTGGATTGTTTATCTTCCTTTTGTTAAGTTGTATGAGTTCCCTGTAAATGTTGGAGATTAAACCCTTATCGGTGATGACAGTGGCAAATATGTTCTCCCATGCAGTGGGCTTTCTTGTTGTTTTATTGATGGTTTCTTTTGCTGTGAAAAAGCTTTTTATTTTTATATAGTCCCATTTGTTTATTTTCTCTTTATTTAACATTGCCCTAGGAGCGGTATCGGTGAAGAAGTTCCTTTGGCATATGTCTGAGATTTCGTTGCCTGTGGATTCCTCTAGTATTTTTATGGTTTCCCATCTTATGTTTAAGTCCTTTATCCATTTTGAGTTTATTTTTGTGTATGGTGTAAGTTGGTGGTCTAGTTTCATTTTTTTGCATGTATCTGTCCAATTTTCCCAACACCATTTGTTGAAGAGACTGTCTTGACTCCATTTTATGTACATGCCTCCTTTGTCAAATATCGTAGTTTGGTTCGATTTCTGGGTTCTCTATTCTATGCCATTGATCTATATGTCTGTTCTTGTGCCAATACCAGGCTGTTTTGAGAATAGTGACTTTGTAATACAGCTTGATATCTGGTATTGAGATCCCACATACTTTGTTCTTCTTTCTCAGGATTGCTGCAGCTATTCGGGGTCTTTTTTTATTCCAGATGAATTTTCGGAAAGTTCGTTGTAGGACTGTGAAACATGCCATTGGTATTTTAATGGGGATTGCATTGAATCTGTAGATTGCTTTGGGTAGTATGGACATTTTGATGATGTTGATTCTACCAATCCATGAACACGGTATGTTCTTCCATCTGTTTACGTTTTCCTCAATCTCTTTTTTCAGTGTCCTGTAGTTTTTCACATATAGGTCTTTTACCTCCTTAGTTAAGTTTATTCCTAGGTATCTTAATTTTTTGGTGCAATGGTAAATGGGATTGCTTTTTTAGTCTCTCTTTCTATAAGTTCACTATTGGTGTAAAGAAAAGCCATAGATTTCTTGGCATTAATTTTGTATCCTGCTACATGGCCAAATTCATTTATTAAGTCTAATAATTTTTTGATGGAGTCTTTAGGGTTTTCTATGTACAATATCATGTCATCTGTGAATAAGGGCAGTTTTACTTCTTCTTTTCCAATTTGGATGCCTTTTATTTCTTCTTCTTGTCTGATCGCAATGGCTAGTACTTCCAGTACTATGTTGAACAGGAGTGCTGAGAGTGGGCATCCCTATCTTGTTTCTGTTCTTAGGGGAAATGGTTTTAGTTTTTGTCCATTGAGTATGATGTTGGCTGTGGGTTTTTCATATATTGCTTTTATTATGTTGAGGTATGATCCTTCTATTCCCACCTTGTTGAGAGTTTTTATCAAGAAGGGGTGTTGGATTTTGTCAAATGCTTTTTCTGCATCAATTGATATGACTATGTGATTTTTATCTCTCAATTTGTTTATGTGATGTATCACGTTTATTGATTTGTGGATATTGTACCATCCTTGCATTCCTGGGATAAATCCTACTTGGTCATGGTGTATGATCTTTCTGATGTACTGCTGGATCCGATTTACTAGAATTTTGTTGACGATTTTGGCATCTATGTCCTGAGGGATATTGGTCTATAATTCTCTTTAATTGTATTGTCTTTATCTGATTTTGGTATTACGGTGATGCTGGCTTCATGAAAGGAACTTGGAAGTGTTCTGTCCTCTTAAATTTTTTGGAATAGTCTGAGGAGGATAGGTTTTAGTTCTTCCTTGAATGTTTGGTATAACTCCCCTGTGAAGCCATCTGGCCCTGGGCTTTTGTTTGCTGGGAGCTTTTTGATGACTGCTTCAATTTCTTCCATAGTTATCGGCCTATTGCGATTTTTAGAATCTTCCTGATTGAGTTTTGGAAGGTTGCGTTTTTCTAGGAATATGTCCATTTCCTCCAGGTTGTCTAGTTTGTTGGAGTAGAGTTGTTCATAGTATTTTTTAACGATCCTTTGTATTTCTGTGGGGTCTGCTGTTATTTCGCCTCTCTCATTTCTGATTTTATTTGAGTCCTCTCTCTTTGCTTCTTGGTGAGCCTGGCTAGAGGTTCATCAATCTTGTTTATCCTTTCAAAGAACCAGCTCTTGGTTTCATTGATCTTTTGTATTGTTTTTTTTTTGGTCTCTATGTCATTTATTTCTGCTCTGACTTTTATTATCTCCTTCCTTCTGCTCACTCTGGGCTTTTCTTGTTGCTCTCTTTGTAATTCTTTGAGTTGTAGAGTTAGATGATTTACTACCATTTTTTCTTGCTTTTTGAGGTAGGCCTGTAGAGCTATGAACTTCCTTCTCAGGACGGCTTTCATTGTGTCCCATAGATTTTGGATTGTTGTGTTTTTGTTGTCATTAGTTTCCAGGATGCTTTCAATTTCTTCTTTGATCTCATTGATAACCCAGTCATTATTTAATAGCATGCTATTCAGCTTCCAAGTGTTTGAGATTTTTGGATTGTTTTTATTGTAGTTTATTTCTAATTTTATGGCATTGTGGTCTGAGAAGATGCTTGGTATGATTTCAATCTTCTTGAATTTCGGGAGACTTTGCTTGTGACCCCAATATGTGGTCTATTTTTGAAAATGTCACCTGTGCACTTGATAAGAACGTATATTCCATGGCTTTGGGATGCAATGTTCTGAAGATGTCAGTTAAGTCCATCTGATCTAGTGAGTCACTTAGGATTGCTGTGTTTTTGCTGATTTTTTGTCTAGAGGATTTATCCATTGATATCAGTGGTGTATTAAAGTCCTCTACTATGATTGTATTGTTGTCAATCTCTCCCTTGATATCTTCCAGGAGTTTTGTTATGTATTTGGGAGGTCCTGTGTTGGGTGCATATATGTTTATCAGGATTATATCCTGTTGTTGTATTGATCCCTTTAGTATTATGAAGTGGCCTTCCTTATCTCTTGTTATGGTCTTCACTTTGAGTTCTATTTTGTCAGATATAAGTATTGTTACCCCAGCTTTTTTTTCATTTCCACTTGCCTGAAAGATATTTTTCCATCCCTTCACATTCAATCTGTGTGAGTCTCTTGTTCTGAGGTGGGTCTCTTGTAGACAGCATATATATGGGTCGTGTTTCTTTATCCATTCAGCCACTCAATGTCTTTTGATTGGAGCATTTAGTCCGTTTACATTTAAAGTTATTACTGAAAGGTACTTGTTTGTAGTCATATCTATTTTTGTGTCTGTGTTCCTTCTTACCTTTTTATTTCTTCTTTTTACAGTATTCCCTTTAGCATTTCTTGCATTGCTGGTTTGTTGGTGATAAACTCCCTTAGCCGTTTTTTATCTGCGAAGCTCCTGATTTCACCTTCAATTTTGATTGGTAGTCTTGCTGGATAGAGTATTCTTGGATTCAGTCCTTTGCTTTGCAACACTTTGTATACCTCCTTCCATTCCCTTCTAGCTTGATGAGTTTCTGTTGAGAAATCATTTGATAATCTGATGGGGGATCCTTTGTAGGTAACCCTCTGTCTCTCTCTTGCCGCCTTTAAGATTCTCTCTTTGTCATTAATATTTGCCATTGAAATTATGACGTGTCTTGGTGTGGGTCTTTTGGGATTGATCCTGCTTGGGACTCTCTGTACTTGTGTAACTTTTTTCTTCCCCATATCCGGGAAGTTTTCTGTCATTATTTCTTCAAATAAATTTTCTAATCCTTGTTGCTCTTCTTGTCCTTCTGGCAGCCCTATTATACATATGTTGCTTTGTTTCATGTTGTCCCAAAGCTCCCTTAGGCTTTCCTCCTGCTTTTTAATTTTTTCTCCAGTTGCTGTTCAGATTGGGCTTGTTTCTGTACCTGATCTTCTAACTCGCTAATTTGGTCCTCTGCTTCTTCTAGTCTACTGTTGAAACTTTCCATGGTGTTTTTGATTGTAGCTATATCACTTTTCATTTCTTCCTGATTCTTGCATAGGTTGTTGATTTTCTCATCCATCCGATGTATGAATTCCACGACCATTACTCTGAATTCTTTTTCGGTCATGTTGCATGCTTCAGTTTCACTAATTTCCTTTCTTGTAGACTTATTTTCTTTCCTCTGGGGATTGTGTTGTCTCCCCATTCTGACTATCACCAGAAGGTTCAAACTTTGAGTTGCGTTGACCTGGGTCGTGTGCCATGGGAGCTTCGCACCACCCGAGTGTCACTGAAGTGCTCCGACACTAGGACGTGTGCCTGCCGTGGGTTGGTGGGAACCAGGATCGCCCAGGGTCAGTGTTACCAGCGTTCAGTGTGGTCTCATGTGCGCACCTAGAATCGTGGACCCTGCCTGCACTGCGCTGTTGGTGTGTGCCAAAAATGAGTCCCCTAGCGTGTGCCAGGAGTCAGAGTTTCCCTGTGTCTGCACCAAGAATCGAGTATCAGGGTCTCTGTTGCCTCGTGCGGCTTCTCAATGAGAATCAGCGTCCCTGTGTGCGCATGCACCAAGAATTGGAGTCATTGGCTCTTAGTATGAATGCGCTGTGAGTCAGGGATCCCTGGCGCACATGGTAAGAAACAGAGTCAAGTCAGTGGTGCTCAGTGCTGCCTCTTGCTGGGAGAATCTGGGTCCCGGTCACCATGGGGGACTGGGTTGCACTTTAGCACTGTGGCGTGTCTACGCTGCGGAAAACAGACTTCCGTGTGCACTGCGGAAAACAGACTTCCGTGTGCGCTTGCCCAGAATCGAAGTCAGGTGACACTGCTGCCCTGCATGGGCTTCGGGTTTTGTCACCCAATTGCGTTGTGGGGAGCAGATTCCAGTCTCTGTGCCTGTGCAGGCTCAAATTCCTGTAGCAGCGCTGTGGTCCATGTGCGTGCTCCCAACCTCAAATTCCCATAGGGGCACTGCGGTCCCTTTGTGCGCTCCAAAGCTCAAATTCCCGTAGGGGTGCTGCAGCCCGAGCGAGGGGAGGGTCTATCAGTTACTATGGTACTATCTGCGATCCTGCAGGGAGGGGAATAGCCTCTTTGGCTCACAGAAATCTGTGGCCGGGAAGTCTGGATTCTTGTTCTCTGTTGGTCTGAAGCTGTGGTCGCAGTTCTCTGTCCCCAGTAGCTGCAGGGTCCTGATTTGCGTCTGAGAGGCGAATGGGTGGTGCTGAGGCCAGGATCCTGGTCTCAAGCAGCTCTGTTTCTTAAGATGGCATGGTTTCTGTGCCTGCACTGGCCGCCCAGAAGTGTCTGCTTTGTGCGCGGGGCTCCGCCGTCTAAGACTATCCAGTTTGGCAGCCCCTTGGAGGACCTGCAGAATCTAACTGTCCCTAGCTCATACACACACACACACCACACACGCCTACACTCTCCTCTATGGTTCCCTCACTCTCTCACACTCTCTCCCTCACTACCTTCCTGCCGGTAGCCATCTTTCTATCCCCTTCAGCTTTTTCTTGTCTGTGAAGCTCTTTATCTGACCTTCAATTCTACATGATAGCTTTGCTGAGTAGAGTAATCTTGGTTGTAGGTTCTTGCTATTCATCACTTTCAATATTTCTTGCCATTCCCTTCTGGCCTGCATAGTTTCTGTTGAGAAATCAGCTGACAGTCATATGGGTACTTTCTTGTAGGTAACTAACTGTTTTTCTCTTGCTGCTTTTAAGATTCTCTCTTTGTCTTTTGCCCTTGGCATTTTACATATGATGTGCTTTCGTGTGGTCCTTTTTGGATTCCTCTTCTCTGTGTTCACTGGACTTGTAAGTCTATTTCTTTCACCAGGTAGGGGAAGTTTTCTGTCATTATTTCTTCAAATAGGTTTTCAATATCTTGCTCTCTCTTCTTCTGGCACCCCCATAATTCAGATGTTGGTACGTTTGAAGTTGTCCCAGAGGCTCCTTACACTATCTTCATATTTGCGGATTCTTTTTCTTTTTGCTCTTCTGGTTGGGTGATTTTTTGCTTCCTCGGATTTCAAATCTTTAACTTGATTCTTGGGATCCTCTAGTCCAGTGGTTGGCAAACTGCGGCTCGTGAGCCACATGCGGTTCACGAGCCGTGGTTTGCTGCTCTGTTGACTAATCAGTTTGCTGACCACTGACCTAGACTCTCGATTCCAATAATTACAGGCTGTTGTTGTTCCTTGTGATTAAGCCCCTATCCCAGTGGTCGGCAAACTCATTAGTCAACAGAGAGGCAAACTGCAGCTCGCGAGCCGCAGTTTGCCGACCACTGCTCTAGTCTACTGTTGAATTTCTGTATATTATTCTTTTTTAAAAAATATATATATTATTGATTTTTTACAGAAAGGAAGGGAGAGGAATAGAGAGTTAGAAACATCGATGAGAGAGAAACATCGATCAGCTGCCTCCTGCACACTCCCCACTGGGTATGTGCCCACAACCAAGGTACATGCCCTTGACTGGAATCGAACCTGGGACCCTTCAGTCTGCAGGCCGACGCTCCATCCACTGAGCCAAACTGGTCAGGGTTGTATATTATTCTTTAATTCAGTCAGTGTATGTTTAATTTCTGACTAGTCCTTTTCCATTTTTTTTTTTTTTTGGCATTCTCACTAAGATCCTTGAAGGTCTCACTAAGTTCCTCAGAGATTTCTAGAAGATTCTTGAGTAACTTTATAACTGTGATTTTGAACTCTATATCCAGTAGTTTGCTTTCTTCCATTTCTTTCATTTGTGACATTTTTTTTTCCCTCTGCATTTTGGCTCCTTCCCTGTGTTGATAGATTGGCCTTGTGTGCTAGGTGTCCTATAGGGCCCAGTGGCTCAGCCTTCCCAATCACATGAGGTGGACACTCTTGGTGCCCCCCTTTGTGGTCTGGGTGCACAGTCTTGTAGTTAAGCCTTGATTGCTGTTGGTATCATTGGAAGGAATTGACATCCAGGCCAATTTGCTCTGGGGACCAGCTGTGTCTATAATGGAAGAACTGCTGTGCTGGAGACACCCTTATGGGACAGGACTTGCTTCAGTGGGTCTTTGCTGCACACGAGTCTGCCCCTTGAGTGTGTCGCTTATGGATGTGAAGAGTTGTAATCTCACAATGACCACTGGGTACACTGGCCCTTGGATCTCCAAGGAGGTGCAAAGTCAGCCACTGCCTGGGGCCATCCAGCTGGAGCTACAGAGAGATCTGCAGATTCCTCCTCTTTGTATGGGGTTTGGAAGTGTCCAGATGAGGTCCAGCTGTGAAACAAGGCAGGCTGTTGCTGCCAGGCCTTGGGCCTTCTTTTGGAAGCTTTGGAGCTCTCTGACCCAGCTGCAGTTTGTTAGGTCTTAGGCTGCAAAAGGACAGGCCATTCATATGCAAAAGCCACTGCGCACAGCTTGGATGGGGTTGTAAATTGAGTGGGGTGGGGTTTCAGAGATTCACCAGGGTGGAGCAAACAGCAATGGCTGATGGTCAGCCCTGCACCAGGGAGGTCCCCGCATCTCCACGTTCCGTACCCCCATGCAGGAACAATGATCACTGTGAGCACCTCTGAGAGAAAGTGCCCTCACGTTCTGGGCTGATGCTAGACAGTTCAGTTTCTCCCCTTTGAGTCTGGGACCCCAGAGTCTCACCTGGAACTTGAGTTCAGAGCAATTGGGAACTTGTATCTCCCTCCCGATTGAAAAAAACAGCAACACACCAAGTTGCCAGCCCGTTTTGTGCACGCCTCTGTACCTCTGCACCTCCGCACCTCCTGCCAGTCTCAATGCGCTTTTTTCTTTCTTTCTAGTTGTAGATCTTCCACTCAGCCAGCTTTCTCATGGTTCTGGATGATATTTGTTTTGTCTTTTAGTTGTAGTTTTGATGTGGTTGTGAGAGGCAGCAAGTACAGGTGTTTACCTATGCTGCCATCTTGGTTCTCTCCTATTACCCATTTTTGAACCAATGTTGTGATAAAATTCATAGTCTCCAATTTAAACTGGGTCTCTACATTGCCTAACACTGATACTCGTTCTTAGCCTTCTCCATTATCTCTTAGTAGCTATTCCAAAACTTTACTTGTCCCTGAACCCTCTACATAAATTTATCCCCAAGAAAAATCCAACATCCTCACACTTCAGAGGAAATAAAAGCTAGCTACTAGGTGTTCTTCACCTACTAAGTTATCTGTATCTCTGATTACCTCCTATTTCTCCAAGAAACAACTTTCTCCTATACATTCCCTGCTCTGTTTCCCCAGTTACCTGGAATGAATACCCTTCTTCTAAATGTCCATTTGAATAACCTTTATTTATCCTTCAAAAATCAACTCATTTTCCATCTCCTTAGAGAGCCTCTCTTGATTTTCCCCGCCCCCTCCAGCTCTAGGGTTAGACATTAGGCCCCCACTACGTTTCTACTGAACCCTATAGGTATATTTGAGACGATTTATACAATAGTAGAATTATCTTATTAATTTATCTAATTCCCATGCTAGAGTTGAAGATACTTAAGGACAGAGTCCACTTGTATTTTATATTTCTATACTAGAATGTCCTCATAGAAGACCTTAATTTGTATAACTAAAGAATGACGATGAGTCCCTTCTCCCACCAAATGGGTAAATCAGAGTTACAATGAATGGATATTCCTAAAGTCTATTGTCAGCAGAGTAAATGAGTTGTGAGAATGACCTTACTTTCAAGGACAATAAATGATAACTTTTAAAAAAGCACTGCCTTAAACAAAGACACTCACTGCTTGTAAAAAGTTAGCTCTATATGTATTTCTACAATAACCTGATAAATAACTTAATGTAAAAATGCTTTCAAAGTAAAGTTACTTTGTGTGTCTCATCTCCTCTACTTCTTTCTGCAGGTGATTTAGACTGACGGGATACAGCATTATCCACTCCAGTTTTAGAAACACCAGGTTTCTCTGCAGAACTCCTCACTTGCAGTGGTGGTTTAATTTTTCCTCTTCGTGGTGCTGCTAAAAAGGAGAATGAATGACTGGTATATTTATGGGTTTTTAACATTACATATTCCTATTATTGAGGTACTATTTAGACGAGGAAGGTGAAAAAGGAAGGTTCTAGGATGGGTCCCAGGTTTTGGTTTAGATGAGTAAGTGGATACCATTTACCAAGGTAAGAAATTGAGAAAAAATTGGCAGGGGGTGGTGGTGGTTGAAAGATGAGTTTATCTTGGACCTGTTAAATTTGAGTAGCCTATTGAACATTAGACAACAGCCCAGTAGGCAGTTGGATTCTGGAAACAGAGGTCACTGTTAAATTGTTATAAAGATTTTTTAAAAAAAGAACAAAAAATTGTCATAAAGATTAAATAGCCCTGACCGGTTTGGCTCAGTGGATAGAGTGTCAGCCTGTGGACAGAAGGATCCCAGGTTCAATTCTGGTCAAGGCCATGTACCTCGGTTGTGGACACATCCCCAGTGGGGTGTGTACAGGAGGCAGCTGATTGATGTTTCTCTCTCATCAATGTTTCTAACTCTCTATTCCTCTCCCTTTCTCTCTGTTAAAAAAATCAATAAAATATATTTTAAAAAAAGAAAAATATATAAAAATAAGATGGTATTTATAGCAATTTGTATATAGTATCAGGTTATTTATTTTTATTTAACTCTAAGTATGTAACAGGTACTGTCCTTGTCATGTGAATGAATGATTTTTACTTAAACTGCTACACAACTTTTATAGAAAGGAAACTGGTTCTAAGCTTAGCTAGAGGATAATCTGTACCATGTACACAGTTGGGAGTGAGGGAAACAAGCCAATGTGGCCTGACTAATTCAATGTTTTATCTACTATGTCATGCTGCTCCCACTTAAATATTAAACTATTAATGCTGGATTTTAATATTTTGAATAATATTTATATGTCAATACCCATTAAACCTTTCTTAGAAATTTGAAATTTCTTGACAATTACAAGACATTAGTGGTTCACAGTTTTCAATTTTTATATCTCCAACATATCCTCCAGGTAAATTATGTCCAGCATATTCCTGAATTTAAAAAGGCCTGATTTAAAATATATTAACAGTTGTTAGAAATTTTTTAAGACTGGAAAACTCACATGTGTTGATTAAATGTAATGGACTTCTCTTGTTGTATAATTCTGCTCCAGTAACAAGGATTGAGGCTTCAGACATTTTTCTTTTGCCAAGAGTAATTATCTTAAACCATGAGAAACAACCACAATAAACACACAGTATCTTTTGAAATTAAATATTCTACAATCTTATTCATAACAACTTACCTTAACTGTACACAAAAGATATGTGGCATTTAATAAACAACACTAGAGGCCCAGAGCATGAAATTTTTGCACTCAGGGGGTCCCTCAGCCCAGCCTGCACCCTCTCACAGTCTGGGAGTCCTTGGGAGAGTGGGCCTAAGCTGTCAGTTGGACACCCTTAGCACTGCCATGGAGGCGGGAGAGGCTCCCACCACCATCGCTGCACTCACCAGCTGTGAACCTGGCTCAGGACTTCTGGCTAAGCAGTGCTCCCCCTGTGGGAGCGCACTGACCACCAGCGGGCAGCTCCTAGGTTGAGCGTCTGCCCCTGGTGGTCAGTGGGCATCATAGCAATCGGTCATTCTGCCATTCGATCGATTTGCATATTAGCCTTTTATTATATAGGACTAGAGGCCCGGTGCATGAAAATTCATGCACTGGGGAGGGGGGTCCCTCAGCCTGGCCTGCCCCCTCTCACAGTCCTGGAGCCCTCAGGGGATGTCCTATTGGTGGCTTAGGCCCGCTCCCCATAGGGAGCGGGCCTAAGCCGCAGTCTGGCCTCCCTCTGGGGGAGGCGACCTGGATGATCAGGGGAAGGCACCACTCCCATCACCCTGCTGCTGCTGGCACTGCCGGCTACGGGGGCTGCGAGGCCTGAGACCTGGGCCTCACAGCCGCCGGGGCTCACGGCTGCCATGAGCCCCCGGTCTTGCAGGTGCCGGGCTTCATGGCTGCCTGAGCCCAAGGTTGCCTGAGCCCCAGGCCTCGCAGCCACTGTGGCTTTTTCTGGATGGATGTCCAGATGAACGTCCAGAAGACATCTGCCTTAATTAGCATATTACCCCTTTATTAGTATAGACTAGAGGCCCAGTGCACAAAATTCGTGCACAGGGGGGAGGGGGTGTGTCCCTCAGGCCAGCCTGCACTGCCTGTATATGCCTGATCCCAGAATCGGGACTAAATGAGCAGTCAGACATCCCTCTCACAATCCAGGACTGCTGGCTTCCAACCGCTTGCCTGCCTGCCTGATTACCCCTAACCGATTCTGCCTGCCAGCCTGATTAACCCCTAACCACTCCCCTGCCAGCCTGATCTATGCCTAATTGCTCCCCTGTCGACCTGATTGCCCCAAAGTGCCCTCCCCTGATGGCCTGGTCAACCCTAACTGCCCTCCCCTGCAGGCCTGGTCATCCCCAACTGCCTTCCCCTGCTGGCCTGATCACCCACAACTGCGTTCCCCTGCCGGCCATCTTGTGGTGGCCATCTTGTGTCCACATGGGGTGGCCATCTTTGACCACATGGGGGCGGCCATCTTGTGTGTTGAAGTGATGGTCAATTTGCATATTACCTCTTTATTAGGATGATGCCCAGAAATTTCTGTTTTAGGCTGACTTTCATTAAGAATTTTATTCTAATGTTCGGTATTGAACAGGAAGCCAAAACAAAGAAAGGGATATTGTTTTTAAAGAATATTTATAGAACATCTAGACATGTAAAAAAAAAATTTATTGCTACTGCGTTTAGCTAGTTAACCAATGGCTCAGTTTCCTATTCTATTTCATGTAGAGGATATTTAAACACATATTGATTAAACTTGTTTGTGAATGCATTCATAATGTTAATCATTGTCTAAAACTTGCTCACATTTAAAACATTTTTTAATATTTTGCGAAGACTAAACTGCCTTTGGAGTAAAAAGTAGCTACAGGAATTCAGAAACTCAATGACACACAAGCTAGTGGTCCAACGAGCTGCATTTTTAACTTCATTCTGGAATGACTGATAAGAACCACAGAAGTAGATAAGCAGAGGCAGGAACAACATGGGACAGGAATGTTACAGGGTACCATATAAAGGAGTAGATGGTGACAAAGTATAGAGGAGGAGGAGGAGAGCTATTTTAAAAAGGCACCTGCCCCTAAGACAGAGAAAAAAATACTGATGGAGTCTGGTATAGGTCTGTATATGGTGCATGGAAGAAAGGTGGGAGAGCACAGGAGAAAAGTGAATTCTAACATTAAGCAGGAAACAAACTACGAAACCAGTAGCTTTCCCAAAAACAAAATCAAAAAAGGCAGTTCCTAGTGGTATAGCAAATGGGACTTGAACAGTTTAGTCAATCATATAAATGCTTCAGTGACTCCTTATTGAGGCATCAGACATTTTTTCTTTTGCTAGGAGTAATTATCTTAAACCATAAGAAACAACCACAGTAAAAACACAGTATCTTTTGAAATTACTGAAAACAAAGTGGCTATTTCACAATACTGTAATGTTTTAAAACTTTACTGTGCTTAAGATCTTTCCCAGAGGTCCTATATGATTCAATAGGTATAAGATGGGGGGGGGGGGGGGGGGAAGAGTCCAAGAATCTGCATTTTAATAAGTATTCAAGTTATGATTCTGATATAAAGACATAAAAATGCCTTTTATGATATAATCATCTAAGGGAAATATAAGATGACATTTTAAATTTAACGACAGATACAAGCCTAAAGGGAAAAATCCTAACAAACATAATAAAATGTATGGAAAAGCCTGTGTGATTTATAGTTGCTTAAAGGTAAAATATTAGTAAACACTGAAATAATCAGAAAAAACTTTAGGAAAATGAACCAAGACTTGCAAATATACATACACCTTAGATGAGTAAAGGTAAAATAGGAACAACAGAAGTAAAAGTATCGAGGCAAGCATGACCATGACATAAAAAGAGAGCAAAGCAACTGACCTTCTTAAAGTGAAGGGCATTTTGATAGAGTAAAATTGAAGTCTCAGAACAGAGTCAAAGGTTAGACTGAGTGAGATCAACACAGATCACAAAGTTTTCTGAGCAGAAAAGTGCTAACAGTAAGAAAAACCAGTGTTGTGCCATATAAGGTAGCTCACAGGAAAAACAATGTTGTCAAAGATAAATTAAGAGGTTAATATGTTAATCGAGGTAAGTGAAAGTGAGGAATGAAAGGAACAAGGTAGAGAGTAGGGAGATACTAAGAAACACAATCACTAACACATTGGTTGTAGTAAGGGGGAGAAGAGGCTGGAATCAAGGATATTGTCAATGGTGCATTATGGAAGTACTAGAGGCCCAGTACATGAAAATTCATGCACTTGGTGGGGGGTCCCTCTGCCCAGTCTGTGCCCTCTCACAGCCTGGGACCTCTTGGGGGATGTCCACCTGCTGGCTTAGGCCCGCTCCCCGTAGATCAGGCCTAAGCTGGCAGTCAGACATCCCTCTGGCAGCCCAGGACCCTCAGGGGATGTCCACCTGCCATCTTAGGCCCACTCCCCGGGGAATTGGGCCTAAGCTGCAGTCGGACATCCTTAATGCTGCCCAGGAGGAGGGAGAGGCTTCCACCACCACTGCTGCACTTGCATTGAGTTTCTGAATTCCTGTAGCTACTTATGGCTGAACAGAGCTCCCCCTGTGGGAGCGCACTGACCACCAGGGGGCAGCTCCTACGTTGAGTGTCTGCCCCCTGGTGGTCAGTACATGTCATAGCAATTGGTTGTTCTCCCGTTAGAGTCAATTTGCATATTACCCTTTTATTTTATAGGATGAAGGCAGATACAAATTTGAGGTAAAAGATAAAGACTTATCTGTTAGACTTCAGAAAAGGGCTTGAAGAGACATGGAGAAGGAAATATTAAAACAGTAAGTGGAGATGTAGCTATAGAACTTTAAGAGCTTAAATTATGCATAGGAAGAAAACTCACTAAAGGAGAAGGCATAGGGATTTTGGGTATGAAGCTTTGACAGCAAAGCTACTTTCTGGAGGTAGGGAGACAGTATTTCTGATATAGTAATAGAAGCCAGTAGAGAATTAAAATACTAACATAGAAGTCAAACAATAGAAGGACGTTAAGGAAGAGAGGGCTGTTAGCAATGTTCAGTGTTCCAGGAAGCTATGATGAAGAAGGCTGAGGCTGAGAAATGGTGCTATAGGACGTGGCCTAGAGGAGATCCTCAATGGCACAGGAAGAAGGGAAAACAGAGGACAGAAAGGTTATATCTCTAACTTGGAATTTCCAAGTGAAGGGTACACCTTGTTCTAACCCTTACACATAAACATAATTTGCTAAAACACTATCTTTTGTTTCTATTTGTAAAAGGCAGGGAAAGTATTTTGAAGTGTTACAGATGCTTTTCTCTGTAATTATATATAGCAATAATTTGATCTATCTATCTATCTATCTATCTATCTATCTATCTATCTATCTATCTATATTATAAACAACTATTTTGACACCATATTTACCTCAGATTGACTATTTTTTCTGTCCCCTTGAGTACTATTTTTGATGTATTCTGGAGGTTTAGCAAATTCCTTTTGGGAGTTAGGATTTTCTTTCAAACTAATGAGTTCTTCTGCAATGGGTGAGATTTGACTTTCTGGCACAAGAATCTGTTGGGGAATGCGGAAAAAATATTTAAAACTGCAAACTATAGGACATCCTCAAAAACCATTGGACAGCTCACACTTCTGGAGATCAATTCCTTCCAAAGGTCAATTCTTTCCATATTCTATGTACTGTTATAATTTTTAGTCTTACAAAATAACTCAACTAAAAGAAGCTACTTTTTAAAATGTTAATAGACCTAACACAAGCTTTTGCATTAGTGGAAGGACATATACTTCTAATTTTTAAACTTACCAAAACTGGTATTGATTAAAAACATAGTATCTATCTTCTGTACTCAAACAATCATTAATAACATGTTTAAAAATCATTTACATCTTATTGAAGCATTATCCATGTTTAGACAATTTATTTTTTAGACAGTTACCCTCCAACATGAACTTTATTATTGTGCTATTATTTGAGTTAAACTTAGCCCAATGATTAAAATCAAGTAAGTTAGACACATACCTGTGATCCACTTGCATCAAAAAGTATATGCACAGGTGTTTCGGCAATTGAAATACCTTGTTTTCTGGTAAACTCCTAAAATTAAATTAATTCAGTGATATCATTTTCTTCTAGCTCTTTCTTTTTAATATACTTATTTCCTACCTGTTTCAAAATTGCCAAATAATTTCAAATCATTATTTTGTATATATAAATACATTTCTCAGAACACTTTAATGACTCCCCACTAACCACAGTTTTCTTAGCCTGTCATTTTGGCAAGGGCTGCTCATAAACATATTCTCTATTTTTTACCATAAATCTTTTACACTATATAGACTGTGCTCCCACCCCAATTCATGTTGAAGCCCAAACCCAATGTGATGGTGTTAGGAGGCAGGGCCTTTAGGAGGTGATGAGCTAACCAACATAGAGGCCTCATAAATGGGATAGTGCCCTAATAAAAGAGACTCAAGAGAGCTCCCTCACCTTTCCTATCCACCATGTGAGGACCCAATGAAAAGATGGCCACTATGAACCAGGAAAAGTGCCCCCATCAGACACCATGTCTGGTGGTACCTGGGATCATGGCCTTTCCAGCCTCCAGAACAGTGAGATATCAATGTTTGTTGTTTAAGCCACCTAGTTTATGGCATTTTTTTTTTAACCTGAACTTGTCGACAGACTATATCCCCCAAACATAACATGAATTATCACCTTGGATTCCCAGTTAGACAATATCTAACTCATAATGTGGTGGAAAGGGTCTTACCTACTTTTATCCATCAACTTCAAAGGCCATTCAAACCCCATCTCTACAGCCTTTCTTTCAAGTCTGATTCCTAAAGAGCATTCTCTTCCTTCAATGTCTATACTTCATTTTCTTTATGTTACTTATTTACATATTCTGAGGTTTATTCTGTAATTCTCACAAATTATATTTATTATCTTGAAAACAGAGCTTTGTCTCATTTTATGTTTTAAATATTTGGCAGGAATTCATTAAATGCTTTTAGTAGCTGCTGCTAATTTTGTCATCTGAAATTTTTCCTAATAGGTATTTCAAAGGGTATAGCTAACTATCTGATGGCTATTCCAATACAAATTTAAAGAACTAAAAATCTATGTATCATTTAAAAAATTCTAGAAAAAATTAATGAAACTTATAATCCCAAGTAACCAAAAGGTTCCAGAATCTGAAAATAATGGATTTTATTATAAATAGTTTAAAAACTTACCCAATGTTTATTTGCACCAAAAAGTTTTTGTGTCACAATAGTGATTTCTAATGAAGCATCAAAATACAAACGCAATTCTTTCCCTTCTGTGTTACTAATTTTTAAAATATTTTTCAGAATTATGGTCAGTAGCTTCTTCGATTCTTTCTCTGTACACAAACAAATCACACTGATTACTTTCTATGATACTACTCTATAGGTATACTATAAATAAGAAAAGTATACAGCATATTAATAAAAGTAAATTTGATAAAGTTAACTTTTAGAATTTCACAGTATTTAAATTAATTCTAATAGTATCTATGTAAACAAATCAAGTCAATTTTTTTTAAAAAAATTTAAATCAATTTATTTTTCAGAGCATCCATTTCCTGATCTATGAATTACCAGGCCATACAATAACTAATGAGTTAAAGCTCTGAATACATTCTGAACACCAACAGGTTCTTAATAAATAGTCCTTGAACAGATCTGAGAAAACTATTTTCTTAATTTAAAAGAGGCAAAGAAAAGAGCTAATTCCATAAATAACTATATTTCTATACATAAGCATCTGTTCAAACATTTCTATTAAATCCACAGTAGTTACAAACATGTTGACAGTAGACAAACAGCATTTGCTAAAAACATGAGTGCTAGGAAATTGTGAAGTAAGGATATAGTGCTAACCTTCAATGAATTTATCAATCCAGTAAAAGAAGATATTGTAAGGGCCAGTTTATAAGAGGTATTCACCTCCCTTCCTCCAAGAAATCATCAAAGATTTACCTGGCACCCAATGCCTGTGCCTGTATTATGGGCTAATCACCACTTTGGCTCTGTCCAACCTCCAGTGGTGCTCTTCTTGCTGACCAATGTATACTTTTCCCTCCCTCCCCCCCTCCCCCGGCGCCCCATGTATACTTTTGGGCAGGAAATCATCTTGAGGGAAAAGGAGCACACCAAGTAGAAAAATTTATCCCTACCTCAGGAAAAGCCCTGCTGGCCACTCAGCGACCTACCCTATAGGACACATGTCCCCACAGGCTAGAATACTCTGATTCTTATGAGGCTTACCCAGCTGAAAATGTCTTACTTGCTTTTGCAACTATACAGTCATGAAACTTCCACAGTAATGTCCTTTGATGGAACTAAGAATTACTAATGTTTGAAGATAGTTGCAACATTTTCTAACTCAAACTTTGCCAGTTTTTGTTTGTTTGTTTGTTTTTTTGGGGAGGGGAGTCATGAGCTTCAGCATTAAGTTTTCAGGCTTTAGAGATGAAGATTAATTCCACTTAATAGTCAAATTCATACAAATAAAACATGGAATGGTGGTTATCATTGGCTAGGTGGAGGGGTGGAAGGGGAGTTGTTTAATGGATACAGACTTTGAATTTTGCAAGATGACAAAAGTTCTGGAGATCTATTTCATAACAATGTAAATATACTTAATACTCTGAACTATACACTTAAAAATGGCCAAGATGGTAAATTTCACATTATACTTTTTTACAGCAATTAAAAAAAAAAAGAGAGAAATTGAGTGAGGAAACATTTTATACTATGTTGGAAGTATATTGTGTTACAAGGTTCTTATACTCTACATAAAGGGGTATAATATTATTTGAACATGCACACTATTAGGTTAAAGATATATCAAATAAACCCTAAATTAACCACTAAGAAAGGGAGTATAAAGCCAACAAAAGAGATACAATAAAAGCATGTAAAATTAATTAACACAAAGGAAGAAAAAGAGAGGAAAATAAAAACATGGCAGGTGGAATGGCAGGGTTTTATGAGAGCTAGATGGTAAATTTAAAGTATATCAATAATTACATTTAAAAATTATATTTAAAAAACAAGAGCCAGTATATGACAACTACAAGAAACCCACTATATATATGTATAGATTATTCTTAAAAACACACACACACACACACACACACACACATACATGAATAAGTTAAAAATAAAATAAAATATATGCCACGCTATAACTAACCAATGAAAAACTAGAAGAGTATATTAATGTTACATAAAGTAGATTACAGAGCAAATTATATTACCATAGGCAAAATAGGACCATTTCATAAAGACCATTAAGAAAATAAATAAGAGATAGACTGGGAGAAAAATACTCATAGAACACATATCTGTCAAAGAATTGGTATTCAGTATATGTAAGAACTCAAAAACATAGTAAAAGAAGGCAGTCCAGTAAAAAATGGACAAAATATTTAAATAAATACTTCACAAAGGAAGACACATGAATGGCAACTAAGGACATAAAAAATTGCTCAATACCACTGGTCATTAGGAAAATACAAATAAGAACTGTCATGATGCTCTACCCCAGCGGTCGCCAACCTTTCGAACCTCATGGACCACCAGTTGGCAACCACTGCTCCAAAGGTTTCCTTAAACCAGCAGTCACCAACCTTTCAGACCTTACGGACCACCAGTGGTCTGAAGACCATCGGTTGGCGACTGCTGCTCTACCCCATGCCAATTGCAATGACTAACAGCTCTTGATATCTGAACCTGCAGTGGTGCCAGTCTGCCAAGCTGTCTGCTTTTGTCCAGCAGGGTTATGCAATTCCAGTTGTTTGGATCTACTTGAACAAAAAGGATGGAAGGACAGACCCTTGAACATATGAACAAGAAAGTGACTGTTCATGGGCTGTAGACTTAGACAGAGAAGGAAATAAGTACAGGAGGGAGCTGGAAGATTGTGGGAGGGGGAAAAGTAACCATCACATTCATGAAGGTGAACATAATGAAAATGTTGACTTTACTTTCATTAGCTTATTTTTTCTCAGACAGCATCCAACTTGTATTCCATATGATAAGAGTCAAGAAAAGAATCATAGAAAATAATATCAATACCTTCAATGCTGTATATTTGTACTTCTTCCTCAGGCACAGTGACTGCTTCCCACTGATGATCCTTAAAATTTAAAAACAGGTTTTAAATATAAACAAATAATTTATTCCTGCTTTAAAGCTTCTATAATCACAATTTTTCAGTTATACAAACAATAATGGTTATTTATTACTAAGTAACCAGTTGATATAACACGTTTCTTGCTCCATCTATTGACTGCATAATACATTATACATGTCACATTTATTTGTTTCACTCTTAAAAGGAAATAATGGTATTAATTTTATGGTTTTCTACTCTTGACCAAAAAAGTGACTGTCCATTAATATTTATTTCAAGATACCTTTTAAAAAATTACCAAATCCTGCCCTGGCCGGTGTGGTTCAGTGGTTACAGTGTCAGCCCATGCACCAAAGGGTCTCGGGTTCCATTCCTGATCAAGGGCATGTACCTGGGTTTCAGGTTTGCTCCATATCCTGGTAGGCCACAGGCAAGAGGCAACCAGTTAATGTGTCTCTCTCACATCCAGGTGTCTCTTTCTCCCTCTCTCTCTCTCCATCCTTCCCTCCCTCCTCTCCTCCCTCCCTCCTTTCCTCCATCTCTGAAAAACCAATGGAAAAAATATCCTCAGGTGAGGATTAACAACAACAAAAATGTTATCAAAACCTGCCATTTCTTCCTTGGAAGTGTTTTGTGAAATACACATTCCTCAATTCCCACTGTTGACTGTCCTTAGATTTAAACATTGAATGTACAGTAATAACCTAAAATATTTTTCTCTTCAAGTACTTTCATTGAAAATGTGTATAGCCCTAGCTGGTTTGGCTCAGTGGATAGAGCATCGGCCTGTGGACTGAAGGGTCCCAGGTTTGATTCCAGTCAAGGGCACATGCCCAGGTTGCTGGCTCGATCTCCAGTAGGGAGCATGCAGGAGGCAGCCGATCAATGATTCTCTCTCATCATTGATGTTTCTATCTCTTTCTCCCTCTCCCTTCCTCTCTAAAATCAATAAAAATATATTTTAAAAAAATGTGTATAACTGAATAAAATATTGAATTAACAAAAAAGTCAGTGAACATTGGGTGCCATTCCTAAGAGATGGGATCCTAAAACCTTCCAGTAATCTGTGAGAAAAATAGATGCAGTTTTGTAGTTACTTAAGGACCACTCATTCTCATTCTACTAGTAGCCTTGCACTTGAATCCGTGCGCCAGTAGCTCTCTGTGGGGCCTGGCCACTCCGCACCTGCTGGCCAGAGGCTCTCCGCCACCCAGAGGCCCATCCGCGGCCAGGCACAGAACGCTTGTTTCCCTTGCTGCTCACTGCCCAGAGGCCCTCCGCAGCCAGGGTGGAATGCTTGTCTTGTCACCGCAGCGACGAAGCAAGCATTCTACCAGGCCACTCACAGCCGCTGCCCCCGCACCCCCCGGGGCTGAGAGGACTGGGCGCCGCCATCTTGTGGCTATGGGTGGCGCCATCTTTGTGACTGAGTGGTTAATTTGCATATTACCCTTTTATTAGATAGGATAGAAATTCTTCCTAATTGAAACCAGTCTATACTCTGATGGCAACACTACCATTATAACCCTCTTCAGTTAAGGTGCTAATTCTCCCATAGCTCAAAAGCTCTGGGTCAGGAGGAAAGTGTTGGAATCATCTCTCCCCAGTGCTTTGAGCAGCTTTCTGTTTCTGTGTGTGTAAAATACAGATGTTACCTTCCAGGCCCATGCCAAGTGACATACTCTGTGCCAGTACCTACTGGTTATCTACTAACTTCAAAATGACTCTTCCTTGTATATGGAGGCACATGGTTCATTGTCTTACTTTACATTTTTTTTTATATTATGGAAAATTTTAAGCAGATTTTTAAAAAGTAGAAATTATAACTAATGCAAAATATGTGCTTACCTAGTTTCAACAGTTACCAATAAATTGTGTCCATCTTATTTCATCTTTACCCCCTACTCTCCCTCCATTACACTCTCTTCCTCTTGGCATCAACTTTTTATTCAACCTACCATCTCAGTCATCAATTTTAATAAGTTCTTATCCTTAAAAGAAAGTACCTAACAAAAATCCCTCCCTTGAATCCACATCACACTTGAGCTATTATTGTGCTCTTTCCCTTAACTTGATGTCTTATTTCCTCTATATTTCAGCTTTCCAGGAATGTCTAAATATTTGTCTCTTAAGTGTAACTGCTCTTTCATTGATAACATTTTTGACAGTGTTGATCATTTCCTCATGAAAACACCAATCCTTTGTCTTCCATAACATACCTTTTAACTGTGTTCTCTTTTGGCTCATTCTTCAAGTATCCTCCAGGCCAAAATCTCTTCTACCTACCCTGTATAAATGTGTGTTTTTCACAGTTCTGTCATCTAGGCATTCATTAAATCCATGATTTTATTTATCATCTATATTTAGATAGCTTCTAAATCTCTACTAAGGCTCAGTTCCCTTACCTGAATGTCAGACCAGTATATCTAACTGCCCACCAGATATCCTCAGCTAAATATTCCACAAATGTCTCCAAATCAAAACACTCAAAGCTGAACTCATCATCTTTTCCCTACAAAACTCATCCTCCTATGACAGCATCCCCAACCATCCAGTTATCCCTGTTTTATTAATCCTTCCTCTTTTTACTGCAAACAAATCACCAAGTCTTCTCAATTCTACCTGTTCTCAAGTTTTTCTGGAATCTATCTGTTTCCATCCATCCCCACTGTAACTTTCCAAAACCATGCCACCATGATTTCTCATCTGGATTATTGCAAGTCTCCTAACTGCTTCTGGTCTTGTCCCTTTTTAATCCATTGTCCCCACTATGAGAATCTTTTACATGAGTGTGGTCCTCAGCGCCTACTACATATCTGGCACATAGTTCCTAATGTTCATTAAATGGATGTTACCTCCTACTTTTAATTCTTTGGCTTCACACTGCCTTATTATTTCCAGTCTCCTTTGAACAAACCATACTATGTATCTTTCAGTGTTTTTTAAAAAAAATATTTTTATTGATTTCAGAGAGGGAGAGAGAGACAGAAACATCTACGAGAGAGAATCATTGATTGGCTGCCTCCTGCACACCCTCCACAGGGGATGGAGCCCACAACCTGGGCATGTTCCCCTGACCAGAACTGAACCTGGGACCCTTCAGTCTGCAGGCTGATGCTCTATCCACTTAGCCAAACCAGCCAGGGCTCTTTCAGTTTTTTGAATATTCTATTTATTCATTCTTATAATAAACTAGAGGCCCAGCGCACAAAATTCATGCATGGCATGGGGGGAGGGGGTGGTCCCTCAGCCTGGCCTGCACCCTCTCCAATCTGGGACCCCTGCCTGCCTGATCACCCCTAACTGCTCTTCCCTGACAGCCTGATCCCCCTAACTACTCTCCCCTGCAGGCCGGATCGCCCAAACTGCTCTCCCCTGCTGGCCTGATTGCCCTAACTGCTCTCCCCTGCTGGCCTGATCCCCCTAACTGCTCTACCCTGCTGGCCTGATCCCTCTAACTGCCCTAACTGCTCTCCCCTGCCAGCCTGATCGCCCCTAACCACCTCTGCCTCAGCCCCTGCCACCATGGCTTTGTCCGGAAGGATGTCCAGTCTGATTAGCA
Source organism: Plecotus auritus (assembly GCF_963455305.1). Lineage (NCBI taxonomy): Eukaryota > Metazoa > Chordata > Mammalia > Chiroptera > Vespertilionidae > Plecotus > Plecotus auritus. The sequence goes on from NC_137782.1 coordinate 95,849,026, forward strand.
TATTACCCTTTTATTAGTGTAGATATGGATAGCTATAAATGAGAAAGTTGGGTTCTGGATTTCATGAATCTTACATTCAATGGGGAGAAAGCAGAAAACAAACAAACAAACAATAAACACAGTGACTTTTAAGTGGAAATAACTTACTATAAAGAAAATAAAGCAGGACAATGTGTTGTGATATGGCTGGGAAGTTACTTTAGGTTGAGTTATCAGAAAATACCTCTATAAAGAGGTGGGCTTTGTGCTGAAATCTAAATGGGAAGGAACTAAGATCCAAAGATCTGGAGGAGGTTTCTAAGCAGAAGAGCCAACAAGCAGAAAGACCTAAAATGGGCATAATCTGTATTAGAGGACCAGAAAAAAGTAAGATGCAGCTGGAACATAGTAAACTTAAAGAACAGTCTGAGTTGTCAGAGCAGTAGCCAGGGGCCAGATCATAAAGACCATCTATGCCATGGTAAAGAGGCAAAAGAAGGGTTTTAAGCAGCTGCTCATGTAGAATGGCTTCTAGTAAGAGAGAATACAGGGATAATGTACTACTGCTATAGAAATCCAGAGGACAGAGGATTCCAAATACTCTATTTTGGGAAAAAAAGAATTTCCTAGCATCTCCAGATCATTGTCTGGAACATAACAGGCATTAAATACTTATAAATGCATTTTATGTTATCCCAATCATGTTTAATACTATACTGCTTATTTTCTTGTCTACATCATCCAATAAACCAAGCTGAATGAAGGCAGGAACTATATCAATACAATTCTGTCATCTTCTCCCAAGATTCTGTCCTCTTCTCCCAAAATTGAAGTTCAGTTTCTGAAGAAAATCCAGTTCTATAGCCCAGCCAGCGTGGCTTAGTGGTTGAGCATCAACCTATGAACCAGGAGGTCATGGTTCGATTACTGGTCAGGGCACATGCCAGGATAGCGAGCTCAATTCCCAGTGGGGGGCATGCAGGAGGCAGCCAATCAATGATTCTCTCTCATCGTTGATGTGTCTCTCTCTCCCTTCCTCTCTGAAATCAATAAAAATAAAATATTCCTAGAAATCCAGCAGAATAAATAAACTAGTGAAAACTGTCAGTGCACCCCTAAGAAGCAGTGCCAGTATTTGGAATTCCATTTTAATCAAGCAATCTAAGAAGTACTATAAAATAAAAAGAAACATAGGTATGTGGAAGTCCTAAGAGGCATTTGATTAATGTTCATCTTTACGAGTTGAACTGGAAGAAAAAGCAAGATTTTATAAGAGATCAACTAAAAGGACTAATGCTTCATTATAATATCAGGTGCCACAATTAGATTAGTACATACAGATCAACTCTTTGCTCATATTTTGGCAAAGTGATTATACAGTTTGAGCTAAAGTATCCCAAAGTACCAAATATTAAGGAGCAGCTATTTGGAAACAAAGGCTCAAGAATTTTCCTCAGGTTAAAAAGAGGTCAGTAGAAAATATACCGCCTGGTTGGAGGTTTTAAACATAGCTACCATATACCATAGAAGGAAAAGAAGTAAAATTCACTTCTAAATACTACCAATAAGAATCAACTCCTTACTATTTTCAAGCAGAAGATTATATGAATGAATAAGAGCATTTGTCATCTGTTATTTCTGAGTGCCTCTGTATTTGAGTAACTGCTGTTTTTTTCTAGACTCAATTCACTTTATTCATATGAATGTTAACTTTTATCTGACATTAACATGTAACTTATTTCTGAAAAGCTGTTAAAAAACTAGTAATAAAATTTAGTATTAATTTTTCTTTTCTGTTGCAATAAATCATCAGAAATAGTTTTTATTTCTAACTAGAGGCCTGGTGCATGAATTTGTGCACCAGTGGGGTTCCTCAGCCTGGCCTGTGGGATCGGGCTGAAACCAGTTCTCCGACATCCCTGGAGGGGTCCCGGATTGCGAGAGGGTGCAGGCCAGGCCGAGGGACTCCCCCGGTGCACAATTGGGGCCAGGGAGGGACGCGGGAGGGCTCCAGGGCATGTCCAGCCCATCTCGCTCAGTCCCGATTGGCCGGACTCCAGCAGCAAGCTAATCTAACAGTTGGAGCATCTGCCCCCTGGTGATCAGTGCACATCATAGCAACTGGTAGACCAGTCGACCATCTGTCCCCTGGTGGTCATAGCTTTGATTGGTTGAACAGCCTACCAGAGGACCAGACACTTAGTATATTAGGCTTTTATTATATAGAATTAGCTTGATACATTACTGTGCTGCACCAGCATACCCATGGGTGAACCTGAGGGGAGGGCGGCGAAGGATTAAAGAAGACAAGAGAATAAAGCTTGGGCTAGGTGGGACGCTGCCCTCTTAGAGAGACAGTGCCATGGCCTGCAAGTCGAGTCTTTATTTTATAACCAGATTCCACCAGGCAAAGTAAGGGCATGGTCAAGATGTTTATAATGTTCTCATGGGTTTCGAATCTTACTCAATTACATGCACCTGAACTCTGTATCAAGCCCACATAACTCAGCCTCCTGGGACCACAGGTTCGGACCATAAGGTCAAGCTTACAACTATAGCCTTTGGTTATAATTGTGCTGGGACCTGCACATGGCTTTGCCATGAGAGGATTGTGTCCTCTCATTAGTCCGAGGCTTGAACCTGTCCAAACACTGTAGCCACTCTCCACACATTACCATACTAATAAAAATCACTGAGAAAACACTGAAATATATTGAATTAGTTACAAAAATATACAATGAAATCGATATTATTAAATTGGGTTTTTTGTTGTTGTTAATTCCCATCTGAGGATATTTTTCCATTGATTTTTAGAGAGTGGAGGGAAGAGGGAGAGAGCGAGATAGAGACATCGATTGATTGCCTCCCACATGTGCTCTGACCAGGACCAGGGATTGAGCCTACAACCAAGGTACATGCCCTTGACCGAAATTGAACCTTGGACCCTTCAGTCCTTGTGCTGATGCTCTATCTACAAAGCCAAACTGGCTAAGGCTACATTGTTAAATTGAATTAGGACATTTTTAAAACATATTTTTTATTGATTTTAGAGCGGAAGGGAGAGGAAGAGAGAGAGAGAGAGAGAGAGAGAGAGAGAGAGAGAGAGAGAGAGAGATATCAATGATGAGTGAGAATCACTGATCCTGCTGCCTCCTGCATGTCCCCTACTAGGGATTGAGCCCACAACCCAGGCTGTGCCCTGATCCTGAATCAAATCAAGACCTCCTGGTTCATGGGTTGATGCTCAACCACTGAGCCAAACCAACAGGGTTTGAATTAGGACATTTTATATATACATATACATACATATAAAATAATACAGAGGGAATAAAACTTACATCATCTCCAGCAATGTAGAATGATAGGGTCTGACTCCCAAGATTAAAATCTATCCAAAATTCCTGAAGTTTTTCATCTGATGGTATTTGCAGCTAATAAAATAAACATATAAAACTAATATATCCTATGCTATTAAAAGTGACAATGGAGAATTATGATCATGTAATTCATGGTTGAGTGTTTTGGTTTTTTTTAAGAGTATAGCTGGAAGGTGAGGGAACATAGAGGAGACAAGTACCGCATTTAAATAAATTTAGAAAGAACAAAAAAATGCTGCTTAGTATTATACACAGAAATTAGCTAGCTCAATTATGAATATTCCAAGTGCAAATAAAGGTTGAAAGTATTAGTTTGAATATATTCGTGAATGATAAATCAATAAAAAATTAAGGAAACAGAAAAATATTTGAAATATAGCCTTTTGTATTTCACTTATCTACAGCTACAAATATGCCATGTTATAAAATGTCTCTTAGATATAGAACAATAGACCAACTGTATTTTTTATCTAATTATGACTATTGTTAAAGTTTTTGTCACTTTGTAATCTGTAATTCACTTAGCACTTGCATCAAAACTTATCCAATAACTAAAATACATGTTAATTTTAAACTTACCTCATATTTATCAAGAAATGCTGATAAACAAGGATATGTAAAGACCCTGAAATAAAAAGTTTGAGATAAAGAAAAATATTAATCAGACTTGACAACAGTATAAGCTTGACTAGCCATAGAAATCACACCTAGGATCAAAGGAAAATCAGGTAGTGGTCAAAACAATTTAAATAAAATTATATCTCTTTTATTACTTTTAAAAAGAGCTTAATGGAAATTTATTTGTGTAGAGAAAGCATATTACTTTGAAGATACTACTCAAACTACCATTTTGTCTGAAGTGATTGACTCTGAGCAGAGATTGCTATTACATTCCATGCTATTGACTCTGAGCAGAGATTCCCATCTTAGCTTGTACTATTAATACAATAAAAGTTCCCATAGACCTTAGATGGAAAAAGAAGATAAGTGAATAATCTATACTAATAAAAGGGTAATATTCTAATTAGACCGGGTCAACCGGACATCTTCTGGTTGTCCGGTCCTCCTTCTGGACAAAGCCACAGTGGTGGGGGCTGAGGCAGAGGCAGTTAGGGGTGATCAGGCTGGCAGGGGAGGGTTGTTAGGGGCGATCAGGCTGGCAGGGGAGGGCAGTTAGGGGCAATCAGGCAGGCAGGCAGGGTGAGCGGTTAGGAGCCAGCAGTCCCTGATTGCGAGAGGGTGCAGACCGAGTTAAGGGACCACCCCCTCAATTTCTTGCACTGGGCCTCTAGTACTCCTAATAAAAATGGCTGAATTAAGTGAGTACTTCCTTGGTGAGATATGATTACAAGTACTCCCATATAATTATCTCCTTTAAACCTCACAACAAACATATTAAGTATGTATTATTAGTATTCTTATTTTACAGAAAGAAACAGAGGCGAGTAAGGTTAAATAATCCACCCAATGTTAGAATAGAAAGAGAAATTTATGATTCAAATCCAAATAATATGACTCATTGCACTTACCCCTCACCCTATTTTTTTTTTTAAATATATTTTTATTGATATTTTACAGAGAGGAAGGGAGAGGGATAGAGAGTTAGAAACATCAATGAGAGAGAAACATTGATCGGCTGCCTCCTGCACACCTCCCACTGGGGATGTGCCCGCAACCAAGGTACATGCCCTCGACCGGAATCGAACCCGAGACCCTTCAGTCCACAGGCCGACGCTCTATCCACTGAGCCAAACCGGTTTCGGCCCCTCACCCTATTTTTAATTTCCTTAGTAAAGTAAAGGAAATGTGAACTCAGCCATCCAGTGTGTCTGTGCACCTATAAGGTGCCAGGCACTGCAAATACTCTGCTCTTCTGTCATTATCAAAGTGATAAAAGTTTACATCACTCAGCCTCACATGCCTATTCCTGAAATTAAATAATCTGCATTAAATTTACCTTCTCTTGTCTCCAAGCATGCCATTTACAAGGTTGAGAAAAATCCTGCAATCCTAAATTTTTTTAAAACAAGAGACTTTTAAAAAGCATAGTAAACTGACAAATCTCAGAGGGAGGGGGGTGTTGGGGAGAGATTAGCCAAAGAACTTATATACTTATATGCATAGCCTATGAACACAGACAATAGTGGGGTGAAGGCCTGAGGTGGGGTAGTAACTGGGTAAGGAGGCAAAGGAAGGGAAATGGGGGTCATCTGTAATAATGTCAACAATAAAAAATATATTTAAAAAGCATAGTAATTTTCAAAAACTATTATTAATTTATTTTTATACTACTTACTGTTTCAAATTCAGAGTCTTTAATTTCTTTAAATGCATTAGCAATAAAATCCATTGAAAACCAATGACGTGCCAGTTTCTGTCTTTGTTTTTCTGTTGTCATTCTACATAAAGCCTCTACAATACCTACTTGTAAGTCATAATCTTGAAAAAAAAGTTAATGCATTATTTGAAATTATGAAAATTAAGAGTTTATAAATGTCAATATATTTTATAATGTATTACAACTAGCAAGATAAAGAAAACATTAGTGTAAATTACTTATCTCTTGCCATTTTCTTCATATGAATTAAAACTAGCTCCTTATTATAGGAATGAATACAGCCCAAATAAAAAAATAAGCTTACTAACAAGAGTGAAAAAAATTTCTAAAGGTTACTTAAGAGACACTCCCAAATATTCAAAGACTATGCATTCCATTATTATTAGAGTTGTGAACTGTAAAACAACTCAGACAATGGCCTATAAATCACAGAATCTTTGTTTTCCTTTTGTGTTATATGTTATTTAAAGTTATTCCAAAGTACTTTAAGTTTATTCTATAGATAAAATCACCAGGTCAAAAGTTTCTCATATGAAACTTAGGGAAGAAAATTTGAGTTCTTTTAATAAACACATTGTTTAAAAATAAATCTATTAATCCCAGGAATATTTAACCTCCTAACTTCATAAAATACCATTTGGGGCACTTCTTAGCAAAAGTAATTAAAATCTATTGGAAAATTAAGTTATTATTCATAAATCTACAACTTGGGTACAAATTATACTTAACAACTCCTGTTATCATGCTTAATTATTATTTCAGTCCCACAAATATTTATCTTTAATTACTTGTTAAAGTAATTAAAATTGATTGACTATAGTTTATAATCCCCTCACATAATCTCACTATATTACAATGTTAATATATTTTGGCTAAAACAATTCTTTCTATTATGTGTGTAATAACTTCAAATATAAACATTTTGAAAAAAACTTACCTCCAGCATCTAAAATCCTTTCTCCCATACTATTCCTACAAATCAAAATAATAGATTATATACTAGACTAGTATCAACTAAATAGAAAGCCCATATGTTGCGGGGAGGGACTTCACTAAAATTTACAATTGGCTAGTATCACACTTTTACAGAAATTATAACCATAAATTATAATAGAAACCTATAACAGTTTTATGAGTTTTAATTATTAATGCAATTCACAGTTGCCTTATAAAACATCCATTAAATTCTTGACTTGAATAACTAATTAAAGCAATATAGTACAAATTATTACATGAGAATTAACACATCTTGGTTATAGAGTATTTTCCTGGCATCTTGAGGCATTTTGTCAAGCATAGCATTCATTTTTTTTAGAGTCTAGGAAAGAAAAGAAAAAGATAATCCATCAATATTTTATATTCAGTGAAACATTACAGTTTTAGAAAAATATTCTAGGTATATACATTTAGAAGCTTATATTTTTAATCATAGCATTTTATGCAGGGAATGGAGAAGGGTAAAGACTATCCTATATAATAAAAGGCTAATATGCAAATCGACCAAACAACAGAATGACCGGTCACTATGACATGCACTGACCAGCAGGGGCAGACACTCAATGCAGGAGCTTCCCCCTGGTGGTCAGTGCACTCCCACAGGGGGAGCGCCACTTAGCCAGAAGCCCTGAACTGGGCTCATGGCTGGCGAGTGCAGCGGCTCCAAGGCAGCACTAAGGATGTCTGACTGCCAGCTTAGGCCTGCTCCCAAGGGCCTAAGTCGGCAGTCAGACATCCTCTAAGGGCACAGCCGAGGTGAGGGACACCCCCAAGTGCACAAATTTCATGCACTGGACCTCTAAAAAAGTATAAAATAGTGAATACAAAAAACCCCACATAGAATATAATAAAAAAGAATATACCATGATTTCTATACTTAAAATAGTTATACTCTTTGCAATACAACATGTTTATTATCACTTTAAGAACTAGGAAGGCAAAAATATTACCTTATTAATATTTATTCTTATGGTTATACAAATGTACACACATCTACACACTATTAGGGTTATTTTTAGTATTTAATACTTAAGAACTCCTAATATCTAGATGGTATCATTTATTTTCATATGAGATATATGTATATATAAGCCAATATGGTTATACATTTTCAGTAAATAGGTAACATATTCATCATGTCAGGCAGTGAATTAAGACAATAGATATATACTACATGATAAATAACTTAGTGCCAAGATAAAATGATTATTTAATTTGATAAATTGCTACCAAGTTTTCTTCTTTCTCATTTTTAGGTTTCAAAAGAAAATCTAACAAATGACTTTACCTCCTGCTGAATACAAATATTCACTCTTGAGTCAATAACCAGGGCACAAATTCGAGGTATGAAATTTTCCACTACTTGCTTTTTACCTGAATAAAAGTGTTAAGTTATTGATAAATGTGTATTTTAAATTCTTTTAAAAGACAGTCTTTACTTATATGAGTTAATGTAAAGGAAGTACTAGTTCAGTTTAGAAGGTCAACTTGACAGTGCTGGGTATCAGGAAGCATACAATTCAGTCCTGGTTCTGCTATGAACTAGCTATGTGGCTTTGGGAAAAACACACACAAAACCAACAGATGTGACTGAATTCTGGCAAAGGAATCCAAATCCAGCTTCTTCTTTCAGGCACATAAGGCTGAAATTCTGGATGAAATAAATATCATTCGAAAGTGTAAACTTCTATATTGAGCTTTGTAGAAAACTGACCTCATTAATACTAATACTCGAAAATTCCATAATAGCCATCAATACCTCTGAGCTATTCCTAAAAGCCAACCCTATTCTCAAAACACTAGGCTTTATCAGTATTAAATATATTTAAAGAAATTTTCCACATGCTATTTCATAATGCAAATTTTTAAAATGCCAATACTATAACAGAACTTTCCAAAGTGACCACATTGAAAAAAAAATCACTCAATTAGGGGAAAAGATATAATAATTTACTTAAAAAAAAACCCTGTTACATCACTTTATAATCACTAGTGGTTTAAGACTGTTTTCTCCCCTAAAAATGTAAGAATTCAAGCTAGATTGCAAAGAAATAATTGAAAAAGTAGTAGCTACTATTGAATAAACAGTAATTGATTTTTCAGTGATACATGGGTATATTTTAGAGAAAATTGCTTAGTAAGGCTACTTAAAAGTGGGTTTTGAGGCTAAGACCTAAATAAATTCAAGAGTGAGCCATGAGTGTATCTGAGGTAGATCATTCCAATGTGAGGAGGTGGCAAGTGCTAACACAGAGAGCAAATTAACAGTGATCAATGGGGCAATGTCTCCAAATGCGGTCAGAGAGGTTGGGTCTCGAAGACATAGTAAACAATTTTGATATCTAGACAACCACATTTAGCTAATGATCAATGGCCTAAAATTTTATATCTATGTAATTCTCAACTATCATATATGATTTCCTTTGTATAGTAGTTCAACTAAAAGTACATATGGTCTTTCAAAGACATTTTCAAAAAATGTTTAAAAAATGAGGGACAAATTAAAACTCTTTTCCAAAATGTAAACTTATTTTGAGAAGGTGACTACATAAAAAGCAAATCTATTAGTTTTTCTACCTTATAGGGAAATCTCCATTAATTTTTATTAAATTACAACTAACAAAATAGCAACTGATCTTTAACATTTTGGCTTTGATGGCAGCAAATAGCAGCTGTTCCTTTATGTATAAATAATTTATCCGTCTCAGTTACCAATCCTAGTTAATTCTTTCTCAAGCAACACAGAGATAAACATAACTTGGACTGACTGCTTTTCACAAGATACCTGCTAGCCATAAGTGAAAGGAAGAGTTCTCAGTAGACTATTAAAAATTTTGTTCTATTAGCTCAAAGGTTGGCAAACTATGGCCCATGAACCAAATTCAACCCACTGCTGATGAATAATACATTTCATCAGCAAGTACTCTGGAAATGTTTGAATTGATCATGTTTTATTGAACTAGTAGCATCAAGGTGAATTTCATTTACTTTCATGAACTTAGCCATCATCATCAGTTACCAGTGAATGATTTTGGTAATAAATAGCTTGCGCTATAGAGTCGATAATGTTTCTAAATGACTTCAACCCAAAATTACAAGGCAAAATTGTGCTATATGAGAAACTTATACTTCAGTAAATTCATTTTAATGACACTAAATAAAGTTATTTGCCTTACAAGTAATGCCAAGCTTCTTTCTGTACTTCCTGGCTTGTCAAAAACTAAAACAAGAATTGACATCTCCATTCCCACACAGATTTATAGGGGATTTTTTTTTTTCAAGTTCCAACTACAGGTCCAGCAACGTTTTTGGACATTGATGTAAGTGCAAGGGAAAGTTTCCATAGGTCAAAATCTATTTAATTATGCAGTTGAAGAGCTTCTACCTAATCTTCAATTAAAAGTGATTAATCTGCAGTGCAATGACATTTTAAAAGGCAAATATTAAGAAAAGAACTTAATACAATTCTATAAATGCTTTTTAAGTGATGAATATGCTCAATTAAAAATTATGCTTATAAACATATAGCAGTATTTGTCATTATTGGCATGAAAAGATTTTATAATGCAATATATATAAGCATCAATAAATGAATATAATCAATTTTGACTACAGCAAAAACTAACTCTTAACCTGAATAAGTGAAATATCATCCCCTCAAAAAAGAGTGCTATTCGTCACATTAGTATACCTGTATTACAAAAACATCGTACTCAATTATTATGCTTTGAATTGCATCAATAAAACATTTGTGGAAATTTGTTTCTTTCTTGTTATAGTACCTACATATTATCCTCAATTTTTTTCTGGCCCACAAAACCTAAAATATTTACTATCTGGCCCTTTACATAAAAAGTTTGTTGATCCCTGAATTAGATAATGAATTCCTAATATTGAGAAAATTGCTATGAGAATTGCAAAATTATACTAAAATTCTAACTGCAAATTACTGTTCCATAAAAAAAATGTTTATTATACCTTCATCATTGATGCCATATACGACCTGAAAAGGAATAATATTTATATTTTACTGTCTTATATTATAAACCATTACAAATGGTATTAAAATAACAGGTTAAATTTGAACTCACCACATAAGTACTAATTATTTAATTACATTACACAGGATAAATGCTTTACAATCTGAATAGGTTAATCCAACCAAGTCAGAAGCCAATCTGTTACTGACTTTTAGGCTTAAGGCATATAGAACACAAATGTTTTTAAATAAAGTGCTCGCTTAGGCAGCAGTATATACTAAATAAGCACAAGCTTTATAACATCAGTTAATTAATGTGATTTTACCATCAATAGATCAAATAAGTCTTCTATCAGATTTATAACAGCTTCATCTTTTGATTTTCCTCGACTCAGAATTATCTCCTTGGATTTTTCAAACCAGGCAACCATGTAAAGAAAAATGTATATACTAGTTATTTTAAATTCAGTTTGAGAATGTACTTATCTATATTTGTATAACTAGTAAACCTAGGAATAAAGAAATAACAAAAAAAAAATTCCAGTATTGTATCAAAATAAATTTATGCTTTCAAACATTGTCATTGTTTTTTTGTAACTCACTCTACTTGCCCATTGTTTGGATGGGAATGGATAAAGTTAATACTAATTCCAGGTAGAAGATCTTTATTTCCCCCTTCAAATTCCTTGTTCAGGTACATTCATATAATATATGAAAATAAATGGTCACAAGTTAGATTATTTTAGCACCTCTACTATTTGATAATTTTTGGTATTTTTCACTTTTAATTAATTCAAATCCTAATATATGAAAAGCGAGGGGCCATCATGACCCAACGAACAACCAAACAGCAGGCTGTGCGGGGTGATCAGGCTGTCAGGGAGGTTAGTGAAGGATGACCAAACGACTGAACAACAGGCTGCGTGGGGCAACCAGGCAGGCAGGGGAGTTCATGAGAAACAACCAAATGACTGAACAGCAGGCTGCGTGGGGCAGGGGTCCTCAAACTATGGCCCACGGGCCACATGCAGCCCACCGAGGACATTTATCCGGCCCGCCGGGTGCCTCTGCCTGTCCTGCTTAGCAGCCGACTGGTCCCGTGCCCGCAGTGCGCATAGGAATTTGTTCATAGTTTGTTTTTTAAACTATAGTCCAGCCCTCCAACGGTCTGAGGGACAGTGAACTGGCCCCCTGTTTAAAAAGTTTGAGGACCCCTGGCGGGCAACCAGGCCGACAGAGGGGGGCAGTTGGGGGCAACAAGGCTGGCGGGGGAGCAGTTAGGGGCAACCAGGCTGGCAGAGGGGGCAGTTGGGGGTGACCAGGCCAGCAGCGGGGCAGTTGGGGGTGACCAGGCCAGCAGCGGGGGGGCAGTTAGGGGTGATCATGCCGGCAGGCAGAGGCGGTTAGGGGTGATCAGGCTGGCAGAGGGGGGCAGTTAGAGGAGATCAGGCAGGCAGGCAGGTGAGCAGTTAGGAGCCAGCGGTCCCGAATTTTGAGAGGGATGTCCGACTGCTAGTTTAGACCCGATCCCTGGGATTGGGCCTAAACCGGCAGTCAGACATCCCCTAAGGGGTCCCAGATTGGAGAGGGTGCAGGCTGGGCTGAGGTGACCCCCTCCCATGCACGAATTTCATGCACTGGGCCTCTAGTATTTGAATATAAACTACATCTCAGATACTGTTCAGGGCACAGCAATGAACAAAACAAATAAAAATTAATACCATACATTCTAGTATGGCAGACAGACAATAAATATTAAAAAATAATAAAGTCAGATAGTGATTAAGATGTACTAAAGAGAAAATAAATCAAGTAAAGTCTCTAGAGAGTATTGTGACCTTAAATTCACATGGTTATCAAGGAGCTTGTGAATAGTTTCCTTGTGACATACTACAGGGTATAAAAATATTTATTTTAACTCAAAGTTTTATATAAAGTACCCAAATTTATTTTTCAATGGTTTGAAGCATTTACTTTATTAGAAAGCACACCTTTAATAATATTTCTCTCATATGAATGTTGCATATTCTATACTTATCTTTTGGACTAATCCTTGTTTTATCAAAGTTAGAAGTCCAGCTTGCCCCAAAATACTGATATTCCTGCTACATCTTCCAAAAGAAATCAAAATGATTGAGACAGTTTGGATATCCTTCTTATTAAGTTCCTGAAATGAAAATTATACATTTAAACATCTGTTAACACAAAATAGCATGGAACTGGCTAAGGACTTTATAATCCTCACAAATCCTGAGAGCTATAATCATAATCTTCAAGGACAAAGGACAAAATATGGTTTTAAAAAAACAAACAACTTGCCTAAAGCCAGTAAATGACAAACTCAGTACAAAAATGCAGATCTAGCAGTTGGTTGGCATATCATCCCATACACCATAAGGTTGGGGTTTCGATTCCTGGTCAGGGCACATACCTAGGTTGCAGTTTTGAACCCTAGTTGGGACGCATATGGGAGGCAACTAATTGATGTTTCTCTTTCTTTCTTGATCCCTCTCATCAATAAAAAAGATATTCTCGAGTGAGGATAAAAAAATGCATATCTATATAAATTCAAGAAACTTTAGACTATGATACAAAGTTACTTTCCATTCTAAAAAGCTCTAGGTATCTAACAAATACAATGAATTTTTATGCAATCTTTTTGACTCATAGCAAATCTCAAATACTGGGAGAGATTGTCAATAACCACATTTTCTTGCATATAAACCTGTCTTACATATAATAAATAAAGTCCAAGGTTTTGGATATATATATATATTTTATATTTACAAGCAACAAACTTTGTCCATATAACATGCAGAATATGTTGATAGGCTTTTAAAAAATAGATTAAATTGTTTAAACTTCCAAGATGTATACTATTTTTCACCAGTGGTAACTCTGTAAACATATCTATTTGAATACTTTATTTGGAAAATGGTCCAATATGTTATTTGGAGCTTGTCAAATTTAAAAAAAGCAAGTGGTAAAATAAGGATTTATTTATATAATTATAAGCGAGCTTGTCAAAGGTTTTTATTCATTTTTTCTAATTTACTTTCTTGGAAAGTAGACTGCTATCTAATAATGATAACAATCATTCAACAAAAATAAATATATTTACCCTGCATATAAGGTCATCCAACTTGTGGAAAAACTGTTTGCTGCATTTAATCTTCACATCTTCACAAACATCAATTTGTAAAAGTGTTTTCAAAGGTTTGAAATCACTTTTTCTTAAAGCATCATCAATGCATTTTTCCAACTGCTAGAGAAATATAGTTAATGGCAAATATATTGAATCAAAACCAAAATTATTCACCTTATGCAATCTTGTAACTTGAGAATGGTTTTCACATGAAAATTCTCAGAAGAATTTATACAATATCAATGCACACTTATTTTTTTTTAAACTGCCCACTCTTAAATTTGGAGTAATGTAGTCAGATTAAGTTTCTTTAATAAGATTCTACATAAGAAAAAATATATTTTACTATTTTTCCACTTCATGTCTTAAATTGGAAAGTCATCATTATGTTGAATTCAACAAAAGCCTGTTAATGAAATAAGTAAAATAAACTTTATGATAAATAATCTGTAATACCATGGATAAAACTTAAATATATCTGACTATCAACTTCTTAATGAGATTTAAATGTATAAAAATGCATAAAGGTTAAAAGCACTATTTAGAAACTATACCAACCAATGAGTTAAACATCACACACACACACACACACACACACACACACACACACACACAGAGTATTTATTATATTACATATTTATGGTCATGTGCCACATAATGAGGTTTGGGTCAACAACAGACCATGCGTATATGATGGTGGTCCCACAAGATTATAATGGAGCTAAAATGCTCCTATTGCCTAGTGATATCATAGCCACTGTAACCTTGTATCACAACACATTACTTACATATTTGTGTGAACAAACCTACTGCACTAGCAATCATAGAAAAACACAGCACATACAATTATGTACAGTACATAGTACTTGATAATGATAATAAATGACTATGTTACTGGTTTACGCATATTTACCGTACTATACTTTTTATTACTTTAGAGTATACTCTTTCTACTTATAGATGTCTGTTGTAAAACAGTATGCCATTAGGCCTGCAAGCAGCCTCATATATCTCATGTTTATTACATTTCCTGATTGCATCATTTTCTCTTATGTTTGATTTAATCTCATTTTGTTTTATAAATTTAGTTTAGCCTAAGTGTACAGTGTTTATAAAGTCTGCATTAGTGTACAGTAATGTCCTAGGCCTTCACAATCCTTCACTACTTACTTATTGACTCACTCAGAGCAACTTCAATTCCTGCAAGCTCCATTCATAGTAAGTGCCTTATAGAGCTGTACCATTTTCCATCTTTTATATCATATTTTTACTGTATCTTTTCCATGTTAGATACACAAATACTTACCATTGTGTTATAACTGCCTAAATATTCAGTATAGTAACAAGCTACACAGGTTTGCAGCCTAGAAGCAACAGGCTAGACCACCTAGGTTTGTGTACATGCACTATGGTGTTCACACAATGACAGAATTGCCTAATGACACATTTCTCAGAAAGCATCCCCATCATTAAGGAGCGCATGACTGAATAAACTTTACAAAATCTGTCATCCCTAGTATTAATGTAAACATCATTAATAAGTAATTTTCATATTTTAATCTGATCATCAGGCTTTGGAGTGAACCACATAGCAATTAAATAGATAAAACTTACTCTTTACCTAAATGAAGTATCTTACAATTTTAAACTTTGATATGATAATATTCAGGCATAAGTTTTATACATGAATCAATGCATGATTCTTTTCAATATAAAAGATATATAGATATATATACACATAAATAATTAGCATTTATACTTTAAATATTTTTAAATATTGAAAACAAATCTATTAAAAAATAAAAAGATAACATTTGAATTTATTCTCCTCTTGACCTCTTCATAAAAACAAGAAAGCTTGTCTTTCTTAAAAATATAGCACTTAATACCTATGAACAAACAAAAAGTGATTTTAGAGACTAAAATAAAATACTTGCTTCTGGTCCAGGACTACATACCTGGAGATCTGGTCTTATTGGCATTTTGATTTAATTTTACAATGGCAGGTCAAAACAAACACCTATAAAAGAAAACATACACTCTCTGTATCTTACATCTGTTCTACATATTTAAAATCTTAATACACATAAATAAGCATTGCTGCTTATACCAAAGGCAATAAATATTGTTTCTTCAATTTCCTCACTGTTTATGAAATTACTCATTTTAATTTGGCCAAAAAAGTTTCTGAGAAAATCCTGAGTAAATTTATTCAAGCTTTTGCTGTTTATGAATTACAGAAACACAAAAAACCCTGCTAAAAGGTGACAAAACTAGTGAAAGAAAAACCAGGATCTGTCTCATCCTAGAGTCTTGCTATATTTGTTCCAACTTTGGGAAAAACAAGAAAAATAACCTTGAATTAATGTCTAAATGATATTCAGACTTG
This sequence comes from Plecotus auritus, assembly GCF_963455305.1. Classification (NCBI taxonomy): domain Eukaryota; kingdom Metazoa; phylum Chordata; class Mammalia; order Chiroptera; family Vespertilionidae; genus Plecotus; species Plecotus auritus. The sequence continues at coordinate 95,865,229 of NC_137782.1, forward strand.
TAACACAATAGGTTAAGAAGGGAGGAATATGGGAGTATATTACCAAAGAACAGGATATATGGGAACACACAAAAATACAATCAGAAGAGTGAGGAAAAGACAACCTAAACACATTTTCTCTTAAAAAGAGAATGGAAACAAGAAACAATGGGGTTACATTAAGCACCATCTACCACCTTAACAAAAGTATCTAAAATTTCCAAATGCAATTTGGAGGTTAGCTCTGTAAAAAAAAAGAACTACTACAACCTTTTCTAGATATCATAACTAGAACAATTTAAAATTAATCTACTATGTAACAGAAACACTAGGACATCCAACATAGAGAGGCAATTAATTCATTAATCCAACAGGAATAGAGGACTGTGTACCCATAAGTCAACAAAAGGCGTTAATCTACTTTCTTGCAGATATGGCAGTAGAAAAATATAAGTGCCAATGAGGATATACATATAAGGCAAACAAAAAGGATGAATAAAAATAATCACTTGCATTTCCAAAGATTAACTCCAGGGAAAAAGTTCTGATCCCCAAAGAAATATTTGCTCCACGTGCATAAGAAACTAGGTCTAAAGATGTTTTTGCAGTATTGTTTTGAGTGGCAATGATTCAAAAGCACCTAGATGGGATTTGTGAATGAGAGGGAGCATGAGAAATAAATAAGTACAATGTGGTAATTAATTTTGTGAATATAATAGTCAAATAAAAAGTCCCAGAATTTTAGATATTTGTATTCATAATACGTTGCTAAATGATATAGTGAAAAAAGAAACTTTGTATCATTTATATGTCTAGGTCAGTGGTCGGCAAACTCATTAGTCAACAGAGCCAAATATCAATAGTACAACAATTGAAATTTCTTTTGAGAGCCGAAAACTGACTTCTGCACATGGGCCACAAAGTTTCAGTTGCACTGTACGTGCGCGCCCGCACATGGTATTTTGTGGAAGAGCCACATTCAAGGGGCCAAAGAGCCACATGTGGCTCGTGAGCCTCAGTTTGCCGACCACTGGTCTAAGTATATGCATGTACATATATACGTATTTGTGTGTGCAAGTGTGTAGACAGACAGACATTCACCTATACCACTCAAGACAGTTGGAATGCTTATCAGGCTCATTGGAAAGGAGCAGTAAGGAGTTGTACAGAACTGTAATCGGCTATTTGTCAAAGTAAGACTTCAATTTTATTTGTAATTTATATTTATATTAGAGGCCTGGTGCACGAATTTGTGCGGGGGGGGAGGGGAAGGGTGAGAGGGACCACGGGAGGTTGGCTGGCAGGCCCCAATCTAGATTTGTACCAGTAGATGTGCTGAGGTAGCAGCAAGAAAAGATCACAGAGTGCCCCAAAATGGCCTGAACACCAGCTATGCTCTGAGGTGGAAATACAGCTCTATTTCATTGTTCACCCTCGGGCATCTCACTCTCCCCGGGGCGGAGTTGCTGACAGACAGTTCGTCTTTCCTACCTCAGCTTCACATTTTCTCAGGGCTCCACCCGCAAGCATGATAAGTAGCTGACTTTGGCCAATGGTGGCACACCACCATAGGAGCACTAGGCGATCAGCTGTTGGGAGCCCAGAAAGGTCCAGGGACAAGCTAGTGGCTGACTGGGGCAGAAGGGTGAGCAGCACAGTGTGGTAAGATGGCGGTGGTGCTTACTTTACATCTTTGTAGTTAGGCTGCTGCCTTGCCCCTTATGCCCCCTCTAAACTGCTACTCTGTTTTGATCAGCATCGGGTTTGCTCTCCTCCTACAGGCTTCCTGGACCCAGATTCTCTGGTGCCTGGAGTCTTAGCCTGGGGGAGGGATTGGTCAGGGGGAGGGACTGCGGGATGTTGGCTGTGGGAGCGCAATGACCACCAAGCTGGCCAGGGGGAGGGACCACAGGAGGTTGGTCAGCCATGGGATTTTGGCTGTGGGAGTACACTGACCACCAGGGGGCAGCTCCTGCATTGAGCAGCCGCCCCCTAGTGGTCAGTGCACATCATAGCGACCAGTTGTTCCGATCGTTTGGACGTAATGGTCGCTTAGGCTTTTATATATATAGACTAGTTAACTAGAGGCCTGGTGCATGAAATTCATGCACTGAGGGTGTGGGAGGGTGTCCTTCAGCCCAGCCTGCACCCTCTCACAGTCCAGAACCCCTCAGTGGACATCCCTCTTGCAGTCCGGGACCCCTCGCTCCTTACCGCCTGCCTGCTCACTGCTCCTTACCGCCCCTTGCTCACTACTCCTTACCACTCGGCTCACTGCTCCTTAGCGCTGCTGTGGAGCAGCAGTTGTGAGCCTGGCTTCTGGCTGAGCGGCTCTCCCCCTGTGGGAGCACACTGACCATGAGGGGGCAGCTCCTGCATTGAGCATCTGCCCCCTGGTGGTCAGTGCACATCATAGCAACTGGTTGTTCTGCCATAATGGTTGCTTAGGCTTTTATTATATAGACTAGAGGCCTGTTGCATGAAGAGATTTGTGCAATAGGCCTTCCTTCCCTTGGCTTCCAGCACTGATTTTCCTCTGGCACCCGGGACCCAGGCCTTCGCTCTGGCCAGAATCTGCCTTCTTCGTCTTTGCTGCAGACTCCAGCTGGAGTCTGCTATCTTTGTCTTTGCTGCTTCGCTGCAAACTCCGGCCGAAGTCTGCTGTCTTCGTCTTTGCTGCAGACTCTGACTGGAGTCTGCCATCTTCGTCTTTGCTACAGACTCCGGTCAGAGTCTGCTGTCTTCATCTTTGCTGCAGACTCCAGCCGGAGTCTGCCATCTTCGTCTTCGCTGCGCTGGAGTGCCGTTCCTGTAGATCTCTTCACCCCCCACCCTCCCTCTCATAGCAGGCGTCCTGCCCCGCCAGGCCACTCCGCACCTGGAGCAGCTGGGCGGCCGCCATCTTTGTCCTTCTAATTAGCATATTCCCTCATGACTGGCTGGTGGGCATAGCGGAGTGATGGTCAATTTGCATGTTTCTCTTTTATTAGTGTAGATACCTTACTAAAAGTACAGTAAATTCTTGACAACATGCAGGTAAGCGACATCCAAAACATGGGATCAGTAAATTGTGGGTCTGAGTTATTGTGAGGGAACTGAAATGACCAAAGCTAGCCTTTGCAGTTAACATCTAGGAGTCCAGCTACTCCATCCAAATCTATCCAGGGCCTAACTGTGGTTTTACTCCATCTGGTTGTTTATTTATTCTGGCTTAACTATAAAAGGGGCCAGTCTAGGTTTGTGGTAGCTGGGGATTCCAATACACCAAAAATTATTCCAGGACCTCTACACAGTCAGAATCATTGTATCCAACTCAGAGAAATTTGGCCTGAAAAATATTGAAAATGCAGGAACACACTCTTTGCCTTCTCAATTCCTAAGAAGGAGTTTGCCTATTTTCTACTTAGTTTCATTCTTTCTTTCATTCTTCTCAGGCCATCACAGAAGATAAAAATTTAGCCTGGTCCTGTTTGAAAATATTATCATCACAGGTTACAAGATTTTAGCTTAAAATGTGCATGTGCATTTATATATGCACACACACACACACACATATACACACATATATGCAGATATATGTATAAACTTGCTTCAGAGATAGAATGATTTTTAAAAGATAGGAAAGTATTTCAAATATGGAGATAAATAAGTATTTGAGGTCAGCAACCCATATCATCATAGGCCTGAAAGCTCAGAGGGATGGCTGCCTTCAGGAGGAAACATTCCTTGGGACAGAAAAACCAGGTTGAGGACATGACCCAAAATATCACAAAGAATATACAGAAGATAAAGTTGGGATATAAAGGAGAAATGCAGACATTCCATTACCTATTCAATAAGAATTTCAGAAATTAAAAAAATAAAATAAAAATAGCCCAGGGTGACAACAGTTGAATAATAGCCAAGAAATTTCCCAAAATAAATATAAACACCCACAAATGGAAAGAATCCACTGAATTCCAAGGAAGATAAATAAGAAAAAGTACATCTAGACACACTGTGAGGACATCTATATATACAAAGAGGTAATATACAAATTGTCGTTACTCTGTCACAGTAACGACGGTTCAACAGGCTGCGCACACAGCAGGAGCTGGTGGGCAGGAAAGGAGGCAGGGACTTGCACCACCAGGACATGAGGCTGCCTCCCAGTCCAGCGCCGTGAGGCTGCCTCATTGGCTCTTCATGTGAAAGATGAGCTCGGATCCTCATTCTTATTCAGTGTAGTGGAGCATGGGAATTGGTTTATAGGATCCAGTCCCACTTGGGGAAATGTTACTACAGTCTGAGAGTAGATGTAAAATGGGGATCCTATTTATTTGCTCATAGGCTTGCTGTAGAACAAACAGAGTCACCATCCTCACAGAATTCAGGATGCCCCACATGCAAACCTAGAATGAAAAGTCAGCAACACTCCACATGGCCAAGAACTAGAAACTGCCCTTTGAAAGGAGAGTATGCAACAGAACTCTGAGTCCCAGGAGGGAGAAGAGGGAAGCTGTTCTTGCAGTTAATTTAAGAATTTAAGGTACAAAACTGGTATCAGAAAGTAGTGGCATAACACCAAGGCCATCCAGTCATGTGGAAACACTGAGACCATGGGACCCTTGGGATGAGCAGTTTCCGACACCGTGGGAACCCCTTGCTCCCACCCCAGCCTCTGGGTGCCTGTTACAGATGTCCATGTGCACAGGGACAAGGGCTCTGGGCCTGCGGTGGTGGGGTTAGGGGACAGAGGACCTCCTTCCATAAAGTCTTCCCCAGCCTGTGTGGCGCGCCCCGCTGATGGCGTCACCAGGTGACGTCACCTAGAGGGGCCACTCAGGTGGTTTCCCTGAAGAGGGGTTTGCGCCCAGCTCAGAGGCGAGGAGGTACAGGCTTGGGGGCCACACGACCTCCTGCAGCCCCTCCAGCGCAGCCAGAGCTAAAGCTGCAGGTCCGTCTGGCTTTCGCGGGGCCTGGACAGTGCGGTGGCCCCAGCACTGGCAGTGAGTGCTGGGTGCCTGAATCCAGGGAGCTGCCCAGACCCATGGGCCTTCCCAGCTAGACCACTCCCCTCTTGCATCCCTCACCAAACCTGGGTCTGATCCTCATCCTCCCCGTCAGACCCCAGGGGCCCAACCTCCCAAATTGTGACCTTTGACTGTGTGCCCTTACCCTAACATTTCAGTCTCAGAACCTAACACTTCCCTTAACCCCCTCACCTCCAATCTAACCTTTAACAGGAGCCATTGCCAACCACATCTGGTCCAGCACCACTCTCCTCTCTCTAGCCCCCCACCTTCCCTCATGGAAGCTGCTGTTGCTTCCCATGAATTCAAATGAAATAGGATTACTCAAAGAAGAAAATGTCTGAGCAAAGACCTTGAACTAAAGAAGAAATAAAGTAACTAATATACATGAGAAAAGTTAACTTCAAAGGTAATCAAGTAATTGAAAAGGAAAGATACCTGGAACTTTTTAAAAATCACAATATTCAGTACTGGAGAGGGTGTGATGAAACAGATACCTGCTAGCACTGCTCCGGAGTGTAGGGGACAGCATTTCTGGAGAGAGTTTGACAGGATGTAGCAAATATTCAGGCTCCTGGGCTGGGTGATTACATTTCCAGGAATTTATAATACATAATAATAAAAAAGTTGGGCCAGATATCATCATAACAATAAAAGGCTAATATGCAAATGGTTATCACACCATGACACCGTAAGGACCGAACAGCAGGAGGCTGTGTGTGAGGCAGGTGGGGGCGGGGGGTGGGCAGGAGGTGGGGACTTGCAGCGTCGGTGGGCAGGGACTTGCGCCGGCCTGGGACGTGAGGCTGCCTCCCAGTCCAGCGCTTGGCTGGGGATGTGAGGCTGCCTCCACACCCAGTGCTGGGCCGGGGGACGTGAATAGAAATATTAAAATATTTCCTCTAATTAATTCCCTTTTAATGTGCATGAATTTTGTGCACCGGGCCACTAATTTCTGAGTAAGAAAAAAGAGAAAATCTTAAGTCACCAGAGCAAAAACAAACAGAAGCATGCAAATAAATCAACATAATAGATACCCTGTTCTTACAATGCAATAAAAATATAGAAATTAGGTACAATGGTAGCCTCAGACTTCCTATATATCTGGAAATTAAAATACATACATTTGAATAGTCCATGGGATATAAAAAGATGGAAATGACAAAATATTTAACTGCATAAGAACATGTATACATATAAAAAACCTACAGGATGCAACCAAAGCAATTATTTAAATGCAATTCATAGACTTAAATGAATTTATTAAAAGGTAAGAAACAGCCCTAGGCCAGTTTGGCTCAGTGATAAGAGCATCGGCCTGCAGATTGAAGGGTCCCAGGTTTGATTCTGGTCAACCTCAGTTTCAGGCTCAATCCCTGAGTCTGGTTGGGCGTGTGTGAATGGCAACCAATTGATGTGCCTCTCTCACATCGATGTTTGTCTCTCTCTCTCCCTTCCACTCTCTCTAAAAACCAATGGAAAAATATCTTTGGTGAGGTTTAACAAACAAACAAACAAAAAAAGGTGAGAAACAAACCCTTAGGATCTTTAGATGGTAGGGTTATTAAACAAATATTTTAAAATAACTGTAAATACTGTGTACATAAAGATTATTACACAAGGCCCTGGATGGTGTTTCTCAGTGGTTAGAGCTTGACCAAGCACCAAAGGGTTGTGTGTTCTATTCCCGGTCAAGGGCACATACCTGGGTTGAGGGTTCGCTTCCCACTCCCACACCCCCGGTTGGGACATGTGCCGGAGGCAACTGATTGGTGTGTCTCTTTCACATCAATGTCTGCCTCTCTCTCTCTCTCTCTCTCTCTCTCTCTCTCTCTCTCTCTCTCTCTCTCTCTCTCTCTCTCTTTCTCTCCCCCCCATCCCCTCTCCCTCCCTTCCACTCTCTCTGAAAAGCAATGGAAAAAATATCCTCACATGAGGATTAACAAACAACAAAAAAAAGATTATTGAACAAGACTGAGAAATTTGGCAGAGAACTGGAAACTCAGGGGGGAGGGGGAGAAAGGGCACAGAAAATTTGAAAAACAACCAAATAATTCTAGAAACAAAAACAGTCAATTAACAAAATAATTAAGTTAAGAACAAAGGGGATAGGTTTAAATGGCAGGTTA